>NC_081787.1:14989295-15314295 GCF_963082965.1 Carassius carassius | reverse complement strand
AACTATCACAGCTGGTATTAATACTAATTATCAAAATTCATGTTTCTGATGAACCAGCACAGAAAAACCACTGAAATGCAAAATGCACTTCATGAAAAAAATTAGGCCAACACATGCACACGGAATGTCTAATTCACTACAAGAACACAGATTTGCAATTTGTTTCAGTTGTGTGCCTACAGTCAGACAAACATTCATTTAATTCACGTTTGTGCAATGCACTTTGAAGGGTTAGATGTATATGACATAACATTAGTAAGAGATGATCTTTACATTCATTATATGCAAGAGGCTCCCTGAAAAGGGAATTTTAGCGTTCTTTGTTTATTTTATTTTGTTATTTTTTTTTAAAAGGGGAAAATACAGAAAAGGCCATTGCATGATGAAGAAAATAAGAGGAAGAGATATAATAAACACTGTATTTTGGATCTTACAAAAACAAAATCTTACAAAAACATGCCCAGGTTGCAGTTCACCCCAAAATATATAAGCTTATAGATTTTTTTTTTTTGCATTGTGACAATATTTTCATCACATTTTCATCGTAAATTCTTATTACAATATTGCCTCTGAAGTTACTTTTTAAATTAATTCTCTTTATTCTGATTCATTCATTTCTTGCTGCTTTAATACAGTTTTTCCTGTATAACAGTAATACAAAGATTTAAAAAATTAAAATCAATGGCAGTACAACCAAATATCGCATCAATAAATATCAATAAATTAAATAATATATCTTAAATTAAATTATATATACACATATATATATATATATATATATATATAGTTTGCTTTGTTTTTTATTATGTAAATGAGAATTTGGGAGTAAATATGCTTTATTTTCTTTAAGCAAACTATGTTTTTCCACTCTTTTCTTTCATGTATAATCCTGAAATACAACCTGGACATGTTCTTGACAGCTTTCATGAGGGTCATCAATTTGGGTTCACAAAAAGGGGACTAAACATCATCTTTAGCACGTAATCTTATATCTGCATAAAAGACTGGCCTCTTATATACACAATCTACCGAAATCTCATCATTTATCTTAACTTGCACATTATCAGCATTAAGGTCGTGACTTAAAGCAGACTCCTTCTGAACACAAGGGGAGTAACACAGCTAGGTGAAAACGCACTGGTATGGTATTCACAATGGGATGGATACACATCCACACACATATGTGTGTGCATGCTTTTAAAGAGGTCTGCATTGCCATGCATTTTTTTAATAGATGATTGCATGCATATGGCGTGAGCAAGAGAGACTGAACAGTTAAAAAAAGCCTTCCTAAAGGTCTGCGTGCTGTGTAACGGTCATTAGCTTCTGCTACCATCTCTATAGGGCTCAATAAGGCATGTGATCGTACACACGGCTAATTCAGTCTGTCCACTTCATGTGCACTCAACGTTAGATTCATTCACAAAGCACTCTGTGTGATCTGAAGTGTGTTTCCCAGAAGGAATTTATTAAAAATTTAAGTTGGTTAGTATAGCGATGTATATCTTCTATGAGTTAAAGCAGCATTATTTATTAATAATACATTAATAATGTCACTATAGCATATCACCATCTAGCAGAGTAGCGAAAACAAAGATTCATAAGCAAGTCTGGGACAGAGGTTAAGTCGATTTATACTGTACACTTAGCCACAGAGACAACCAAAAAAACAAGAGAAAATTAATAAATCATAGCTATACAGACAAATAACAGACTATTCTCCACCTCCACAACAGTAGTGGTAGAACTCACAAAAATAAATTTATTACATGTCATTATCAAGTATGTCATTCTGATTGGCTACCCTGTGCAACAGAGAGCCAATCAGAGGTAAGAGTCAGCTCGAATGACTGACAGACAGACTATTGTGTAAAAATCTGAATCCACACAAGTGTATAGTAAAACGCACTGCTGTAAGGCTTTGTTTAGTTCATGGCTCCTCGGTTTAAAGTCCTAGTGGTTGATTTGTGTGTTTTTCTATAAGAAAGTCATCCACAGGTTAATGAAAACACCCTTCACTTTATTCACCAACATGAAGGAGAGTCTGGTGAACATTTATTAAGGGCAAACGAAAATAGCATTCAATAAAGAGACAGCTGCGAGATCGCAGATAGCTTGATCTCGATGTGACATCTCACGTTAAGCTCCTTCTGGATAGTCTCCATAAGAGCTTGTTTTCAGAAGGAACCACAAAAAAAAAGAAAAAACATAGATGGACAGTCCACTTTGTAAAGTCAGCTAACATACAAAGTCTGTAGGGTTAAAAGGGTGGAATTTACCAGCTCAGTGGTGTGTAAACAGTGTTTATTTGCAATAAGCTCTCTGCCATAATCAGAGGTCACTGTCACCTGTCGCTCTCTGCAAAAAGTCACCAGTTGGCTTTGACCGCTCTGATGTCGCTCACCAGGTTTTGAGCCAGGCATATCCCAAAAATCTGAAACATATTTAAAAAGAAAGCTTCATTGTGGAGAAAATTCAACATGCTCTCACTTTTAGTTAAACTACCTGACAAGCTGAGATTTCCCTATAACCTACAGTTGTATTTTACAAACAGTCAATAACAGTGGTGCACGATAAATATCGGCTGATTATTAATGCGCATCTCATCAGTAAAGCCGGCGGTAAATTCCATCAGGTGTGTGATTTCACATAGAGCAGCTGTTACTACACAGAGCTGTTGTTAACTGACTAGCTGCACAATTCCACGTTCATTATCATCACTATCTGACGAGATGCGCATTAATTATCGGCCGATATTTATCGTGCACCCCTAGTCAATAAATATCGGGGTCATATATAAATTAAACTAAAAATTTATAAATAATAATCATAATAAATAAAGACAAAGAAATAAAGAAAATTAAATCTGAATTCAGGATAATTAGGATTTCTTTAGGACTTTTTAGAACATTTTCATGACAATTAATCACATTTTTCTTTGCAATCTCATTCACTTTTTGATGTATAATGACATTTAAATTTTACATTTTTTTGTGTACATCGTAATATATTTTTTGTACAGAATAAGAAATAAAATCAGCATTAATTAAATGCATTATCTCATTCAAAAACAAAACAGGGTGGCTTTCATTATTGTATACATTTGTTTACAGCAATAATAAAACTGGGAAGAAATGTATGGGTATGAAAATACCACAATGCAAAATAACTTGTTCGATTTTTCCTTTTGGGGTAAATTATGATCTGGAAATTTTAATATTCACCTAGCCATCCATTATGGTGGAACTTAAAGCTAGATTTTGAGGTTTAACCAGAAGGTGGCAGCATAATATCCATTCATGTGGGACCATTTTACCATTCAGGCATCATTCAAGCAAATCAGTTCAATCTTTAAAGGATATTTCCATGCTTTAAAGCATTTGCATTAGCAGTGTCCTTACCTGTAATAATGCCATCCCCACAAAAATCCCAGCAACGATGATCAGATTGTCCTGAAGCCACTTTTCAAACTGCCCCACACAGCCCTTTGTATAAATGTACTTCTGCTGATCCAACTCCTTTTAAAAAAAGATTCAAAACAGAACAGCACTTAATGGGAAATGTCAGATCTAAATAAGAAACCAAAACCAACTCTTCATTCAAGTGCACCATGTAGCATATTATTCTTCGCTCCTCCGAGTTGACCTTTAATCTTTACTGAAGTCCTGGATTAACAATTAGGCCTTCACCTGGGTGGACCTGTGCTTTAATCTATTTGAGAGCAAATATCCTCTCTGGAAAACTGGAAGAACTCACTCCCACACTAAGTAAACGAAATGTCACCCAGCTCACCACATATAAACCTAGCACAGGGAAGATCCCGTTTGTATTGCACAGCCATACAGGAATGTCTTAACCAATATCTATCGAATTCTAGGAAGTAAGGAAGATGAAAAGATGTAATTTAACCATACAACACTTTCTTCCCCCAAGGAAGATAACACAAGAGACTTTAGAAACGTATCTGAAAGTCTGAGAAATTCAGAGAAAGCCAGTGAAAGGCTGCATGACAGTTAACTGTTTGTACTTATTCATCGCAGATCTTTGTTAACTTCTCTTTTTCTTTTTCTCTGCAAGGCCTTCCTCCAGAGGTTGAACAAAGAAGTGCAAAATATTTGAAAGCATGATTCTTATACATATATTAGCAAACATATATTATATGTTCAATACTTGCTCACAACACCAAATCAATAAAAATAAAAAAACACTACAAAGCAAATAAAACCGAAAGTAAATCTTTCCAAAGGTGGATTGTGAGAGAAAGAGTAACCATGGGTACACAAGTACTCTGTACCATGGAGAGACCGTAGTGAACTGTGGGTGCAGTGTCACTCCACCCATACTGAAAGGCACAGGGCTGGCATGAGCTGACTTCCCAATTACAGAGCTCCACAATTTCCCGTGCCTAAAACTAGAAGCTAATTATCACTTTTAAGGTTTAAACTGTTATTAAGGAGGCGAACAAGAGGAACTCAAATGCTCTTAGATTCTCTTGTGTGCTTAACCCTTCTGTGCTCCTTTCAGAGGGTGGTCTGACAAAGATTTCATCATTATGGCTCTGCACAATTGCAACATTTCTTACTATTAATAAAACACTCACCCCTTGAAGCCGCACATCATAGCCACATTGTGTATTCAGGACATCCTCCTAGAGAGAGAAAAAAAGAGCATGCTCAATTTATTTCAAAACATTTCTATGAAGCTGTATTTAATACAAAGATCACTGGGGTACATCTTACAAGAAAAGACTATTTTAGTCCTTCAAAATTGTTGTTTCAATTAATGTTTTCAATTTGTGAAATTTCCAAGCAATTTCTGAGTAACATTTGTTTCATAAGAATTCCCACACCAATAAACCACGATCTCAAAATACAGAATACAAACTATCTGATCAAATATAATGTTTAGGATAAAATGTAATTTTATTAGGATTGAATAAAACATGCTTTAGCGCAGAATAGAATGGAAGTATTAAAGAATACTTCAATAGAATAGGATAGAACGATAGAATCAGGACTTCAGGATTTTTGATAAAACATTTTTTTAAAATAGAATAGAATCTTAAGGGCACAATAGATATTGCAAACAATATAACAGAACGGGATGTAATAGTCATTTTAAAATATAATTTCAGGAGAATTGAATGCAATCCTTTGGACAGAAAATACAATAGAACAGGACAGAATACAATAGAGAAAGAGATAACTTTTCTGAGACAGTTTTATCATGCAAACATTTTAACAGAAAAACAACATTAATTAAAGCACCACTTCTAACCATATATATATATATATATATATATATACACATACATACATACATACATATATATACACATATATATACACATTCACATACATACATACATACATATATATACACATATACATATATATACATTCACATACAAATACATATACAGTACAGACCAAGAGTTTTCTTTATTTTCATGACTTTGAAAATTGTAGAGTCACACTGAAGGCATTAAAACTATGAATTAACACATGTGGAATTATAAACATAACAAAAAAGTGTAAAACAACTGAAAATATGTCATATTCTAGGTTCTTCAAGGTAGCCACCTTTTGCTTTGATTACTGCTTTGCACACTCTTGGCATTCTCTTGATGAGCTTCAAGAGGTAGTCACTTGAAATGGTTTTCCAACAGTCTTGAAGGAGTTCCCCGAGAGATGCTTGGCACTTGTTGGCCCTTTTGCCTTCAGTCTGTGGTCCAGCTCACCCCCAACAGTGTCACCAGCAAAGCACCCCCACACCTCCTCCTCCATGCTTCACGGTGGGAACCAGGCATGTAGAGTCCATCCGTTCACCTTTTCTGCATCGCACAAAGACACGGTGGTTGGAACCAAAGATCTCAAATTTGGACTCATCAGACCAAAGCACAGATTTCCACTGGTCTAATGTCCGTTCCTTGTGTTATTCAGCCCAAACAAGTCTCTTCTGCTTGTTGCCTTTCTTTAGCAGTGGTTTCCTAGCAGATATTCTACCATGAAGGCCTGATTCACACAGTCTCCTCTTAACAGTTGTTCTAGAGAGGTGTCTGCTGCTAGAACTCCGTGTGCCATTGACCTGGTCTCTAATCTGAGCTGCTGTTAACCTGTGATTTCTGAGGCTGGTGACTCGGATGAACTTATGCTCCGCAGCAGAGGTGACTCTTGGTCTTCCTTTCCTGGGGCGGTCCGCATGTGAGCCAGTTTCTTTGTAGCGCTTGATGGTTTTTGTGACTGCACTTAGGGACACTTTCAAAGTTTTCCCAATTTTTCGAACTGACTGACCTTCATTTCTTAAAGTAATGATGGCCACTCGTTTTCCTGTACTTAACTGTTTTTTTCTTGCCATAATACAAATTCTAACAGTCTATTCAGTAGGACTATCAGCTGTGTATCCACCTGACTTCTGCACAACACAACTGATGGTCCCAACCCCATTTATAAGGCAAGAAATCACACTTATTAAACCTGACAGGGCACACCTGTGAAGTGAAAACCATTTCAGGTGACTACCTCTTGAAGCTCATCAAGAGAATGCCAAGAGTGTGCAAAGCAGTAATCAAAGCAAAAGGTGGCTACTTTGAAGAACCTAGAATATGACATATTTTCAGTTGTTTCACACTTTTTTGTTAAGTATATATTTCCACATGTGTTAATTCATAGTTTTGATGCCTTCAGTGTGACTCTACAATTTTCATAGTCATGAAAATAAAGAAAACTCTTTGAATGAGAAGGTGTGTCCAAACTTTTGGTCTGTACTGTACATATACATAGATATACATATATGCATACTTGTATAAAAATACAGGGGGAAAAACATGGGAAAAAATTTAGACTCATGACACATCCCTAGTTACACACACACACAAAAAAAGCAAATCTCACATGTGCTGAACCACTTTCTGTTATCCCCGTAAAACAGACCAGCAAATTATACTAAACCCCCATTAGATTTTTGAATGAGGTCTATGAACAAACTTTAAAACTACAAGAGTGCTGCACAGATTGCGAGGAATAAAATGATTAACTTTTTGAAACAGAAGCAGGGAAGTGCAAGCGGTAAACAGATGAAATGATTGTTTCTGGCACTCACAGCGGGGTCTTTGACACAACAGGAGAAGGGAACGCCACACCTTTCCCGGCTGGGGTTAGAGTCGGTGCAGTTGAAATAGATGTTCAGGTTCCAGTCATTCGGCCCATGAGCACCACAACACGACCACTGATGTGATATGACATCAGAGATGACATTACTATCATTATCAACAGCACCTTTACATCACACAGCTGTAATTTAAAGTGACGTTTTTCACTTAAAGAAAGCTTAATGATTCAGCAGATGTCTCATATTTTCAAGTGCAGACTTATATATCTTTCCCATTCAAAATACACCTACGGTGCTGCAGAAAACGAGACGGGAAGAGAAGCGCTGACTCACATATTCTTGAGCAAAGTCAATGAGGTTCTGGAGGTCAATGTCATCCCGATATGCTTTAACATTGTTGTTGATGAAGAAGTTCAGCTGGTCTTTGATCCAATCTTTAAACACAAAGGCTAAAATGCCAGCTGTGAGTTCCAGGAAAAAGATGAGGCCCAAAAACACTGAAAACTAGAAAAAAAATATCATAGATAGTGGAGTCAACATTTTTAAAGGCAAATCATTCTTAAAAATAAAAATTAATTCTAATACACTTCAATTTTGTTCACTTCCTTTTTGGGTGTATTCTTGAGACATGGCCAATTTATTTCATTTAAACGACCATATCTGGAAACAAATGACCCTTGAAATAAGCAAAGAGAGAAAAACAGGAGGCATGGCTTGTAGGCCGGATGCAAGCTTGGAACTCACAAATTTGAGTAGGAATGTGTTCTCCCGGAGCGCACCAATGCATCCGGCAAATCCGAGGATGAACATCACCCCTCCTACAACAATGAAGAGCCAGACAGGGTCGAAGCCGCCCAGATCTGTGATGGAGGAAATGTTTGACAGCACTCCCTGTGGGCCAGACACATCAGACAGAGCTGCTGTAAGTTCACATCCTCCACCACCTGCCAGGCCGCCACAACTGACAGTGTTTGGGCAACCATTGCATTGATTCATGCCTTCAACGTTTGGATTTCCACATCAGGGTGGAACCTCAGTTCAACCCCAGAACCAACTGCCGGTTTTTGACCACGGTGACGGTGAACAGAAACAAGGTTTCCTTTGTGTGTGGGTGTGTTCTTGCCTGGTTTGTTATGATGGAGTAAGAAAAGAAGGCTCTGAAATCCTCCTGAACAGAATTTCCACCAATCAAATTCAACACCCTCAGTTTGATTCTTAATGTTTTATTTCTGTGATTAACATTTTGCAAATTAAACTGAACTACTTATTAATTATTTACATCATGTTACCGAGATGTTCCTTTAATCAGCTGACATTAATACAAAGTGCCATATGGCCTACACGTGTCTTTTAGCAGAACAATCAGCGGCTAAAATGGAGCAATTTCCAGGTTATTAATCAGCCAGTTGACTTCATTCATTAAGTTGCCTCAAATTAGAGTGAAGAAATTACATTCACCTTTCATGCATGAATAAATAACAGCAAGGGTGACCTTTTCAGAGGGATGAAAAATCAGAGAGAGAATAGTCACAATACATACAAAGCCTTATTGAGCTGTGTGATACGGTTACAATATAAGAGCGAAATTAGAATGCCATGGGAAAAAAATCAAATAAGATGCCACCCATATGCTCTCAAATTTCATGACATTAAAAGGGAGACTACAGACATCAAAAGAGGAAAAAGCAACATGGGGGATTTACAGAAGAGCTTTCAGCAAAAAGAGCACAAATAAATAAAGTATGAAGTCCTACAGGAAAAAAATATAAATATTAATTTGGGCGCTTTTACTGACAAACTGAATGAGAGAACAGGGTATTTGTAGGTAGTTTGTGCTGTTAAAGTGCACCGTTGTCTTCTGTTTACATCTAGGATTATGTTGCTAATGCAACCACATATTAGGAATCTGAGGCATGTCACAGATCATTGTATTACATTGTATTGTATTTGTTTCCAACTTGCCTTTTCTGCCCAGGCCCAAAGTCCAATACCCAAGAATGCAGCTCCCAGCAACTGAAACACACAAGCACACAACAGAATTCATCACATTTACGCCACTTATTCAATTCATTCCTGCCCCACAATGGCAGGAGTTTAGTGCTATATGCAGACAGCACTGCTCTCTTTACCTAAGGGCAAGGCTGGCTGAGATTCAATCAAAGGTCCGGAAAGCAGAGATTTCTCTGCATGCATTGCAATTTTTGTCATAAGGTTCCCTGAAAGGCAGCCAAGACTTGTTTTTACCTGAATGAGAGCAATCATTTGGATACTACTGCTTATGGGAAGAGTTTTAATAAATAAGCACCAAAAAAACCTGATGTTGTTCCAAACCTTTATGACTTTCATTCTTCAGAAAAAGAAATGAAAAAGGACCAAAGATGTAAAGTAATTAGGAATGTGAAATATGTATCATCTTAATATGTATCTTGAGAGTCCATGCATTCACAGCTTGATGTAGAATTGATTTTAGAATATAGTTAGAACGGCAACAAAAATAGTTGTAAAAAAGCAGTGCATAACTGCTGCATGTCTCCGAGAAACACACAGCAGGGTTTCATTACTAAATGAATGAGTGAATGATTCAATAACCCATTCATAAAGACTTTCAATTCTGAATGAATCAGCCATTTTAAAATAATTGTCAAATATCGCCACTTAATGAAAAAAGTTAATTTCTGTCTCTTCTGTGAACTAAACACAGCAAAGAATATGAAAAGCTTAAAACAGGCCTAAACCACTCAAAGTACCAGCACAAAACCCTTTTTAAATTAGCAAAATATCATCTTGTTGACAAAATATTTATGAAAAATATTTTTTTTTTTGGTAAACATTGCATTGATTGCTCTAATTTGTATTCACTCCTTTCTAAAGGTCTACACGGGATTGATTTTTCAGTCCAACTCCTGATGGCTCCCTCTAAAAAAAAGTCATATTTTTTCTGCAGGCCTCTACCTAAATCATAGAACAACGCTCACACATCATGTGTTTGCATACATTGCCAAAACACATCCCACCAGATTTCACGTTAATGTCATTGGTCATTGAAGTCAAACCTACCATGATCTGTCCTTTTGATTTCTGAATAAACACAAATGTGATTTGAAACCTACGGAATAGAAGACAATTCTCAATGAATAACAACACAAGTTTCACAAAGCTATTGTACAGCTTCATAAAACTTGTAATGTGATTCATACATTTCATTTGGCCCACTTAAAAAAAAAAAAATTTAATCCATCATTACTCTTATTAGACAGAAACAGAAGAGACGGTTCAGGAAATTACTAGAGAGATAGTGTGACAGAGAGAAAGCTAGAGAGAGGGATGTGATGAGCATTTGGGAGAGAGAGATGAGAATTTGAACCAGAGCACCACAGATCACCATCATGTCTTAAGCACATGCACCAACAACTAGTCCATGGCACCAACTAGAAGCCAATTTTTCTTGGACTAAACCATGCAATAAAAGATGTTTCTTGGTGAATCTGATTTACTGACTGACCTTCTCGCTCTAATGTGTTTTCAAATCTCCAGATTCCCTGTCAAACTCCCACTGGGCTCTCAACGGTGTGTGTTTGGCGGCAGGTTAAAGGTAGAAGTCAGGGTATCAGCAGACGCAAATCCCATAATCCCATTTCCATCGGTTTCGGCTAATCTAATGAATGGCTGGGACAGAGCTAAGGGCCAGTCATCCACTGCACACACTTTCTCTGTCAAAACATACCACTGATTCCCATTCATCCCTAATGAAGACATCAGCCTATCTCCTCCACTCCTCTCAGTCCAGATCCAAGGGAGGCCAGTGACGTGGATATTGGGATTAGAAATGTTCAAGCATCACAGAGCACTTAAACATATTTAGTTATTCTGGCCAATCAGAGGACAGCTGCTATCTCACACAGTGGAATGGTTAGACTTACAGTATCTCTGTATCATCACTAACGGCAGCCAAATAAACTCTTGGCTTAAACTCAAGCACTGTGACAGTGAACAACCACTTTTTCCACCAGCTGCTACATCCATATGAACAGCTTTTGCTTTTCTTCTCCTTGAGCCACCTTCTGATATCTGACTTCTGATATTTGATTAAAGAACTGCTGCAATGCCATGGCAACGTATATTTTGGAAAGTCTGATTTAGTACAAAGTAGTATTTCTGACTTTATTAGTGATGTTTGCTAAAGCAAGCATCAATATTCATTTTGCTCACAGTATTCTGCCTTTAGCTATCATTTTGCATTATTGACACACTGTTTTCCTAATGAATGTTGTTCAGTTGCTTTGACGCAATGTATTTTGTTTAAAGCGCTATATAAATAAAGGTGACTTGACTTGACTATTCAAGGATCTGGATAAACTGCTAACCCTCTTGAACCTTATCCTACACTATTAATTATACGTGCATGCACAATACCCAGTGCTGTTCTTATTGTTGTTCTCAACAACTAAAACTATTAAAAACTGTTTTTGGTAATTGCTGAAAAAAAAATATATATATATTTATTTTCAAAAATTAATATTAGAAGAAAAACGTCAACAAAAATTTAAGAACAAAACAAAATGAAATAAATATGTTATTAAAAGTTATTAAAACGCAAAATAAATAAATAAATAAATAAAATGTGTTGTAAACACACAAAAAATAATCAGATATTCTGAAGAACTGTTTTTGCCCATATTATGAAAAGGCAATGGATGTCCAAAACAACTTTCATTGTATGGGCAAAGAAAACCGAAAGATGAAGTCATACAGTTTTGGAACATCAAGAAGGTGAGCAACTAATGACAGATTTTTCATTTTTGGTTGCTCCATTCCTTTAAGAAAGCACCTAGCAACCGCATAGCAAAAAAAAAAAAAAAAACCTTAGAAGCTGCATAGCAACATTGTTTTGCAATGGCAAACACCACTCAGAAATTCTTTAGGAAACTTCAGAAACCTTGTTCAGAAACCATCCTCAGTTTCTTTTAAGTTGAACACTTACAACAGGAGTCTGTTTTTGGTTCTAAATGGTTAAAAAATATATTTCTCTGGCCTAGTTTATGGAAACATTGACAAGTTCAAGTTTCCATAAGGACACAAACGTGACTTCTAGAGCTCATCAAGGGGACGAATCTCACTTCACATGAGCTTTAGTCTATTTCAAAACAACAAAAACCATAAAACAAGAAAGAACAGCCATTTGTTATTTCCACATAATTGCTGTATGTCAGCAGTTGCTCAATATCAGCACGTTAAAGTCATTTTTAATAATTGATGGAATAGCCAGAGTGACTCTGGCTTTGTTCATTTGTGTTTTAGTGAGAATGAGTCAATGTGTGCAAGTCAGAGTAGGGCCTGCTGGGAAATGGCATGGAAATAAACTACCTCGCAGAGCAACAGAGGAAGAAGGGGGTACGGACATGTGGTTCCCATCTGCTGTATGAACCTGGAGGATATAAAGGAAAAACATACAAGAGCTCAAGCAAGGACAAAAACACACAATAAACACTTTTGGAATCAGAAATGTGCCTTGCTTGTACACAATACACAAGCCACAGTGTGCAAACAAACACAGCAGTCAATGCTTTTGTTGCATCAGGGGCAGTGTGTGTAACAACAGACGCACGGCTCCATCAGCTCCACAGCGAGAGGCTGAATGGGGTTCCTGAGACACACAGGGCCGTGGCTAGCACTCGGGCCCCTCAGACACTGTGGGAACAGCATGTCCCCTCTCATGCACGCCCAAACATCTTCATTTGAATACAAGACAAAGGGATTGCGAGGTTCCCCAATGGAAAGGAGGAGGAGAATTTGGATAGGAGGAATTAAAGATGGCTGGGGTGGGGGTCTGACAGTGGGAATGTTAAGATGTTCCTTCAAAAGCTTCCTGGGTAGATATCAGACTGTGATTACAGAGCAAAGCGTCTGTAATTACAGGCCATCAACTCAGCCCAGTTTGAGGCTGGCAAAGTGAGTGTCCTGTAGGGATCAGGTAGGTTTCTGCCCGATCAGACTGTCTCCACTTTAAACCAATCAGACAGGCATTAGTATGACGCACAGGGGTCAAACAGTCTGCTAAGACAAAAGGAGTCGAGAGACAATAAAAGGCTTTCAGACATGACGAGGGGACAATAAGATGACAAGAAGAAGTATAGCAATCAGACACTTAATTATTAATACTATTTTTCATGATTAAGGTTGGGGATCTGAACTCATAACACAAGTACGTATCTTATCCTGAGTGGTTCAAGGACATGAATGATATTTCCAATCACGCCAATTATTCTGGAGAAGTCTACTGTTACTTTTCTAAGTGGTAAGATGTAAAATTTTCTCCTGGCAGAGAATGAAATATCTTAGAATAAAAAACTGCTTAGATTTAGATTTAGATTTGATTGAGGGAATTCAGACATATCCGCAGTTGGCAGTAAGCAACAACTTAGCAACCACCCAGATCACCTTAGCAACCACCTTAGCAAAAACACAAACAAACAAACAACAAAACATTCACCTTGACCTCCACCCACAAAAGTGGTGACTTTTGCATGAGTAAACACCAGTCACATTTTACTAAGAAAATGTACACAATTAAGTTCAAAGACACTTTCAGTATTTCTCTCCCAAATGAAGTCAGCAAATGTGTATTTCCATTTTTGTTCTTAAGGGTAAAGTAAAAAAAATAAAACTCAAGTTTTACTCAAACCTGCAGTGTTATTGTAGTATTATTTATTATACTTTTAAAGTTACACGATTTCCTTTTTCTATTATATTTTAAATTTCCTATTTCTATGAATTTCAGTTTAAGTCATGTTAGTACTTCAACTCATTTTATTACTATTTGTATTTTATTTGCGCTCCACAGAAGGAAGGAAGTCATATACAAGGGTGAGTAAATGATGACAGAACTTTCATTTTTAGGTGAATGTTAAGTATCAGTTTTAAATTTGGGTGAATTGCTCTTGAAAAGGTTAAGTTAAGGTTTTAATTTAGCTACAACAGGGTTGATTTCAGTTTCCAGTAGTATGACTGACATTCTAGCCATGATTTGGTGAAATCACAGGCGTCTAAGTTCCAACAAAACACAACAGGCTCTCTATAACGTGGGAACAATGGCAGTAGGAGGGCTAGCTGTTACAGAGGACAGCAGACCATTATACAAGGTTACCATTTCATACGGGATGGCATTAAAGCATGAAGGGGCACCAATTACCCCCACGCCCTCCAGAAGGGTCTTCACTACCCCATTCAAAACTACTAACCAATGAAGGCTGGAATTTATGACATCAAGAAACTTCACAGAATCATGTTCCAGGCGATGTGTTCGCTCCAGAAATGACTCATGGAAGAGTTTCCTTTTATCTCACAATTTATCACTCTCTTACATGAAAACCATAGTGGAATTGAGCAACATGATTGGTTCTTCATTATGATGTAATGGAGAAAAAAAGTCTATATTTAAGGCTTAAGAGTCACTTAAGACAGACTTCACCCCAAAATGATTATTATTATTATTATTATTTCATTTACTCTCTTAAATTGTTCTGAACCCATATGTTGTTATTCACTGCAATTGAACTGGATATTTTCCATACAATTAGTGAACACGTCTATAAAGCCCTGAAAAGGACTATAAAAAGCACAATAACAGTTGCCATATGGCTCATTTGCTCTATTCCAAGTCTCCGTAAGCCATAAAATACCTAGTGCACAAGCTATGGACTACTATAATGGTGCTTTTACAGAGTTTTGGAATATTGACAGCCTTCCGTCAGTATGGACTGTCAATATATGCAAAGCAAAAAATAAAAAAACTATATTAATTTAATATAAACTTTTAGAGAATGCATCAGAACATTAACCATATAAAAATAAAGAGATCAGAGACCATATAAATAAATAGCACTGGTAGGGTAATTTATATCATATAAATACATTCATGTCGCATGCTGTGAAATAAGGTAAAGGTATTTTCTGCTGAACTTGTTTTGCAATCCCAATTATGATGGAAACACACAATAAAAAGATTATGAATAATATATAATAATATGAATTTGAGAAGCAAATTAACCGCAGATCCACAAGACTTACCCAAAAAAGGATGTTGAATCCGAACAAGAAGTATTTAACACAGCAGCTGACCTCTGCTCCTTTAAAATGATGCTGTTTTCTGCTCATTTTGTCCAGGCCAGCTAATGCTGTTGTGTTGATACAAAAACTAAACGGATCTGCAAAAAAACGACTCGAAAGCGATTCATGTATCTATATTTTAGCCGAAGAGTCTGCGAACCAGCAACACATCGCAAACCACAACAATGCACCAACAAGCGCTTTATCCACTGAGCTGAATATATTCATCAGTTTTAAACATATAAACAACGGATGAGGATGTATATGGGTGGGGAAATGAATGTTCCGGGTCCCCCCTGATAAACCCCGAACGGTTTGGATTGGTGTCATGAGATGTTTTTGATATTTTAACCTTGTTGTAAATGTCCCGAGGAAAACAATCCACTGCAATCTAACAATCCAGCAAGAACTGAGAAGCGTGACACTGCAATCAGACGACACGAGCTCACTGTCAACTGAGCGAGCTGTCATAATAAAAGTCCTGTCAGCGCCAGTGTCCATTAATTGATGATTTATTTCACCAAGTCCAACAGTCTTTCACAAATATACAACGTTCAACATTTGCACCCTTTTAAAGTATTTTTGATATATATTAAGGTCCTCTTGAGTAAACAGTGATTTCCAAACACCAACTCCTAATAAATTTGTAAAATAAAATATAAAATTATATATAATTACTATTAAGTTTAGTATATTACCCCTCCCTACTCCACCCCAAAATTTTCACACCCTGTAAGAGACTGCATTTAGCATTTTTCATATCTTCTATTTAAACTATAGTCACGCAGATGCTGTGCTACTCTGCAGCGTTGCCGACCCCAACCAGACTAAAATAGTCCGAATATAAACACTTATTATAAGGGTACCGTAGTGATTCAGGGAAAAGACAAAAACACGGTTTGGGAAAATAGATTCATGATGTACTCGTTCATTATATATATTTTTTACATTTTCGACACAAAACAACACAGGCACAACCCTGCGCTGAATGGACCAGTAGAGCCGGGCGCGGTGGATTTTTGCGGTATCTTATATTTTTAAGGCATGTTTAAACGTCACAGAGTCAGAGAGCATTAGGGGCAGGGAGGATGTTATTCATGTTATTTGTTGTTGGCGTGATTTTATGAGGACGCTGCTAATAAAGTTGCATAAGAATACACAGTGGATTCATGTTATTACTATATTTACAATATACCACAGTTTTTATGCGAGTCGTATCATTTTATTTTGTTGTATTTATCCGTCACACCTTAAAGCCCGGTCCGTGAAAATATTGTCGGACATTAAACCGGTCCTTGGCGCTAAAAAGGTTGGGGACCGCTGCGTTACAATGCTGCAAGTATATACTTTGGTCTTTGTCAAATGCAGGAAAATCATGCCTTTAAATCAGATTTTGTCACTTCCGGTTGTTGTTATTCATAGTCGCTTGTTGTTGCCAGAGTGGAGCTGTTCTTTCTATGCAGCATCAATGCAGCACTGATGGTCTCTCTGGAGAAAGAGAAGCATGTTACCCTGTTAACATATCTCATTGTTCTAAACGGTATAAACATGCATCTGAGAGCTCATAGTAGCTCACGGACAATCCATTTTATTTCTCATTTTTATTCTCTATCATGAAAAGGCTGTTTCCGAAAGAACAAAATGTTCCTTGACGTCACCGGGGACAATGTTGGCTGTACTGATAAAATAATCAAAAATCAATAATCTAATAATTAACTACTTCTGAGCCTTAAAAAGGTTTCCATAATTTGAATACTAAAATACACAGTGTATAATTTCTGCACACATGTGGTTGTTATTGATAAGACCAATACCCAACCACCCCCACCCCCCGGACTAATTAATATTTGTAAAATTTTTATTTTTTACATATTCTTTTGAGCTACTATCCTGCATCTGCAGCGATGCATTAGTGATGAATCCAGTTTACCATTTTGGTCCTATAGGTGGCGGTATTGACCAAGCATCTGTGATCTTTGCTGCCTGCATCGCTTCAAGAAATATTAACTTTAGAATTAAGTACAAATTATTTAATCAAAAAAATTTATATTACTACCACTATTTTCCCCACAACTCAGAATTGAACAGTATAGACAATGTCTTCAAATCATTCTATCTAGTCTGTGAATTGCATTCATACCCTAGAATTAAGTAAAAATTATTGAATCAAAAGTGTATGAGTGCAATTCACAGACTAGATAGAATGATTCGAAGACATTGTCTATACTGTTCAATTCTGAGTTGTGGGGAAAATAGTAGTAGTAGGACTAGTAGTAATAATAACAATAATAATATCCTACATTCTTTGATGTAAAATATCTCTCCCATGTATATACATACGGTATCAGTAAAAGAGATCAGAATATAAACTGCATCCATTTCCCATAATCACACTATAATAAAGTATCTGGTTGTAATAATGTGCATTTTTCTAAAATAGTGAGGAAATCAGTTATAGGGAGGTAAAACTGTGCACATCTGTAATTAATACAATTACAATTTGTGCTTTCAGATGCCAGTTTATTTGTGTTTATTCACTTAATTTAAAACAGATCTGAAAAGACAGAGATAACATTGAGGCTGGTTATTCAGACATGATGTCAAAGAATTTGTATAAGTTGAATCATGCCTAATGTAAATGAAGGATCACACAAGTACACAGGGGGTGTAAAGCATCCATGGATATGATAACATTATTCTCACCAAAGGTGCAGAGTCACTTTACAGCTGATGTCCCTGTCAATCAAAATTCCCCATTGCAAATACTCAAAAATCTGCTGATGCACCAACACAGAGAATGAGTTTCTCATGTGTGGTGATCCAATATTTGAGCGCAGGCTAACATGAGTACACTTGGTATGCATGATCCTTAAATGAGTGCTAGTGATCAGCTCAGACAGATTTCAATATGTAATTTCAGAACTACGACAGACAAACATTCGGTATTAAGTAGTGTGAATTACCATTTGCCACAGTGTACTGTCAGAAATATCCCAGGCAAGTGTAAATGCATGTTGTAGACAGTCTGACAGTGTCAGAGGTGATGTTTAAATAAATGATAAAAAAGTATAAGTGCCCCAAGAATTATGTGTGAAATGTGTAAAAAAACAAAAAACAAAAAAACACACGTCTCACTTTCCTTTACCAACAGAGCTCAGTCAACTTATTCACCCAGAATTACTTCAGTCCCTTTTATGTGATATGCTAAAATGCAGTGTGAAGTTTAACTTATATATACGCTTAGCCAGAAGTCTCTCTCCTCCTGTTTTTGCCCTCTTTGGAAATATAACTAATAGCCATCTAAGCAAGGTGCATTAATGAACACTGAAATTCAATCATTCCAACATGTGAATTGAAATGACCTTGTACAAACCTCCTAATGCTTTATTTTTTCACTTCTCCTATGAAGGTGGATTTAATTTCCATCATGTATGTCAGCACTAAACTAATATGGAAACCGCATTGGATTTCAAATCACCAGCAGCTTCCATTTATAGTATATGTAATGTAGAGAATTTCCTACCATTCTCTCTCATACCATAAAACCTTACTGTGTCATTCTGTCTTTACATCTAAATGAACTCACAACCAGCAATAAACAGTCAGTTCCTTCCAAGTTTGACTCAAGTCGGACCTACGAATATTGTGACATTCCAATACTTGAACACATTGTCAGAACATACTGTACAAAAAAATCAAGAGGGACAATCCCTTTTATATTTACGTAGATTAAAAAAAAATTGATTAATAACTAATACTTCTTTGAAAAGTCTTGCACATGACTTTTTCTATCTTTGGTAAAATACATAAAAGTTCTTTGGTAAACTTTCAGAGTCCATGTAATGCCTTCTTCACTAGATTACAGACAGCTGCATAGATGAGACCGAGATGTAACTTTACAGGAACAGTTCACTTTAAAATGAAAATGTCGTCTTCATTTATTTACCCTTATGTTGTTGCAAGATAATATTACCTTGATAAAATCTTTCTTTAGAGATGCAGCAACAACAACATATAGACAAGTATTAGTTATATTTCAGCATCAGCCTCATTTACTTTTGTTAGAAAATGTGAAGATTCACCTCATTTTGTGTTTCATGATAGAAAGTCAGTCATACTGGTTTGAGTAAACATGTGAGGTGAGTAAATGATGACAGCATTTTCTTTTTCTTTTTTTTCAACTACATTACCGTTCAAAAAATTTAGGGTTAGTAAGATTTTTAATGTTCTTGAAAGAAGCTCACTAAAGCTGCATTTAATCAAAAATACAGTAAACAATTTACAAATTTAAATAACTTTTATATTTTAATATATTTTCAAATGTAATTTATTCCTGAGACAGCAAAGCTGAATTTTCAGCTATTACTTCAGTCATCAGTGTCACACTTCTGATTTGGTGCTTAAGAAACATTCCTTATTATTATCAATTTTGAAACCATGATACATAAAAAAATGCTTTGATAAATAGAAAGAATACCATTTATTTTTAATTTAATCACTTTAAACATTTTAATGTGTCCTTGCTGAGAAAAACAACAACAACAACTTACTGATCCAAACTTTTGAACGACAATGTATTTCTTTAACACGAACAGATTCCATCACACAGTCAACATAGTGACATATGTACTATATGCAATGTACTGAAAAATCCATAATGCTTTACATTCAATATTTAAGGGACACTTTGGTCTACAACGAAATCAGGCTGAAGTATAAATCATCCCTAAGTGCTTCCTACAGATCTTCAGGCACGCCTCCCCTCTTCACCTGCAGACTGCCGGTCCAGCCGCGGGGACAGGTATTGTAGCTGCGCACTCCAGGAGAGCGCAGACCTGAATCCTCAGACTCGACAGAGACATCAGAGTCAGTCAGCGAGCGGGTGTTGTACAACTGCACCGGAGAGTGGATCATGCGGGTGGGAGAGGGACTGTTAAGAGTGGGCGATTGAGCCCCCAGCATCCGTGGCTGAAATGGACTGACTGGTTTGTGTTCGTAAGGCATGATCCTGCCGCTCACAAGGGAGATGGGTAGACTGCGGCTGCTCAGTGCCCCGGGAGATGGGCTGTTTTTTCGCTTGGCGGCATTGATGATGTTTTTGGCCAAAATGCGGTGGTTGGCTTTGGTGTCCTGGCTGACAGCTGGGGACTGGCACCTGGGTTCCCAGTGTGGAGACACAGGAGAGGTGGCGGTCGGCTTGAAGATGGTACCCGGAGATGCAGTGGTTGCAATGGGCTTGCGGAGAGGGCTTGGGGAAGGGCAGGTTGTGACGGGCTTGTGGATGGGTCGGGGTGAGGGGGAGATGGGTGTGGGCTTGTAGATTGGGCTGGATGATGTAGAGGTCACTAGAGGGCTGCTGGGGGACCAGACAGTACTGGACGGCACCTCAGGGCTTGTGAAGCGTCTAGTGAAGTTGGGCGTCCTGGAGGTTGGGGTGGTGGAGTCAGGGCTATTGATTGGTGCCGGGGTTTCCTCCTTATTTTAATAAGACAAAAAAAGATAAGAAAAGATTACTTTTAGAGGTGATACATCACTTTAATTTAGTGTCTCTATATCACTAAATACACTAGCAAATGCACACACTGAATATTAACAGGGCTCAACAGTAAGGATTTTTCTGTTTGCCATAGTTCAGATTTCTTTTAGCTTTGTCAAGATTCTTACTGACCTCAACAGAAATAAATTGTAATTCATCAGTTTATATTATTTTTATAATTTTATATTTAAATTTATAGAATTTATTATTATTTTATTTAATAGAAATGTTTAGATTTATAATTTTTAAGTATTTAATTTTATAATATATATATTTCTTTAACGTATTATATATTTTTACATATTTTATAATATGTATTATTATATAACTGTTTTACAGCAGAATTTTTATTTGTCCCACATTTAAAGTTTGCATCATTGATTCTGTTCTTGTTTATTACTATGAAGCTGCTCTAAAACAATCTTTACAAAAAAAGGTGACTTTTAGGTCAAATTAAAATGATCAAATTTCAAGATTTTTTTTACAAACAAAATATGTTAGCTATATATATATAACAGCTAAACTTTATTATACAAGAGAGTCACTTTTACTTTTACTAGGCAGATAATGCTGGAAATCATGACTACCCTAAAAATCTGATTAAATGCACGGGAACACATTTATCATCACACTTAAGGTACAAGAGTAACAGAACAATCCTGTTCAATAACCATTCAAAAATCCAAGCTTTCCAAGTTCATGCAAGGTACTGTGCACATGTTTTGTTAAGATTAGCCTTTAAATGCCACTGAAACATCTAAAACATTTCCTGCAGCACTGCATGCAACTTCAGATGTGATGTTATCGATATCAGGCCTTCTCATACACCCTGTGATTACATAGAGTTGTTTATTCGTGTCCCATGTCTAAGTAGTTTCCCAGCACACCAGGATATCATGCCATCTTCAGATCGCTTGCATACATGCTGCCAAGAACACTAACCTTTACTGAGATATAGATTTGCACTGCTGAGACTGCTGGGTATGTTTTCAGCTCCAGAAAATGTGTTTTTCCAAGCATGAAGGAGGCCAGAGGTCAGGCCAAGAGCCTAAAGCTCAAGCTCATAGGGGCCTGTTTTGGCTCAGATGTGCGTTTTCAGAGGGCAAGCCAGGAATGTGCAGAGCACATACAGATTCAGTCAGTGTTAAAAAAAGTTTCTAATTTCATTTTGGCTCAGAGCACAACGCAGCGGGTGGCTCTGATATACATATCTTTGATTTGTTAGTACACATGTATAAAAACGTGTATAAGAACGGAAAAGCCAGCCTGGGATTCTTATCACTGAAGACACTAACAAAAACTGAAACTGATTAGAGGAGATGCTGAAAATAGAAGAAGAAATGCAAACAGGAAATTCAGAAAATTAGTCAACAGAAGACGATAATAAAGTAGGAAAACCAGAGACAGAAAATACTGTGTGTTTCATTGCTTTAATGAAACAGAGTAGACAAAATCATTTGAAAGAGAAGAAGCCAGAATGAAACAATTTGTTTGGAAACAATCAGCATAAAAATAGGCAGGGTATGTGGTGATGAAATAAGCTAGAATGACTTCATTCAACTAAATGATGGCTTTGATTAATCAGATGCCTGTAGTAGCTCATACAGGAGGTTACGCACACTACATTAACTACATACTGTTGTGCAGTACGCAAGTTGTGGACTGTAACTATAAATCAAAGAAAGGCACACAGAACTAATTAAGATAAAGAACAGTACATGTGTCATAATAGGAAGAGGCTCTCATATCATCCTACTCATATCAAATTGTATTTGGTACATCATAAAATGCAAAACACCATCTGCTCAACTCCTTATGAGCTTGTACCAACTCCAACCTGAAAACTTGGAGGCAAGCGTTGGAAAATGACACACTGGTCTTTTACCTAAAATACATCTGGCATCAGCACAAAAATGAATAAACTGTAGTTCTAAACTCAAAGCTGCATTAAATTACAATGTCTTCATTAAAAAATAAGTAAGGTTCGATTTATGGCCAGTTCATGAATTACAATTTAAGTCAGTTTTATAGACAAATGGTGGATCTGACATTTATTTCTTCCACTTGTAAAACAAAACAAAAAAAAAATCAAGAAACAAACAGACATGACCAAGAGTGCTAGATTTCACGTTTCCTGCAGAGCTACTTTTTTGTACCTTACTGCTCTCTTGTCAATCTGAGTCAATCTGACTCAGTCAATCTGAAATGTGTCCCTTTTACTTTACTTCCACTATACTTTGGTCTGAAGAGTACATAAAGTAAAGAAGAGCAGAAATTGAAAGGTTTAAAAAAATGAAGAGGGTTTCCACACCTGTGGGCTGATACCAGCTTTTTTGGTGGAGAACGTAGGACGTGGAGCTTGGACGCCAGAGCGAGGTGAAGCCACACGTTCCGGAGCTAAAGGTGACACTGGGGAACTGACACAGCCTGTTGTGATGGGATTAAGAGGGGTCAAAGGAGGCGAAAAGCAATGGGCTGACCGACAGGCGGCAGATGGGCTGTACGGTGATGGCAACGGGCTTGTTGGAAGGGATGATTGTCTGGAGTAGGAGTGAGAAGTCACAACAGATTTAGGAGCTGGGGCGGCTCTGGGAAGAGTGCTGTAGGGATCTTTCATTGGGTTAAAGATGAAGAGGGATGAGTTGAGCTGGTATGGCTGATGTTTGGACAGCTCCATCTCTATTTTAGTGCAGCCATTCTCCAAGGGTATTTCCGGAGGTGGAGCCGGAACAGGTACTGGCGTTTTGGCAGGGACAATCTTTTTCTGAGTTGTCTGCTGAGCTTGAAGTGTTTTTGAAATTTGTGTACTTATATTGGAGGAGTTTACTATGGCCTTCACTCGACCGGGCATGTTGGATGGATACACCCATGAAGGAGGCAAGGACATGGTAGGAGAGAGAGATCTCGGGTCCTTGCTGTCATGGACATACCTTTCCATCCTCGACTGGCGTTTGGCAAACAGTTCAGCTCCTTTTCCTTGAGTATCGGTCAGGGCTTGCTCCGGCTTGTGCTCTATCCTGGCACGTGTTCTGGAGCTTTTCAAACTTGATGCCCACTCCGGCACTGCAGCTTCCTCGTGAATATCCTCATCCTTGGCCAAGAAGTTTGAGGCTTCAGCCCCGAGAGCCAGCAACTCCTCTTCCTGCCCTGCATCAGGCTGGGGTTTTTTCTTCTTTTCATCTGCACACTGCACCATGGACAGGAGTTCAGGATTCGGAGCCACTTTTGGCTTCTCCTGAAATGTGAACATCGACTTGCGGGTCGCTCGGTGAGCCAGGCCCTCGTCAAGGATGCCCGATCTGATGGGAGTGATGGATCTCTTCTCACTCAAGAGGTTAGGGACAAATTTAGGCCTGGGGGCATATGGGCGGATGTAGTAAGAAGAAGGATGAGAAGAGGGAGCATGGGCTGTGTTAGGTGGAGGAGGGATGGAGTAGCTGGGGAGAGGAGGAGTTGGATATGAAGGTGGAGGTGGAGGTGGAGAGAAAACAGGTCTTGGGTGCACTGGGTGAGTTGAAGGTTCAAATTGTGTTGTAGAGTCATAAGTTGGGGCTGGAGGTATGTTCATGACTGGACTTGTAACTTCAGAGGATCCTACTGTTGTTGGGGAGAAAAATGGGCGAGCTGTTCTGTTCATGATGGTGGGCTGTTTAGTCACTGTCTTATCTGCTTTTCCATTGCATTGTACACTGTATCCATTTGGGATTTCTTTATTATGTGCTCCTTTGTCTACTGCTTCATCTTGACCAGTTCTGTCCATAACAGCAGGGGTATTATCACTTCTAAGACTAACCTCATCCTTCACATGCTCTGTGAGGTCTTCTGAGAGCTCCTCATCCTTCTCATTCACAGGGAGAAAGTGTCTATCTTGGCCACTTTCTTCTGCTACATCCTCCCGTGTAACCTCACAAGCATCTTCCATGTCACTCCCAGTACTGCAGATCCTGCCAGCCATCCACGTGAGGTTTCTACGATACAACTCTTTGTCCTGGTCCTCAGTCGAGTGATGTTTGTCCCACGGCCGTGGACGTTCAAAAGATGAGTCAATTACATTCTTGGATGCCTCCACTCCCCCTCCTCCGACGCTTACGAGTGTGAAAGCATTTACTCTCTGTCTGCGCCGGTTGAAAAGTTGGACGCCTTTAGAGTTGGAATTGGCCTGGAGCTGAGCAGCAATGATCTGACTCTTGGTCCGTGCCTCCTTCAGCTCCTTCTCTGACAAACTGGTACTTCTGCTGAGGTCTGTAATGGTAGAAAAACACAACAATCAACACAAGAGAAATTTTAAATTATATAACACATTCACAGCTATGCGATTTGCAGTGCTTTTCAGTTCACATAGCATTGCTCGACCCAGGTTATAATTTTAAAATATAGCACAACCCACCAAGTATTCACAAGACTTAGGAGGGTTATTTTAAATGCACTTTATTGTTTCAGCTTAACAAACAAAGGGTGCAGCATTTAATATCTCATGCCTTTTTATTAGACAGAATAATTGTACAGGTTTTGGCGAATATTAGCCTGCTTTGTATTTTATTTCATGATCTCACCATTGCTGTCACAATCATTTGGATGCTTTTTAAGTTTCAGCTAAAGTAGCAATGTGCTCAAATAGGAGTATAATTATTTAAAAGTCAAGAGTATTATGTGTCTTTCAAGTAATTCTAGCTTTCATGAGTCACCCTGTTAAAAAGATGAATCATATTAGTTATTTTTTGCGCACAGACTTATAAAAGAAATGACGACATATAAAGTTCAAGGATTTGTGGTCATTATTCTTTTCACAGTTTGCTATGATTCACAGAGCCTGCGGGCAAACTTTTGTAGACCGTACAATGCTTTCACACATTTATAGTCCTAAAAACCTCCTGTAAATAAATTGTAATGCTGATATTTGCAGTTCTACCCATAGTTTGGCAAAGATGGATGTTAAATCAGTCATGTATTTGTTGAAAATGGAAAAGGTTTATTGACTGGGCTAAAAAGCTCCATTCTGAGCTGCAGAAAGTATTTCCTTCACCATGGGCTCTAGTCCCTCCCTTAGCATTCCTCAACAGCCAAGAAAATTTCCTGCTTGAGACTGCAGCATGCCTTGAGAAATCTCTCTGAGGCACAGGAGCCATTGGTTTATATGTCGACAGTTAGCCTTTCCATCATCACTTACGAGACAAAGTCTACATTTAAATGCTTAAACTTTGACCTACAGTGATATACTGTGGCATCAAAGTGTGTTTGAAAATTCTGCCTGCAAAAGAATGAAAGGAACAGAACTTTTAAAACACAAACCCTCAAACATCTTATATCAGAACATTACAACCTGAAGAACAGACTGTTAACTATTACATCACTGACTGAACGGCTTGACTCTCTTAATATAAGTGTGGTTAACCTGTGCAACATAAACACAATCTGTTTCCCTAATAGACCTTTGAATAATTAACCACTTCAAGTTTCCCTGAGGTAGTTCTTAGCTTTTATCCTCAAACTCAGACTTGGCAGCAAACCTGAAAACAATTTGTTGAGTGTTTTTTCTCTATCTAAGGTAGATCTTTGTCTTGCCAGAGGGGTTAAAAAAAGTAGTGAAACCATCCCGTTTGTTTTATGTGCAAGTTTGCCAGACTCAAAGGAGCTTTTATATCACATGGCATAAAATTATAATGGAGCATGAATAATGTGCATCTGCCTTTCATTCCACCAGCAAAAACGCCTCTTTATTTAGTCAGGCCATGCAACACAACCTCTAGCACTGTGATAAAAAGCTTTACATTTTCCTTCTTTACAGACATTCATCTTTACAGTGTTTTAAAAAATTGGGGGGGGGGGGGACAAAATCCGATAATTATAAAAACATACATGCAGCTTTTCTCTTAATTTGTCTTTTAATTTAATTTTTTTTCCCTTTTTTAATTTTATTTAATGTGCATGTTTTCAAACCAGCCAAAGTACTTTCGAGAAGATTTATAAAAAAAATAATAATACTAAATAAAAAAACATTAATTAATTACAAATTAACCTGATGCAGTTTTAATTTCTTCCTTATTGTTTTATAAATTTCCCTGTCATATCAGAGCCAGACCTGAATACAAGTTAATTTAATACAGTTATGGCTCTACTAACAGACTGCTCTCTACTTTTTAATAAATACACAATAAAGTGTGGTAATGTGCAAAAAAAATAAATAAATAATAATTATAATGTTAATTTGGTCACATTAAATAGCCTAATTTAGATGTTACCACATTTTAGATTATACAATTATTATTTTATTTTTTTTACTTTTTTTTACAGTTTAAACAAAAAAATTACTTGTCTGAAATCCACAAAGAGCAATTTGTCACTTGTCACAATGAAAACAAACTTCATTCCTTCATTCAAAAACTTTCTGCCTATTGTCTGTCTATGCCTAAAGACAACTCAAAGTGGCTGGCAACCAGTATGGTCCTTTTAAAACAGCAGGCATTCACTGTAAAATATTGCTCTCTTTAAAGAAGATGCATTACATTATATAATTTAAACGATCTATGTCATCAAACCTCAAAACTTAACCATGACTTCAGCACATGCTTTTCACAAATCTAAGCGGTTTTTTTTTTTTTAAGTTTCAGAAGGACCGTGTCAAATTAAGCTTCTCTTACCTTAATCAACTCTGCATACAGTCTCTTTTGTTGCTGCTTCTCGAGCTTTTCTAATTTAACTTCATGTGTTTGCTACACTCCCCCTTTAGCAGCGCGAGCCTGGATCGGATTTCGTGTCGTTGCGAATGATGATCTCTCGCGCTCTCCAAATGCGCATCGAGTATGAGGCGGGCAGGCTGGGGCACTCGACAAGGTTTGCGCTTCCTTTTTGCTTTTTTTAAAGGATGGCTATGCTGTACAATGTTCCTGGCAGACGTTTGGTACACTCCATATTCAACAACGAAGAACCGGGACACAGATTAGATCTGGAGAGCGGAGTTATAGCTGTCACGCGGGGAGGTTGTCACAAGGGCTAGTCTGAAACTATGTTTTGAGCCAAAAGTCAAATAAGACAAATGTTTTCTCTAGCAGTGTTATTTTAAAGCTGTAGTTCAACACTCTTAAGTATATATTATGTATCAACCTCACGTTCCAAAACTTTATGATCCTGAAACCCTTTTCTTTCTGATGTGGAACACTGCAGTAGAAGCAGAATGACAGCCTCAGTCACCATTCACTTTCATTTAATGGGAAAATATGCAATGAAAGAGAATGGTGACTGAGGCTGTCAGTCCCAAACATCTTTATTTGTGTTCTACAGAAGAAAGAAAATCACATGGGTTTCAAACTACATGAGGGTGAGCAAATAATGAAAACATTAAAAATTTTCAATAAACTAGTAACCCGTTTTCCTTACCAGAGAACATGGATTTAGGAACGATTCAAATGTATGACTTCTACGTCCTTGGATGAACTTAAATAATCACGTACAGAATCTCTAAGTTCGCACATTCTGTTTCACACCAAATTAAGTGGCCACATTTCATTAGTGTCATGTATAGAATCAGTGTGTCAGCTCTTTCAGAGGATTGGGTGTCAGGGGAGAGAGTCGTCCAGCAAACACGCTCACTTGGTTGGATGGACACCTGAGGCTCAAGGGTGGAGTTCAGTTTAGACCACAGAGTTTGCTTGCTTAGCTGATCCATCCTACCTGAATCATAACCCACATGCTTAACTTATCATCAACATAAAGGGAAAGATGAGAACTTAGTCAAACCAAGGAATTCAGGGAAATAAATGACAGTTTTCCTCTAGGAAATGTGTGCAAGTGTGGAGTGATGAGATCAGAGAGGTTTTAAGAACTTTCAAACCATGAATGTGCAATTACACATCACTGTCCACAAAACCTGTACGAGGAGACACTTCTTACTCTGCTACCTCATTACAAGTAGGTCTAAAACCTGATGATCTCCAGCATGATTTGAAAAGATCCAAAATGCAATCTGGTGCTGACTGTTTGTACAAAACGGTTCAGGTTCAACCAAAAAAAAAAAGGTCAAAGTTTGATTAACAACCTAAAAACTGTAAAATTTAATTAATTAAATTTAATTTAATTATTTTCAATTGTACTAATCCTAAAACATTCTTGGAAGAAAAAAAAACTGCTCTCAGACTTTTTGGACCACATTGTATCATTTTCCAATTTCATGCTATCAGCATCTGGAAATGCAAGAAAGAAAAGGATAACATTCTGAATCTCCTGAAATCATGCTGCTGTGTGGAGACATCAATCCCATACAAGGAGAGAGAGAATAAAAGAAAAAGAGAGAAAATGCTGACATTTATTCAGCATCTCTTCCTAGGAACGGTATGAAACCATGACTGAATTAGCTGTTCCATCTCAGCCTTTCCACCTCCTCCTCTCTCCCCATTTTACACACTCCAAAGCTGTAAGAACACCACAGCAACCTCTTAAATTCTGCAAAAGCAGTTTTGGACCATCTGAAATGGGTCTGAATTCTCATCAGCAGGGCTTTTAAAACCCCTCAGTCTCACAGTCACTGGTGTGAACTGTCGCTTACTGCACTTGCAATGGGTGCCTAGTCATCTGCAAACCTTATTATGCATTTTTTCCAGATAACATTATCCACAACTTGAGCATTACGGTCAGTGGGTATGAACTAAAGAGCTATTACAGTACGGCTCATCAGTGTCTGTGAGGAAACAAACGTGTCACTGAGGGTTTATTAAGAACTGATGTCTGGGGATAGCAGCTACATCAGTCTATCTATCTGATGGTTCTTATGTCTCTCCGTCTGTAAAAGCATTCAGCTTTTAAAGAATACATTTGTCTTGACTCGTGTATCGATTTAAATGTGTTACATGACACTATTGAATACTTAACTCTGATTGGTCAATCACAACATTCTGCACGTTTTGCAGTAATTAGACACTGTATAATTAAACTAAACTATATAATTAACCATTGTCCCAATTTGCAACCATTGCAACCAATTTCCTACATTGTTTTGCTAGTTTCACATCTGTCATCGCACCTTATCTTCTCTATTTTTAATCATATAATACAGGCAATCCCAACCCTTTGATCTAAAATATTTACTTTATAAATATTCAAATAATTGAACAACAATAACAAGTTCTCTGACGTTGGTTTATGATCACATCATGTCCAGGGAAACTAATACAACTGCAAGTGTTTTAGTTTAGTTGCTTTAATGTTATTTTTATTAGTTCGTTTTAATTATTAGCTTTTTAACTTTATACTTTTAAAAACTAGAAATTTGAACTGACTCACTTATCCATTTAAATTATATATTTGCGCAATTATGAAATATTTTAATTATTAGCTTTTCAATCAAATCCCAAACCGCAGTATGGGAAACCCTTATATAATAGCAAAAATATTTTTGCATTCTGTATTATAAAGCAGCCTGTAATATACTATAATATATCATGTTCTTCAGATTCAAAGCTTTAAACAAGATATGGAAGAAGATATTTACTTGTTTTCCGCTCCATCTGGCAGGACGTCAAGCCTGGCATTGCTTTGACCCCACAGTGATCATCCTTCCCCAATATGTTAGTACTGTGCCTCTCTAGGGATGTGTTTGCTCCTGTCTTGTTGAGGGTGGAGGGTGTTGTAGTGGTAGGCCCACCGCAGCAGTCCCCTCTTCTAGCAGGCTCATGCTTGCACTCCATCCCAGCCTGTCTCACTTCGTCCTTGCCTAAGATACTCTCTTCTTTCGCTGAGCCCCCTGTTTGCCGGCACGCTTGCCTAGGTATGACAAAAGCGTTCTTTTACTCAGCTGAGGTGTAAGTTTGGCTTGTAAGAGATGGTTTCGGGATCCACTGACTGTTTTATTTTTCCCGAATTGTGAAGAAACAATCAGGATCAAAGTTAAACTAAAGCTCTACATTTTGCTGGACATTTTCTTCACAGTAATCCTTCGGAGTAGACACGCTACCGCCCAGAGATGAGCTGAAAAATGTACTTTTGCTTTCAATCCACACAATATTTTTCAAACTCTTAACAAGCCCTCCCTGGAGGTACTTCTCAATGCACTCTGGATCACTTCCCATGGAAAAGTGCCAAGAAAATTTTCACAACTGGGATATACTCCTTGGCAATGCAGCAAAGGCTGGAAGTCTGTCTTTGGTTCTATTTGTGTCTGTTTTCGATGTCATATCCAGATATTCGGGTTTTTTTTGTTGTTGTTTTTTTTTTTAGTCAAAGTCACCAAAACATGTCCCTCGAGTTTATTGCAATCTCCCCGAGGCAGGCTGTTTCTTTAAAGGCATGCATAGCCCTTGCTCTCAAAATGTTTCAACAATGTTAAGATGAAGGGGAGTGTTTGGTGCTTTCCTGTCGTTTCATTAGCACATGAAAAAACACATTCAGCTGAAAGGTTGTCCAAATGTTCTGACTGCGGCTATTGTAATCACTGAACTTTCAAGGAAAGCTTTATTGTGCTCAGTCCATATGTTTGGATTTTAAACAAATAGTTTCTGTAGTTTTCATCTTTTATCCCTGTATTACTGATCGAGTCTCTCTGGGTGGCTTAAGCTTCTTGATATGATCTCTAACCCACCATCACAGTGACATAGTTAATTTGCTTGTTTCAGATTAGATCCAAAAAGACTCCTCGGGCAAGTATATGGTATATCCAGACAAGGCTTAATGTCTTAACCTCTAGTTGTGTAGTTGAAATAAAAGGACACTGGATGAACCTCCACTGCTGCCAGGGTACAATGAGTCAGTAATCTTCCTCTCAACTGCTGCTTCCTGAAACATATAAGGTGTAGAGTAGACTGTCATTCAAAATATATACTAAAATGCACTTATAAAAAATAAATAATATCCTACAAAACATTTGCAATCTGAACTAACTGAATTGAGAAACCACATGAAGGAAATATTCCTCTGTTTTGAAGGAGGGTTATTTCCTCTGTGCACTTGATATCATTTGTGAAAATGACACCCCACCCATTGTCAAATCAGTCAAATCAGTGATGAACTGCATTTCCTACATGTGAAGTTGAAACAATGCATATCTCATTTTCCTCCTAATATCAAGGAGACATGATAATGAAAGGAACAGGTTTTGCCCAATTAGGAATTTTTATTTTACAAAACGCACTATAAAAGGAAGGAAGGTCAATATTTTTCAAAGCTAGAACATGTGAAGCATATGCCAAAAAAACAAAGTAGAAAGACTTTGTTTTTTTGGCAGAGAAAGTGTGTGTGTGTGTGTGTGTGTGTGTGTGTGTGTGTGTGTGTGTGTGTGTGTGTGTGTGTGTGTGTGTGTGTGTGTGTGTGTGTGTTTGTAAAGTATCTGTAATATCTAAATATCTGTCAGTTTCGTCAATTAAGGAATCTTCTGTAATAGGAAAGGCTTTGACTCAAATGTGAGTTTATGCATGCTCTCGGATGACTTGTAAGTTGCATGCTGAAACAGGACAGTGTGTTAATTGGCAGTTGTACAAATAGCATAGTCTAGTCTCAGTAGCACTGAATCACCCTGTCAGCTGACTGCAGTCTCTCTCATATCCTGTAGGCTACAAGGCCACGGGTCACATGAGGTAATAAGACCCCATTAGTCTTCATCACCCACTTTCAAACACTGTTTTAACTAATAACACCTATGACAAATGAGTGGCCTGTTTCACTTTTCCAGCGATTAGTTTGCCCCTGTGCATTTATGTTTGGGAGTTAACGTCCCGACCACTCCAACAGTTAACTCAAAATGGCCACAAAAACAACACCCACTGTTCATGCCCTCCATGCCCTCCTCCACAAATAAAGACAATCAACTCAACAAAACAAACACTCTTGTCCACAAAAGCCTCTCACAAGCTCTCTGCTTTGGACGAAACATAAAGAGAAGTTGCTTTGTTTTGTAATGCTTTTGAGTAATGTGACCTCTGATGATGCTCTCACAAATACATTTTCGTTTTTGCCACACTGGCAGATAAATATTAAATACTTCAATATTTCATACTAGGCAATAAAGATAATTTTTTAACTCAGGATACATTGCTCTGGATATATTTAGATGTTGTTCCTCAGACTTTTGTAAGTTGTTTAATGTAAAGAATCTTCCATTTAATTTCTTACATTAAGCATGTCACATCTCACTTAACCGTACATCAGGGAAGCTTAGACTATCATTCTTCATCTCCATCTTTTCAGTTTTTTATTTTATTTATTTTTTTACATGCATTCTTGAATGTTGTTATAAAATTACCAGCTAAATAGCAATCAACTAATTCTTTGGCATGCCAAAACATCTTGAAGGCTGAAATCTGGTTGAAAGAAGGTTGAAAGCTCATGCGTCACAGAGCATTTTGAACTACAGGGCATATTTTTTGGATTTCCTAGGGGGGGGAATTTTGTATAATTATAAATCTTTATGAGTCTTAAAGTGTCAAAGTATGCTTATCTTATCTGATTTCACTTTCCTGGTATTTATATTACAACATTAACTTTCCAGCCTACCTTCATGGCTCTTTCACATAACTCTAATGATTTGCCATTATTTGATTTATGAGTCATTCCAATCCAGTGAGGGCATTCTTGAGCTCATACACCAATCTAATGAGCTGGACTGAGCTCTACCGATCACATTCCAAACGTTATCAGTCCCGAGGCACCGGATACAGGTACTGGGAGATAGTATTTGTGTGTGTTTTGGGCTGTATCCTTTACAGTGCATAATATGAGCAGTAATAGTGTGCATAACAGACACAGCGTTTTGATAGACCTCCGGGGTCCTACAGGTCTCTCTAATCTTCCAGATCCATTACAGCCCTGCAAGATCCTTGATAAAGCACCTGTAAGTGGCCTAAAAATAATTTGGGGGTTGGACTCTACAATCGGCATTCTCTGAGAGAAATAATGATAAAACTACTGTCTTATTTTATACCTGCTTTACAGCAGAATTTGTCTTATTTTTGAAGTCCACTGATTCTGTTATTTTCTGATATATTTATTGTATAGAATGCTCTATAAAGGTGACTTGACAAAGTCTACAGAAAATCAGTGAGAAGACAAAAATAACAAAACCAGGTGCTTTGGGATAAAGTGCAAATACTGTAAATGTTTTAATTTAATTTTAAATGGCTCATTAAAGAGCCATAAGCACATATAAAATAGAAAAACTAGTCTTTTTGGACTCTGACAGAGCAATTACTCCAAAACTAAAAACTTATCTAGCAGATCCAAATAGCAGATAAAACTTCAGTACCATTAAAATGCTGCGACTTAAGAAGTCCTGCAAATTATGCCGCCAAAGATCAGTGACAGATGCTCAGCATGACGTCTCTGCTAAACAGAACCCCTGCCTAATGTATAAGTCATTACTGTCACTAAGAAACTCCAGCACCAGATATTCATTCTACTGTTACTGCATGCAGCTCAAATTTATCATCACAAGAGCCACACGCAGGCAAGATAAAAGGCGAGCCAAACAGGGAACACATGAAGCCCATCACCAGTTAGATTATCCCTCCACCGGGAGGAGAATGAAGTTAACATCCTCAATTATTCAACCCAAATATTTAGAAAGATCAACTTCAAAAACATTCCTCCAGGTTGCAGCTGGTTACCTCATGCAGTAGGTTCTTCTAGGATGCAGTTTGCGATTCAACAGGTGATAAAGCTGTTCAATGATAACAGAACGCCAAGAGAAACTCAGTGAAAGTTTGGAGCTGATGGTAGACTCACCTGTACTCCAAAGTGCTTCGGTGTGTGTATGTTATGGCTAGTTTGTACAGCCCCTTTTCAGGTCCTCCTTGCGTTCACCTCCCCCTGTCTCACATGGAGTCATGCTATCGCTCTCGCTCTCTCTTTCTCTCCAGCAGCCTGAAAGAAGAGAAAAGGGGGTGTGGACGAGCAGGAGTTGGAACACAGAGAGTTCTTTGTCTGCCTTCTTCATATGGTTTCCTTCAAGCATGCATACTGAACACATTATACCATTATATATTTTCATATTTAAAGTAGGGGTGTTTGGGGATCAGTGTGCACTTTGCTCTTTGTCCCGCTCAAATTTTTACACCGGACAAGGGAATAAAAACATACTCAGCCTATGCATGCTATAAAACTGCCAATATGTGATTGTTTCTGATTGCTATGAGTTATAAAATTAACCAGCGTTGAGTGTTTTCTCTTGAGAAGAGTAAAGTGTAACACAAAAGGGCCTCGCAGATTGGTTTCACAGACATGGAGAGTCCCCCCCCCCGCAATGATTCTTGAATTGCATGTTGAAGCAAAGTAAGACACTTAAAGTCTCAATGGAATGGGATTTGAAGTCCACTGATCTCCTGACAGAGATGTCTGTCTGAGAAAACACATGCGAGATGGAAAACAAGGTATCTGTGGCAGGACAAATACTTTGGCTAGATTACAGACTTCAGAGCATGTTTAAAGGTAATTTTAGGGGGATAGGTCAGTGTTGTATGCAACTGTGTAAACTAGCTCTGATCTATATCATCTCTAAGTGCTGTCTCACAACTGAAATAACACTCACAGGAAATCGTTCTTGTCTGAAACATGGAGCTCCTTTGTAAGCCCATCTAATATATACTTCTGTTTTGAAATGTAATACCTGGGTGATATTTGGGGCCGTCAGCCATATTCAGACCACCGTCTCGATCGTACCCAAAATAAAGGCTTTGACGGCAAAAACTGGTTCATACCTATTATGAGAAGTATCAAAAAACAATGCAATTAAATAATAACAATTAATAAATGAATAATATTAATATAAAAAATATTTTAACTATTAAAATGATTAAAATCAGTGCAATTAATCATGCAGCCTGACCCATATGCAAATTCTGAGAGAAAACGTTTCTAGGAATCTCAAAGCATGTCTTTCAAAGTTTCAAAATTGACAAATCTTTGAAATGAGTAGTTGACCTTTGAAGTGAACCATTAAGCTGAACTGTTTATAGGGGAAAACGAATAATTTAGTCAGTGTGCTACCTTATTTAACTAGTGGAATGCTAATGGTAATTAAATTTTTTTACTATTATTATTCTGTGTTTTACTTCCTGTAAATCCTAGGAAGAATGATATTTTGCATACCATTGCAATATTTCTAAAATCATAGTTCATTAAAATAGTTTGCCAGTGATTTTCAAATTATGCACACCAGTATGAATGCCAACTCCCCAGTGTAAAACAGGCCATTTCTCTTCTTTTCTCTCTTTTACTCCTTCATTCTATCCCTCCTGCCACTGCTAACATATTTGTTTTTCTGCCCTCTTTACAGCTAGTCAGCCTGTCATTACATTTGTTCTTTCAGCAGTCTAGCGTGACTTTCTAAAAGGGCAGCTGTGTCTGTGTACGTCTAGAAGTGTGTATGCATGTCTCACTGTAGCATCTGTATCCTTGTGTGGCTGAATGGACCAGTGGAGGAAGCACATTCCACCAAATCTGGGCTTTTCTTCTGAAGAGTGTGTAGAATTTCTTAAGTGTTCTGGTTTACATTCTCCTCTTTTGAGCCTGTTGTCTGTTACTGAGAGAAGGCCATAGCAGAGTAGTTATTTGATTGGAGTCATACATAGCCTGTAAGTGAACCTTTCCGTCCCCCTCTTCCTGGAGACCACCAAAACCCTGTTGAGAGATGAAACTGAATCCAACAGAATTAAAAAAAAATGTTTGATTATGCTCCACTGGCAATTGCAAAAGCCCCATGGGTGTCCAGAACTTCAAGGAGGTCAATGACAACAATGTTATCCAGATATCCTAGACTCCCGTAGCCAGACTACGTGACTTAACAGCAAAAGTTCTAGTCTACATTCCAAGTTACGGCCAAATTTAAACAGGAAGAAACCATCTTACTGATGCAATTTTTTTTTTTTTTTTGCATTTATGATTCTGAAACAGATTACACCTAAAAAAGTGAAAATATAACATTGAGAAATATGGTGATTTCCCATTCTCAACGGCAAAAAAAAAAACACACACACACTGCAAAAAAAGTCAGATTTCAGATCAAGAAATGCTTTCCAGTGTGCAATAATAATCAGAAGGTCACCAAACAAACTCCAAGTGTATGACATCTGAGGTTGAGTAAAAACCTTTGAGAGCATGCAACTGGGTGTCTTCATGTGGCCAGAGTTCCTCTACTCCCATCCAAAACCTCAACTCCATGCCTCTGCAGCCCACTCCCCATCCCAGCTTAAAAAGCACTGCAACGTCTTTGTTTTATGGAGCATTTCTTGGCCTCTGGAGGTGTTTTAAAGAGTTCGTAAAGCAATTGCTTTCACTGCTTAATGTGTATTTATGTCATTTGTCAAGAGGGAAGTACAAATCAAGCCCAATCCCTCTTTAGTCTACAGGGCTCCTGCGCTGATGAGTATCCATCCAGACTGCAATTAAATCATTGAATTAATCATAAGACACACTTGGAAACGATCACTGCTATTTGGTTTCTTACCTAGTGCTGTTTAGATAGACTGCATAATATGACACATACTGGCTCCGCTGTGTAATCCATCAACACACAAGATATGATTTTACACAGGCCAACGCAAACAAATGGCAGATATGGCAATGAAATCATTTGCACAATAAACAGAGACTGAGAGTCGGGCCTTCTATGGGTGCAGCAATGTTTTTCCAGATATCTCGCCAATCTCAGGTGTGTTTGCCAGTCTCAAGGCGAATGCACCTGAAAAAAACATGGTGTTAATGCTCTACAGAGATTTTTCCACCACACTATTGAGTCAGTACCTGGAAAACTCTGAAACATCTCGCATCGAACACATCCTCCATCAATCGATAAATCTCCATGACACAAAGATCCATCTTTGAAGTCACTCCAGGCTTTTAAAATTGAGTTGCACTCCCAACCACTGATAAATGTCTTGTCTATGCACAGCTTTCAAATTTACTTATTCTCCTAACTAAGCCCAAGTGCACATTTAGAGGGGTCAGGACGGGGGTGTCCAAATTTGGTCGTGGAGGGCCGTTGTCCTGCCGGTTTTAGCTCCAACTTGCCTCAACACACCTGCCTGGGAATTTCTAGTATACCTAGTAAGACGTTAATTTGCTGGTCCAGGTGTGTTTGATCGAGGTTGGAGCTAAACCCTGCAGTACAGTTGTCCTCCAGGACTGAGCTTGGACACCCCTGATATTAGATGTATTTGTACCATAAAAACATCATGGAAAAAAGTTTTATATCTTAAATCATCCTACTCAGTACAAAATCAAGACCATCTTCAAGAATCGGCTTAAAATCACCATCTTCCCTCTTTATTTGACCTTCTAAATTTAGCACTCACTATTCTAATTCTATTCTTAAAAAAAATCTAACTACCTTTCTAATCTTTTTGTATTCTATTTTATTTTCATTTATTATGCAATTGTGTGTGTGTGTGTGTGTGTATATGTATATGTATATATATATATTATATAAATATATATATATATATATATTTATATATATAAATATATATATATATATATATATATATATATACAGTATATATATATATATATATATATATATATATATATATATATATATATATACATACAGTATATATATATATATATATATATATATATATATATTTATAAGACCTCAAACACTAGCTTGCTCTATTATTTTTCTATTCTACCTGTTTTCTTTTTATTTATTATATTATTTAAAAGCCCTTGCTACGTGTACTCTGTAAAGCTAACTGAGACTTGTTATAGCACTTATTTATCATTGCTATTTTCGTTATTTTTGATTGCTTCCACTGTCCTCATTTGTAAGTTGCTTTGGATAAAAGCATCTGCTAAATGAATAAATGTAAATGTAAATGTAAATGTAAGTAAATGGAGCCCATCCCTGACACTGTATACACTGGATACAGCATACAGATGCACATAATAATGTACATAATGTTTGTCTGTAAATTTAAATGTTTTAAATGGAATATGTTTTCATAACTTTTACTCGCATTAAAGGTGCCATGTGCAAAAATTGAGGTAAAAATATACAAAAAATGACCTGCACGCATCAAAAGTATGAGAAGAAATAAGGGCGATGATGTCATTAAAAAAATGTCAAGTTATAGTGCTGCAGAGATATCAACCTTAATTAGCAGTAGCATTACTAGCCCCGGCCCGACAGGTGTCGTAATACCAGTTTCGGCCATGGGAAGCGGTATGCGGGCAACATAACCACCAGCCAACCTGCAATACACGAATAACTCGCACGGCTTGTGGGCGTACCTGAACCTGATGTCAATCGTGTGGAAAGCCCACTACAGCCCACTACTTCATTTCAGTTCAGGGAAGAGAGCGGAAGGATGACTTAAGTCCTTGGCAAGAGATCACCACCCACTACAGGGAAACAACCGCGCTCGGAATCACAAATCAAATCCGATAAGAGAAGGAGCCGAACCAGAGTAAACATCGGCACTGCTTTCAATCGCTGGAGACAACTGATGGACCTGAAAGAAATGAGGTTCGACACCGAACTTGCAACATTTCTTTTGGATTGGTAAGTTAGATGCTGTTAGTATTTCGCTAGAAGTTTGTTTTATATGTTTGTGTATTTCTTTTTCGGGAAGTTATAACATAGAAATGTATCGAAGGCTGTTCTATAAACGTGCTAATGTTAGTGATGGCTTACCGTAGCTGCGTTTGATAATTAGCTAGCTATAACTTACCCATTTTTTATATCATAAGTAACCTGCTCTGTCTAGTCTGTTGGTCTCCGTGTCCTCTTTGCTTCGTGGTTTTTCTGTACGTGAGAAAATTGATGTGTGGCGTGAAAGCGTGTGAAAAGAGTCAATTGCGTGTGTCTCACAGTGAATGCTTGTGAGAGTTGGCAGCTCTGGTTACGTTGGTTGGCGCTAGCTTGGTCAACATCAGCTGTCTGATGTTGACCAATGATGTTGACAGAATGCTGTCTGTCAAATTAATTTAATTCAAATAATGTGTATATACAACTCAATGTAATATGAACAAAACGAATATGAGCATATTCACTGGTAAAGGTGAAGGGGAGTAGCTTGAAGATGTCATGTTTCAAAATCACTTGACATCACCCAATATTCCTCTGGAGGCAAAACGTCCTCTTATAGCAGCGGTTCTCAATTCCAGTCCTCGCGCCCCACTGCTCTGCATATTTTGCACGTTTCTCTTTGTTAACACACCTGATTCAGATAATCAGCTCGTTAGAAATGAACTCCGTGCATGAACTGTTTTTCAAATGTTCATTGCTCCCTACTCTCTGAGCAGGGGAAATCTGTTGAAGTTTACCTCACATCGAAACATTCATTCACTGATTTGTGCTGTGCAGCGTCTTTAAACATGGACAACTGTGACATCATATACCTCTGTAAATCAATACAATTTAAATTCACGTCTTGCACATTTCAATGCACTTTGATTGGAACATATAGCTACGTTCACTTCGAACTGGAATCATGGCTGAATATCCTGTGATGTCCACTTCGCAGGGCACTTATGTTCGAATAGAACAAATGTCTGAAGCGCTAAGAGAAACGTTCAAAATGTGCATAGCAGTGGGGCGCGAGGACTGCAATTGAGAACCGCTGTCTTATAGGCTTCAGCTATGCTCTAGGGTTGTTGTGAAGGTAGGGGCGGAGCATAGAGACTGCCGTTTCTCGTTTGTTACTCTAGAGTAGACCAATTCACTTTATTGAGGCATACTGCCCCCATCTGGTATGGAATGTGGAGTATGACTTGATTTTTTTTTGCCAGATATGACAGATGGCACCTTTAAATAGCAGGGTCTTGATACTTTTTACCATGCAATGACAATAATTTATCAATAATTTACTGATAAATCTTAAGGGACATGCCCCCCAAAACGGATAATTTCAGACAGAGTAAGAATAAGGGGTGAAAATAATCATTTTGGCAAATATATGTTTTTTTGTTATTGTTTCTTTTTTGTGTGGAAAAAAATAAAAATAAAATTGTGCACAATTTCTTTACAGTTTCACTTATAAAGGGATAGTTTACCCCAAAATTTAAGATTTCAGTTCAGGATTGCTTTATATGACATTTTAAGCAAGCAAAATTAATTCTCTAGAAAACACACATTCACAGATTAACAAGAAAGTAGATTCCTGAAAATGTGATGACAAAATCTGGTCAGCCAGATTTCAAACCAATATTTTCCAAGAAAATATTCAGCCGGGACATGATGATCAAAACTATTACCATGAACGCATCATACAGCCTTGCATTAAGGCAACTACACATCTCATTTATGGAATGGTCACATGTAATGAAATACTTTTGGGTATTATTAGAATGCATATATACTGTTGTTGTATACACCTGTTTTTATTATCGTACATGCTTAGGTGATGATGTTTAGCCACAGGGTAAGCAAAAACTCTGGATGAACTGGAAGAAACTGAAAAATGATGGGTTGTTTTTAAACATGCCCTAGGAAAGAACTAAAGCAGATGAGAACCAGAGTGGGACAGCATTTCCCTCTCAGCTCAGTCTGTTTTGATCCCCATTCCATTCCCTAGATTGTAATCAAAATCATTCCAACATGCAAGTAAACAAAATATCTCAGGAACAAGCTGGCTTCCCTGCCTTAGTGAATCTGAGCTCAGTGACCTGGGGTGAATTCACTAAACAGTTGCATACCATATTTCACCCTGTATCTTATTCACCAAGTGCCTGCAATACAGGGTCAGCATATTTAATGAGTGTTTTATGCATTAATATGATTTGCATAATTCCTCTAGTCAATAAGAAGTACAAACAAGTAGACTGTGCCTGCAAATAAACAATGCTAGAAAGAGTAATTCATTTTTAGCAAAATACCCCAAAGTCTGTGATTCAAAGCAATGAAAATTCATAAACAATTTAACAGTGCTGGATCTAATTGTTCTTTATAATTTCAGTGAACTGATTTACTGGAAAAGAAACAACTAATTAGAACCATTCATTTGGGAATCAGATTACACTGGTTGCACTGTAGATTGATCATTCACTAAAATAACAAATGCATAAGATTTGTTCGGATGTTGGACTACACAGAATGGGGTTTCTGATTCACTATAAAGAACCGACTTACTAGAACCACTTATTTGAGAATCAAGCTACTTTTTTGCAGTGTAAGTTTTTAATTCACTATAAATAACTGACTCATAATATTCATATGTTTGGATGTCAGACTACTTATCCTCCTCCCAATCTTTGCATTCCACTCCCTTTCCATGCTGCAAATGACATCAGGCTGATAAGGCTGAAATATCAGAACTCATCTCTTTCACTCTCAATTTTCTCTCTCTCTCTCTCTTTATCTCTCTCACACACACACACACACACACACACACACACACACACACACACACACACACACACACACACACACACACACACACACACACACACACACACACACACACACACACACACACACACCTTTCCCTTACTGGTGATGTGTAATTCAGCATTCCAGGGACTCAGTGGCCCCCAATGTGATTGTGCTGCACTGTGTTTTTCATTATATAAGCCAGTGCTGCTGTAATGAGGAGGGGCTCATGTCCTTTGTATGGAGGCCTCTATCTTTTTTATTTGGTTACTGGAGACCGGCAGCAATTAGGGGCAGAGCAGATACGCCAGGCTATGTCAACATTTACTAAGAAATCCATTGCCTTTTTCCATCGTATGTCAATAAACGAATCTATACAGGTTTTCTCCGGGTTTTTAATTAAGCTGTTTTGATGGTTTTTAAATGTCCAGACAACTCTCACAGCTTTTCAGACTGCCCAAATATGGTGCTTGTGTCTGATAGCCTCTTAGGAAAAATATGAATCCCATGATTCATAGTGTTATTTGTACAGCTACCTCTCTTCCCTCCTTTTGCAACAGGCCAGGGAGCAATTACACTATATGACTCCAGCCATATGTGCACGGGCTTCTCAAATTCTTATTCTCTGATTTAACAACCCCCCTTCATATCTTTTCCATTCAATGACTTGAAGCATTCTCATTCTTTGGACAAAGAACAATACTTGGATGCTTTTTTTTCCTTGCAATCTTTCTTTTCCATCACCAGATTGTTTGGCTTTCAGCAATCATCTCATGTAATTGCTTTTGTTGTACATTCAAAGGGGAAATGAATATTGAATAATTACATAATGATCTAACCTTATGTGTGAATTGAGCTACTGATGAAAGCTTCCTCCCTGGCTCAGCCAGATCATATTTAATACACTCAAAGAGTGTATTATTACACTATGACCTATGGTAAAACTTGACCGTAAGAATGATTGGAGAACAGTTTTGTGGTTTTTCTCATAAAAGATGATCCCGGGATTCTGGGAAAGCCCTGATGTTTTACACTCCTTTTTATACTGCATACTATATGCGTTATTTAACCACATAGTTCTGAATTAGCCCCTGCTGTGGACAACAGGACATTTTGAGCAAGGCAAAGTGCCTCAGGCCGCAGACACAAAACCAAGTCTTTCAACAGACAGAAAGGGCTCAAGTTCTTCGCCTCCACAGAAGAGCCCCAGAGTTCCAGGTTAGGCAGATGCCTTGATTGTGGGCCTTGGGATGACCCCACTTCTCGGGATGGTCCAAGGGAGCAGATAAACAGACCTACATTGCTTCTTACACCCGGTCAAACAAGATGAGATGAAAGGAGAATTTCAAGACGCTGATGTGTTGTGCCTCAGAGTTATAGATCAACGTCAGGCTGTAGATTTTTTCACACATAAATTTTCCTTGCTACTTTTGATCTTGAAATGAGCATGTGCTCATCGGATTTCATCTCTGTCTTCCTGAATCTAAGTCTTTGTGATAAAACATAAGCAGCTGTCTGTGCTGACAGCATGTCAGAAGAGGGTTCAAGCTCAAACTTGTGGCTGACAGTCATTTTTGGACTGTGACACCTGGGTTCTTTAATTGGTTTCACCACTAGTTAAAAGATTAGTTGACCCAAACATGAAAACTGTACCATTATTTACCCTCACCCTAAATGATCGGAAATAAATACACAAAGAAAGTGTAATTGGAACTACAATACAGTGGCGAGGCTACATAAGGTCCAGGGTGCATTGGCCCACTCAGATTGATTATGCAAAGAATAAGAAATAAAATCCTGTGGGTGAGTGCAACTTAACAATGACCTCCCTTTCCAAGTAAACAGACATCCGAAAAGTAGAAACAAACTAAACAGGGTTTTTGAGGATTATGTTAGTTTATGTTAGTTTATTCCTTCTCATGCGTTTAAGCCTCTGCATTTTTCTCTTTTTTCAGGAAGCTGGATTTTGATGCTTATTCCATGCAGAATTTCCTGTGGCTTTATTGGCCCTCTCGGCTACTTAACGGGGTTAAAAGTCAACTATCGGTGTGTGTCCCATCAGTCCAGCCCCAAAAGAAAGGCTTATTGTTTTAATGGAGGGTCTGTGTGTAATGTGTTGTCAACAGCCTCACGTACAGCCATTCAGGTGTTAAATGGGGTGGAAGTTGATAGTGCACTATCAGAACATAACTGTGTTTTTGAGGTATGATGTATGGACCAAATGGAGCTGGGAAAAGAATTTCCTTTGTTTCAAAGGAAACGGGAGGTGATAGAAAGGGAGGTCTGGCCAGTTTGACATTACCTTTTTATTTAGACAGCCTTTTCTAAATCAGCGTGATTCATTGGGGTATGTGACGTCACTGAAACTACATTTCTTTTATATGTGTCAGTTCTGCATTGGGTTATTGTTGTGTGATTGTATGTAGTCATGTAAGTCATAGAGATTGATTTCAAAGCCCTGTTATTGTTTTTTAACAGTGAAATTCCCATAGTCCAGCCCTGCATTGTGGTGCACAAACTACTTCTTCTTTTATTGAAAAATGCTATATAACTGACGCAACATTTTCCTCTGCCAAAGCACTACATTTCTCAGGATTTGTCTTCAGTAAATACACCCAGAGTCATTAAAAGACAAACTATAAAATAACAAACCACAGCAGACATGTTAAATTTGCTCACATAAAAAACTAAAACTATTTAAACAGCCTAGCATCCGAAAGTGGACAATAATTTAGTATATTATAAAAAGACAGTAATGTTTTTTGCAGAGGACACGATTTCCAGTTCCTTTTTACTGTTCTACAGTACATAAAACTCAAAACCGTTTTTGCTCAGCTAGGTAAAGCAAAACTTCAAGGTCAAGTTTTATTATTATGGATGAATAATTCAATCAAGAAGGGACACAAAACTATCAACATGTCTTTGGAGATACTTCTGCCTCCATTTTTGTATTAAAAAAGTCCATCTGCGGAAGATGAAAAATACTCTTCTGGGAATATCCCACTATGAAGATATTTCCTTCTCTCTCTCATAACACAGGCCTTGCATTCAGGTGCGTTTTGTGTGAGTTAGGTGTGTTTTAACTAGGCCTTCTTCTATCCAGCAGCATTTGTGAACACAAAAGGAAGACCGCAGACTTGCCCTCACCCGGGATGGCTGGACCAGACTTGCCCTTTTGAAGTTTTGATATGTCATCACTTCCCAAAAGGCTGGGCAAAAACATCCCCCATCCCCCAACATTTCTCTAATGCTGCATTCCAGACAACTTGGAATTCTCCCACCTCTTACTTTAAAACAACCACTGGAATTGTGCTCGAGGTCAGACATCTGGCATCATTTGATGACATTTTCAAGATAGCAGCCATTAAAAGAACAATACATCAATAAAATAAATTCTGTTCTTTTGAACTTTCTATACAAAGAATCCTGAAAAATATAATGCTTTCTACAAATTTTTTTATAAATAAATAAATAATATTAGGCCGCACAAGTGTTTTCGACACTGACAATTTGTATGTATTGAGGACTAAATCAATATATTATAATTATTTCTGGAAAAGAGTTTGTTATATTTCTTTTTCTTTTTTTTTGCTGGCTATTTTAGATCCTCTCACAAGCATTGTTTCTTAATGGTTCTGTCTATACCATAACGGGCATAACAAAACAACACTGGCTCAGTGAGTTAAGCTGTCATCTTGTTTTTTTACATTTGACCATGATTTATGATTCACTGGAACCTTATTCAACTCAGAAATGTCTTGCTTTCATTAGTCAATTAATTTATTTATTTATTGTATTTACAGTTCCATAATTACATCTAAAATATCTCCAATATTTCGGTCAAATATTATATTGCACTACCTTGATCACACAGTAAACCAGGAGTGGCTTGACTGATGGTGGTATGTTATCAGTAGACTCTGATATGGATTTGGCTTCATCTGAGAGGAACAGGGCAGTCCGATCTCTGTGAGGAATTTGGAATCACTAAATTACTAATAACCATATGGTAATCTTAATCATAATCCAAAGCTATTCTTGGACGAATCTTTAAAAAAAAATACAATAGAAACAACAAAAACGTACATTTCACTATTGTTATGCATTAGATTCATTATCAGATTCATTATCAAAGTACACAACTCTATTACGTGAGTGAAAGTACAGATTCTGCTGGTCAAATATTACTCCATTACAAGTGAAAGTTGTAAGGACAGATTTTTACTTAAACCTCCCAATCAGAGCATTTCTCCAGTGCTTTTCTTTGGTGATTTTAACAAAACCACTGATGATCTGAAAACACAGAAAATGTGTATGAGTTTAGTGGTCTCCATGGGAATATTCTGCTGGAATGAAAGTGTTTAGTCTGTTTTCTTTCACACTGCTTGCTGTGACTAAAGTGTAATAAGCTCAACACTGAAATAGGACAACAGAACATGAATTTTTATGTACAGTATATATATTTTTTGCGATTGCTGGATAAATGCACACAATTCCTGTTTTTTTTTTTTTTTTTTTTTTTTAATAGAGAAACGTTAACATAATTTGGAATGGTTGAAGTTGGCTTGTTCCAGCTTTCATATTCTAAAGATTGTGTTAATGTATATGATGAATACAATACATCAGGAAACTAGATGATGTAAAAAAAACATGAGTTGATGTTCTCTTGATTTGTTCTTATGTGAAAGTGCAATAATTCTGATGCAATGAGTAATGATTACTACTTTGAATATTTCCTTTAATAATTACTATTAATTATAAATCGGTTGTTTGGAAAGGTCACAAAATGTAACTGGTTGAATCAGTTTAGTCAGGTTTAATGAATGGAAACTGCTGTTAGCTTGCTTATTCTTTTAAATTACGTTTTTCTTGTATTTAATAATATTTTACATTATACAGAGCTAGTGTGAATTCTGTATACAGTTAATATGGCCATTAGTACACGTCAGCGATGCAGGATGTATGAAAAGCCTTATGAGTTACGAGTTCGTTCAAATTCTTAAGAATGAGCAATAGTAAACGTAGCAAGCACAAGTAATTCAAACAGTTTGGTAAATTCCTTCTCGTTATAATCAGTCACACTGCCAAAGAGAAATAAGAAATCTGCATAAATCTGATCTTAATTAGTCATGCCTTTTTTTCTTTGATTTTATTTTCACTCTCTCTCTCTCTCTCTCTCTCTCTCTCTCTCTCTCTCTCTCTCTCTCTCTCTCACTCTTTTGAGTATGGCTCTTCTGAGTTCATACTTTCTAGAATAAACTTTCTTATAACCAAAACTGGTATTTAACATCTGTGTAGCTTCTAATTAGGTTTTACTATGGTTAGAAACTCTGGCAAAGCTCAGAGAGGCTTGAAGTTTTTGCTCTACACAGAATATTACTGTCCAGCACTTTGATTTTCAAAAACAGTAATGCTATTTTTTTCTTCCACTGAATATTTGTTGCCTGCTTCTTACACTAGATTGGCAGCGTGTCTGGTATCTGGAACATCAATGGTTTTATGGTAGAGCTGCCACTCACAATGCCACAGAAGCAAGACTGCAAAACAACTTACTCGACTATTAACATGACCGAGGAGGGAGAAAAGACTTGAATTTGAACGTGTTCTTTGGAAACTCATATCAACAGTCTTTCCCTAGCAGGCTTTGATTATATAAATATCATTTTTTAAATATTTAAAGAAGTTGTTGAATGGCACTTACATTCACTTCACATATGTGATGTCCTGTCACCAAATGGACATTTCAGTGGCTTTTTTGACTCTATTTATACAATCTTAACTATCTAACCATAAACACTGTGCATCGATCCATAAAGAACAAGTTAGGCTATTTATTTTTTGGGAACTTTTTTTACCTTATGTATATGTGTCTATGAGTGTGTGCATGTTTAAAAGGTCAGTGTTCTGGTGAAATGAGGCCTGGACACACACACACACACACACATACTGGCAGCTCTGATTCACCGAGGGGGGATTTCCTTTCTCTTATTGAGGCTTTCAGACCTATTGAAACAACATGCCTGAGTTCAGAATACTGAGAGAGAAAGTGCTCTTCCTTGCACAGCACATGGCTTTGGCCCTTAGAAAGCTGAGTAAGAGACGTATATTTATGTAAATTATGAAATTAAGCACAGCTGTAGAAAGAAAGTGAATATGGCTGTGTTTACTTCTGTAATGTGCTGTATTTCTGAAGATACTCAACAACACTTTGTCAGTTATGTTTGGTTTTGAGTTTGTTCTCTGTCTCTGTTGTAGTCCTGCCTGCTCACTCATGTGATTTTCCTTATTCTGTCCTACTGAGTGGCATTAATTACCCTCGTTTGCCTTTGTATATAAGTTGCTGTGTTTTCACTTCTCATTTGTCTGTTCTGCATCGATGCATATGTCTAGGTTAGGGGTGTATTTAGTTCGCCTGCCTTTTTTTGGAATAAACTTTTTGTGGATTATCAAAGACTTTTAAACATGAATCTTTGAACATTGTGTGCTCTCTGCAACTGTGTGTGACTGATGAATTATTCACAGAATTGTATTTATTGTAGTTATTTAATTTTGGATTAACAAGCAGAAATGAATCATTCATAATCATTTTTTATTTATAAGAACAAATTATTTTCACAATATTTTATTTCATATTGGATTCATTTGTCAAATTTTTTATTAATGTGCATCAATTAATCAGTGCCTTTTTTGTATTTTGTTAACTTTTGCATACAGTTAGTAATTATCATATAATTTTCAGATTTGAGTTTCTGTTTTATTTAATCTTTTAATTAAATTTTTGTTGAAAATAATGTTTCCAAATATTTTATTTAATTAATGAATTTTATTTTAGATTAAAATAAAAAAAAAAAAAGTTTCACAATAAGTCCGGCAGTGTGCTATCACTAAGTAAATAAATAAGGTTAAAAAAAGGGCCAGGATGTAAAAGTAAACATTATCTGTCTTCTTTGAAGCCTTACAGTACATTTCTCTCAAAGGGGTACCATGCATTTAGCAAATCTCAAAGTTCATCTGCATGAAACTGATGTCTTTCCTGTGGCTTCATTGAAGATAATGATATTAAGAAGTTTGTGTCAAATCACAAGCTTTTGGAACGCTGAAGGGAAACAAGAATTCAGAATCTCTGGAACGTGATCTACTGTAATAACTCAGAGTTAATTGTTTTAAGACCTTTGGTTGTAAGGGGCAAATAAAATCGAAACAAAACAAAACAACTAGAGTGCACATTAAAGATGATAAAGACGTCAGACATCTCTTTGGTGATATCTGTTCCTAATCAGAGTCACAGTTTAATTCAATAATCTGTACTGATGTTCTTAACGACCCATGGGTTTAATTGTGAGCCGCTGGCAGCTGTTCTTACAGAAGCTGAGGGACTGATGTGTTGGAGAGGCAGATCTCAGAGTGGCAGCAGAGGTGATGAAGATGCAGAAAGGGAAGATTTGTAACCAATGTCTAGTAAGTCGGCCACAGCGGTCCCTCCCCGTGGGCGCATCTGCAGCTCTCCACAGGACATGTGATGGGGAACAGAGCGAGGCATTGTGGAGCCCTGGCCTGGTGCTGCCAACACCAGCCAAAGTGGATTAACCGCCGAATCCAGAGAGCTCCACTGGCCCTTCAGGACACTAGGAGCGATGCTTAATGCCATCCAACAAGATTGTGGAGCTCCACTCAATAACTGTTGTCTGCTTACAGCCAAGTGTGAAATCCACAGTGTGAAACCCTATGTTCTGCTCATAGAGTTTGCCAAGGTTACAAAAAAAAGAGGAAAGAAAGAAAGAAAGAAAGAAAGAAAGAAAGAAAGAAAGAAAGAAAGAAAGAAAGAAAGAAAGAAAGAAAGAAAAAGGCTATTAATATAATGGAAACATATCTGCTGAAAGTTTGCAATAAATCCATTTTTTGTGTCCTGTTAGTACTAATGTAAGTTTTAGAGAGACAAATCTTATGTTTATTTTTATGGCAAAACTATTATGTTAATCTGATTCCACCTGTATCATTGTTGATTTTGGCCAGTTCCACCTCAAAGGTCATGACAGTCTTGACCATTTTGATATGGAGTAACAAAATGTTTTATTTTTATTTTATTTATTTATTTATTGAATGTCTTATTTTAATGAGTACAAAATTCTGTTCTGTAAATTGCCCCAGGATGACCGATGCAGTCCAATGGGACAAAGAGAGCTCAGATTACAGCATCTATCACTCTCATCACTCTGTGTGCCTGTGCTCTGAGAGGTCAGGCCTTTGAAGTTCACGTCCGTGCTGCAGGGACCCCGTCAACCCTGTGCTAACTAATCCCAGACTTTGGCTCCTCTGCCCCCATTCAGCCCCAGCTCTTTGTCAGCCTGTTTTTACTGCGAGTGCTCTATGGCCAGACCTGTTTGCATTGGTGTAAAGGGAAGTGGGGCATTGTCTGGACAGGATCTCGCTCAGAGATCATGCTTTAGATTGGGTTGGTGACGTCAGTTGTGTTTTATTTGGACCCAGCAAACACTCGGCTAATCCAAGAACATAGACATCCAGGAAGAGGGGACTTGCAAAAACAAGCATCCTGCTGAAAAAAGAAAATTCCTTAAAGTTATTGTGGTCAATTCTTCACTTAAGAGTGATTTAATATCTTATTTGACAAGCAAAGTGTCACACATTCTCCTGTAGGTGGGTGTAAAATTAAATATTTATGGGCTACTTTTAACCTGAATGCAAGGAACGCCTTAATACTTAAAAATCATTGCCTTGGATAACCTAGTTAATCACAAGTCTGATAAAAGACTATCAGCATTTTAAGATTATTGGTGTGGAAAAATTAGCGTGTTAAATAATTATGTTACAATTGTCTTCCTCTCTTCTCTCAATTGTAACATCATCATTCAAAGTTTTTAACTTCACAGTATAGCATGAAGCTAAATTTGCCTATATTTGCAGAATCTCAAAGACCAAAACAAGAACTGCAGGGAGTTTTACTGCAATGCATTTTGATCTTTACTGCAATGCAGTATGATCTTTCCCCTCAAAAGACATTCCAAGTCTGAAATAGTCTTGCATAGCCAGACTTTTGACTATAAAAGCACATTGTGATTTATCCTGCCTCGATATAAATTTTCCTTTATGTGGAAAAAATAAACATTTTGGTATTAGTGATGAAAAACTGCACACTTTATGTAAAATATATATAAGTTTATTAATTGTTGAGGAGAGCTTTTAAATATAGCATATAAATGGCTATAATACAATTTTTTCCTTTGAGTTGTTTTGATACTGTATCTGCCCTGATAGTATTTAGAAAAGCTGTGGTATCGTCCATCACTAGCTGATGGCTGTAAGCTTCTCTTGTGGATTTTTAGTACATACTTGTTCCATATGCAGAAGTTATAACCAACACAAACTGTATACATAATGTACATGCCTCATGCAGCATGCAGATGTCAATTATTGTTTTTTTTGTTAAAAATGGCTTTCTTCCACCACAGACGTCGCCACATTTTAATCACAAAGGTTGGTTACAAGTTGTTTTCTCACTAAGCAACAGCAAATGTTTCTGTCTGCAGAGTAAAGCGCTCTTTTGAAAAGATGCAAGCAACTAATTTATGTTTACTGTCTAACCAGACAATTAAGGCTTGGCAAAAGGCTGAAATTACAACATGCATGAGCTGTTGTGGCCTGCTTGATGGGGCGAAAACAGAGGAGACATCTCTATTTCAGCTAAACAGTATGGTCATTGACCTTGATGGTAACTTGGTTTAGGTGGTAATACAACCCATATGTTCCTTTATGGTTTGATCAATCTCTTTTCTGTTCAGCCTTTCTAACAGACGTCATTGCTTAACCAATACTATTTTGGTAATTTACATATGGTAATATAGTAGTTAAAGACAGAGAGACTGCTAGAAGGGGTTTTACTTCACAATGCAGCACCTGCAGCCGATCTCTAGAGGAAATAACATCTCCTTTTCTCACCATATTCTGAGACAGGCATTTAACCAGCCCTTTTTTTCCGGAACACATCATATCCATGGAACTGAGTGCCAGGTCGAGCCCACGCAGCGGGAGTCTACAGCGCAGAGACTTGGGTTTCTCATGGCTTCAACAACTCTCTGCAATTTCCACTGTGTCATTTCCTCCCAAAGTCAAAGAGAATCATGGCACTTTTTTCTATTGGTTTGCCAACAACTGCCCTTCCTCCTCCCTGTTTCTGCCTATAAGTTTCTCCTGTTTGCCATAGAGTTTGTTCCCATATAGAGGTGCTCTCTGTGAAAAGAGTGAATGGAGACAGTAAGGATTTCTATGTCAGAGCATTTGCAGTGCAGGTAGATCTTTGACATAACAAAGATGGATGTGAACACGATTTTGCTCGCTGTAATTAGTGTATCGTTCTCTGAAACAGAGACTTGTAAAACACTTTAGTCTCAGGTGTGCAGATGTGACTTCTGATCTGTGCAACAGGAAACGTTATATAGCATAATTTATATGGAAAGAGGAATCTGCAAGGCCCAAGCAACAATTGCAGGGAGTTTTATTGCAATGCACCTGCATTTAAGTTTGATCTTTTTCCCCCAAAAGACACTTCAAGACTGAAATAGTCGCACAAAGCCAGTCCTTTGACTACTAACAATACATTGTGACATATCCTTCATGCTTAAAAATTAATATTTTATTTCATTTTTTAAAGCTGCAGTCCGTAACTTTTGACGCTCTAGCAGTTAATAAACAGAACTGCTTGCGTCTTGCGGAAGAACATTGTAGCCGGAGCTACTTCTCTCTGTTTATGTCTATGAAGAATCACAAAGGTACCGGGTTACTCCGCCGCGTTACCCCTGAAGCAATCTAAAATAGTCAGAATATAAACACTTATTATAGATGTACCCTAGTGATTCAGGACAGGCTAAAAACACGGTTTGGAAAATGGATTCATGGTGTACTCGCTTATTATATACAATTTGTAAATCTTGAACACAAAAAAAGTTCCGGACCGCAGCTCTGATTGGTTGTTTCTTACTGGGAGCGGTGAATTTCTGCAAATGGCAATAGGACCACTGGGAGGAGCCAGAGGAGCTTGATTTTTTTCACAGATTATCTGTCTCATATTCTACTGTCAGGACATAATGACAGGTTTCACAAATACATTTTTACAAAAGTTACCTACTTCAGCTTTAACTCTTGCATCATCTCTTATGTAAGGTTGTTTCCGCCAGGGGATACAAATTAAAATAAAAAAGGAAATTGTGACTTTAACTTTAAAAATAAACAGAATTCTGATATTTTTCCCCCTTGGAATTCTGAGATCTTGCAAACCTATATTATGCAGTTTGTCCTTTGTTTTTCTTAATCTCACTATTATGTCATTCATTTTTTTCTGCCACAGAATAAAAAATAAAGTAATTGCAATTTATTTATTTTTCTCTTTGTTGTCAGTGAATTTTATTCTGAGAAAGTTTATATCTACAAAATTCTGACTTTATATCTGCAATTCTGACTTTATATCTTACAAAAGTGGCACTCATTTCTTTTATTTTTTTAATTGTGGAAACAATCTTCAATAATCTTTTGCTGTATTTTAACTTTTTTTTTTTTTTTTTACTTTTTTTTTCTTCTTTTACTTTACTTTAATTTTGAAAAATAAATTACATTTAATTTTATGTCCTGATCTTGAGAATAGACGTATACTGAAGTTTAAGTTTCTCTTCTAATTGACCAGTTACTGATAAAAAAAAAAAATACTTAATTTTTAAGTGTTTTATTCTCCATTCTGTCCAGTATTCATGAAAAGCATCTTTTGGCATCATCATTACAAAATAACATATTGCTATACATAAACACCAAGGAAACGGCTCTCCAGACATTGTGTAAAATCTGATTTGTAGTTGCTCAGTCATGAAAGTTTATAGTTGTGTGTGCGTGTGCGTGTGCAGTCCTGTCTGAGGCTGGAACTAACACTGGATTAGAACACTTGCAGCACTTGCATGTTTGCCTGACGGTTTGAATTAAATTCAACTTTGATATCAGTTCAAAGAACTCTTGTCTATGACATAAATATCATCCACATGGCAAGTGTTAACAAGAACTTTATTTCTTCCTTTGGTCTTTGCAGGGAAACAGACACTTCTTTGTCTAAAATGAGATAAAATATGACAGTTGGACGATGGAAAAAAATAAAGTTTCCCATTCCCTAATGGGATTCAGCTGTGGTTGTAATCAAAGGAAGATGACAGGAAGTGTAACATCTGAAGTAAGATAGCTCAAACAATAGCTACAGAAGACTGTTTTTAAACAGACTTTCAATCAGGGTGTTTTTGTTCGATCTGTGATCTCTGTGGTTGATAGAAAAGGGGGAAAAACTTACAAGGAGAACTGGAAATAATACAGACTTCAGACCGAAATAACTTGGCTATGACCGAGACTTCCCATGCTGCTCTGACTACCAATAGTCTCATTAATTTCGCCTGTTTTTTCTTTTAGACATGTTGGGGAAAAGTCTGACAGGGGGTTGTACCATATGTTGGACTTTCATTGTGGACAATACAGTAGCTGAAGCTTGCACTTGATGTCTGAAAGACATACAGTATGTGATTTTTTTTTTTTTTATGGTACAAACATAATCATGAACAAACAAAATGATTGTGAGTGCTCTAAATAGCCAACAAATAGAAAAAGTGAAGTAATATTGAAGTAATCTCTTCATATACATATACATATACATATACATACACATATACATACACATATATGCCAAGAAACAGTCTGTAAAAACCGTTTGACTCCAGTTAGAACCTTATTTTTAAGAAAGATATTTTAAATGAGTGAATGTTAACATTCAGTTATACCACAACAACCAGTGCAGTCTCAAACCACAAAAAGAAATAATAATAATAATAATAATAATAATAATAAAAACCTATTTGAGAGAGGGAGTAATTTGGCTGCCGTTTACAGAGTGCTTTGACATGTGCATGAGGGGATATTCAGCAAATCTCAACCTCTTGTTTGCTGAAAGTTTTTCAGTCTTCCTGAAGCACGGAAATGATATTACAGTGACGAATGGAAGGAAAGAATTTGACTTTATTCAGTTATGAATGCAAATAGCAGGGACTGTAAGATTTGGTTTCACTGTCATCCAATGACATTCTCTCTGGAATATTTTTTTCCATCAGTGCCAGAAAAACATTCCAGTCAGCTATACAATATTGTTTCTTTCACGTTTAATTAACAGAGATGGACAGTAACAAAGTACATTTACTTGATTACTGCACTTGATTAAGTACACGTTTTAAGTATCTTTACTTTACTTGAGTATTATTTTTTTCTGGAAATGTATGACTTTAACTTAACTTCGTTTAAAAGACAAATATTGCACTTTTTTCACTCCACAACATTTCTATCAAGGTCCTCAATGTAGAAAGTCTTTACTTTGAAGCAGCTTTGAAAATCTGTGGATTATTTTTTTCTCCTCTAAACCGTGTATATATATACACATATATATATATATATATATATATATATATATATATATATATATATACATATACATATAGAAATATAGAAATATATACATATATAGCCTATATATATATATATATATATATATATATATATATATATATATATATATATATGAACAGGTGTTCCTAATAATCCTTTAGGTTAGTGTATATATATATATATATATATATATATACACTAACCTAAAGGATTATTAGGAACACCTGTTAAATTTCTCATTAATGCAATTATCTAATCAACCAATCACATGGCAGTTGCCTCAATGCATTTAGGGCTGTTGTCCTGGTCAAGACAATTTCCTGAACTCCAAACTGAATGTCAGAATGGGAAACAAAGGTGATTTAAGCAATTTTGAGCGTGGCATGGTTGTTGGTGCCAGACGGGTCGGTCTGAGTATTTCACAATCTGCTCAGTAACTGGGATTTTCACGCACAACCATTTCTAGGGTTTACAAAGAACGGTGTGAAAAGGGAAAAACATCCAGTATGAGGCAGTCCTGTGGGCGAAAATGCCCTGTTAATGCTAGAGGTCAGAGGAGAATGGGCCGACTGATTCAAGCTGATAGAAGAGCAACTTTGACTGAAATAACCACTCGTTACAACCGAGGTATGCAGCAAAGCATTTGTGAAGCCACAACACGCACAACCTTGAGGCGGATGGGCTACAACAGCAGAAGACCCCACCGGGTACCACTCATCTCCACTACAAATAGGAAAAAGAGGCTACAATTTGCACAAGCTCACCAAAATTGGACAGTTGAAGACGGGAAAAATGTTGCCTTGTCTGATGAGTTTCTGTTGAGATCTTCAGATGATAGAGTCAGAATTTGGCGAAAACAGAATGAGAACATGGATCCATCATGCCTAGTTACCACTGTGCAGGCTGCTGGTGGTGGTGTAATGGTGTGGGGGATGTTTTCTTGGCACACTTTAGGCCCCTTAGTGCCAATTAGGCATCGTTTAAATGCCACGGCCTACCTGAGCATTGTTTCTGTCATGTCCATCCCTTTATGAACACCATGTACCCATCCTCTGATGGCTACTTCCAGCAGGATAATGCACCTTGTCACAAAGCTCGAATCATTTCAAATTGGTTTCTTGAACATGACAATGAGTTCACTGTACTAAAATGGCTCCCACTGTCACCAGATCTCAACCCAATAGAGCGTCTTTGGGATGTGGTGGAACGGGAACTTCATTCCCTGGATGTGCTTGCCACAAATCTCCATCAACTGCAAGATGCTATCCTATCAATATGGGCCAACATTTCTAAAGAATGCTTTCAGCACCTTGTTGAATCAATGCCACGTAGAATTAAGGCAGTTCTGAAGGCGAAAGGGGGTCAAACACAGTATTAGTATGGTGTTCCTAATAATCCTTTAGGTGAGTGTATATATATATATATATTCTTTTTTTTTTGACAGTCTAGTAATCACTCTTGTAAGGTTACGTGAAGTGATTTCCCATGCATTTTCTGATCACTGACCAGTTGCAAATGTGATATTTATTTACAACAATTCAAAATAAGAAGTTAATATTGTGGTATATATTAGACACAATATTGTCTGATTTTGCAAAACCGTGTAAACAAAAAAATGTTACCCATAAAGCCAAAGAAACACTGTTGTGCATCTCCTTAAAAAACACAATAGGTGTATTACTCAAAGCAATGACATCAAATTACCACAAGAGCGGTTACAAAGCATTTTTGGAAATCTTTTATATATATATATATGTTTTAACATTCTAAAATCTCCATTCCAAAGTTACTATAATCTAGTCAGTGTATTCAGTTGGCATAATGTATTGTTGCTTCAGAGGCATAAGGTATTGCAAGTATTTCATACAACAGTAATAAAACAGTGTATTGAAATAAAAAAGGAAATTTACTTTTGGTACTTAAGTACTTTTAAAAGCAAGTACTTCTGTACTTTTACTTGAAATCTGGCAACCCCAAACAGGAACGCTTATGGAGGCTTAACAATGCAAATGTCAAATGAAAATTAAAAATGTTTAGGATAAATAACCAGCAGGCAATTATTGCAGACAACCATGCCTGATTAATCGTGAGAAGCAGAAATCGTAATCACAAGTACAATATAATTTATAATGCAGCCCTACTCAAAAATCTCCAAACAGATTTTTGGTTTCATAACCAGATCCTAAAGTAAGCTTATTTTGAACAGTGCTTGTAAACATATGAAAAGAATGAATCAGCATCATAGATCATGTGCAGCACAGAGTGAGGATATCTCTCTGGACATGCAGAAATAAACAGTGCAATGGCTGCCAGGTTCCATTGTGATCGTCTCATTAAACAACAGTAACAGCAACCCTGCAGTCATATGTGCCTCTCACATTGCATTACTGATTCAAGTTCCTGAGACTTGTTTCTGTCCCTGAACTCTTGTATGAGCACAGCTACATCTAAAAACACCTTTCTAGCCTTAGGTGACAGCTTGTAATGCTGTCAGTGAAAACAGCTTGTGGTTGGAGATGGCTGGGCTAAACCGGAGTGTTGATTTAAGCTGTCAGAATGGCATATGGTCACTGGCTCTCCCCAGAGGGATGTTATTCACAGGTGGACGGAGGAACAAATGCCCCAGGTTTCAGTTTTCTGACCCACATACAAATGCGTGCTGACAAACACAGTATGTGGGACTCATCTGGAAGAAAACCAATCTTGTTAAGAGTATGCAGAAGTCATGAGCTTAGCAACTTCAGTTGTATTTTTAACTCTCTTTAATTAGGGGGTTGAAAGAAAAAGGGCAATGGAAGGAAAGAGAAATAGAGGAGTGAGTACAGTGAACTAGAGAATTGAAGTAAAAATGTACACTCATTCAAGGCTCTTATGCTCAACAACGCTGCATTTATTTGATGAAAAATACAGCAAAACCAGTGAAATATTATTGCAATTTAAAAAAAAAACTTTGATTGTTATTTTATTTAAAAAATGTATTTTTCCTGTGACAGCAAAGCTGTATATTACTGTGGAAATTGTGATATTTTTTTTCAGGACTGAACAGAAGGATGAATAGAAAGTTTAAAAGAACAGCAGTGCACATCACAAAATCTTGTCAGCTGCATCTGTAGCAAGCATATAATGATATTTTAAAGCAAAATTTGCCTTGCAGATGAAGTTAGAGAAAAGAAAAAAAAAAGAAAAAACAAAGATACAATTAATACCAACATACTATTTTCCCCAAAATATGTGTGCGCTATTTATAATTATGTATTGCACATTTACACATACTGTGCATTAGCATTAATGCATTACCATTGTTAAGGGCATGCAATTTTTGTGCAGAAAACTATTTGTAGTAACTGCCTATGTAGAATGTTCTTTTGAAGGTCCATTCCATTTATTAGACTACCTTAGAAGGCAACTGCCTATGTAGGCCATAGACAGCTCACTAGGTTTTGGAACAGAGCCTTATTCTGAGTGCATAAGAAGAAATAATGCTTTTTTGTACTGCTTCAAAAGGTCATGTGATGTTAAACCTCTGCATGAAAATATTTATGCACTCAGAGGGAAAAAAACCTTTAATAAAGGATCACGGCCATCATTCGCTGGTATGTGTTCCTGTTAACATTACCGTGCAAGCTCTGCTGAACATTAAGACATGTAGGATTTTACAAGAGTAAGCCCATCTCAAAATGACCAGAGAGACGAATTGTCTGGGATGGAATGGAGCAGATAAAGTTTCACCAGCTACAGGAAATCAAATCTGTGAACCACTTTGACAGGAAATTAAACAGAACAACATGGTTTAAGACAAAAGCCCAACTAAGCACAGAGGGATTCCTCAATGCCAGACCCAAATGATCTGAAACTCAATAGGACGTACAAAGAATCACTCTCAAACACTCTCCAGGGTCCTACTTCATCTGGAGATGAACGTCAAGATCATATCCCATACACTAAAATATCTGGAGCTTAAAGATCATGTGCTTGGAGAAACGTGAAGTATTAACATCCATATCCTTCTCTGATGATATCTTCCTCCCTCCAAAAATATTGCTTTAATAATCTCACAATAGACCAGGGCAGCATACTGAAACCATGACGAACACACTCGATCTGTATTCCATCCAAATGTCTCATTCTATTAGTGAAAGGGTTATGAAATCAAGCCTGGATACGTGGTCCGGTGCTCCAACCTGTCATTTCCAGTGCTATTAATATAGTTGCTGAAGAAAAGAAAACCACATCTGGATCATCTCACAACTGGCCTCTGTCCCTTTGACTAACCTCAGTCGAAGATCCAGATAAAACACAAAATGAAACTTCAAGACTGTATGGCAAATGCATCAGACCTAGTGTACTAACCATACCAACCACATATTGATGTCATTATGGCGATCAACCACTTTTTACAAATCAAATGCCTTTATATATGAACATCATCTAATATTTGAACCCTTTTATGTCTGATATATAAAATAATAACTGTCAGGAAAAATCAATTTGAAACGGTTTATATAGTGAGGTGGAGCTGAAAACATCTGAATTTTATTCAGAGGAACAATTGAGTAAAAATATGCAATTTGGGGCAGCTGTTATTTTTTGAGGCCAAAAGGAGGATTCAATATTGGTAGCCTTTAATGCAAATCAATGAGATCTCTTAAGTCAGAGTAACAGACTATTTAAATAAAATGCAAAAAAATATCACTACTATAGTAGATCACTGGTAGTTACTCTAAATCTTCTAATATTATGTATTGTAAGATGACATTTAAATTATTAGTTTATGATAAAAGCTATTGTTTTTAATGTAGGTGCCAAAACTCATATATATTTCATACACTTCAACATGATTTTGTTATCATTATTATTATTATTTATGGTAGTAAACCTAAATTTCTTCAGTCCAGCAGGTGTTTATCTTAAAATATCAATAACAATATAAAAGCTATTCTTACTTTAGAAAAAAATTAATAAAGCTTTCACAGCAAAAAGAAGTGCACAATGACTCTATTGATAGAGTAGGCTTTAATGCTCACTATGCTAAACTAGGCAGTCTGATGGATGCAGTTGTTTGTTTCATTATGCCTTTTATGCTCTTTAATCAATTAGAGCTCAAAAGGTAGGTCCAACCTTGTTCCAGTCCTGCCTTCATGCACCCTCTTATCTAATAGCCCAAAATAAACCTCAGTCCTCATCAACAGTAACAGAGGGATGTGGTGTGGTTTTGGCACTACCCAGCCTGCGGGGAGCGATGGAGGATGAGCATCTCTGCAGCATCCCTCCACACCCTCCGGCTCCTTTCAACACCACAGCCACAGCAACAAAGAAACATGAACCTGCAGCACCCGGCCAGCATACAAATGACGACATACCTCAAAGGTGCTTTTTATAAGTAGGACTGTGTGCAAATTTACAAATAAACCTTTAATTCCCTTCAGACTCAACCCACAACCAAGGTTGGAAAACTTGTGGACTTTACGTTATGTTCTCCGGGAATTCCTGTAGGTTCATGTAGGAAACTTTGCTTTTGCCGCCCTAATTGCACATGTCATACACACACTAAAAGACAAATGTTTAAAGAAAACAGTGAGTTTTGGGTGACAGGCTGCATGTATGACAGTTTCAGGCAGAGCGGAGCAGGACTGCTTTCTCGAGAGTGTTACTTTTCACCAAAGCCTCCAAAGTCAACATTCCACCACGATCTAAAAGAAAGAAAGAGAGAGAGCTGTAGGAACTTTGTAAAAGCATTGGTTTCACAGACCTGGCCTCGTCTCAAGGCTCAAAGACTGAAGTCATTTGTCTATGTAGACATGGTCAGCTACCTGTAATCTGTCAGATGACGGTCTGGTGAATAGAGGTGAAAAACAGTGATTTAATTGGGTCTTTCCAAAATCCAGCTTAGGCACAAACAGAGGTAAGAGCCAAAAACTGTCATAGATGTAATTTAGAAGTTAGCACACATGCTTTGATATTCATGTGTACGATGCAAGTTTGAATCATGCTTGCAATATTTCCTGATACTGTTCACTGCTATTGACTATTTCTTGTCTTTTCTCTCACTGTCCCTATTAATGAAATATAAAAATTGTATATTACGAAGCATAAAATAAATTATGTTGATAAAAATAAATAATCAGCCAGATTTTTTATGTTTTAAAGACATTCCGTTATGTTTTAGTTGATAAAAATACAAGAAAACAGAAATATTGTGAAATGTTATTACATTTTAAACTATGTTAGTAAACTTTCTATTTTAAACATGTCATTTATTTCTGTGATTGCAAAGTTACATTTTCAACAGCTAGTCTTCAGTGTCACATGATCCTTCACAGAAATCATTTCAATGTGCTAATTTGGTGTTCAAGAAACTTCTTTTTTATTATTTTTATCAATGTTGAAAACTGGTGCTGCATAATATTTTTTTGTGGTAACCATGAGAGATTTTTTTGCTTGAGTCTTTTTTGAGTAAAAGTTAAAAATAACAGAATTTATTTGAAAGAGTACAAACAATTATTTTTGTGTGTGTGAGTACAGTATGCAGGTCTTGCAAAAATACCCCTTATTAACTAAAAAACTCAACAAAAAAAAAAAAAAAACAGGGAAATATTATCCAGGCAGCAATAAAATAAAGTAAAAATGCTCAGTGCATCTGCTTTTAATGAGCACAGAAAATAGCAATACTATCAGAGTCTGGGCATCTCAAAATTTACAAGTTCTGATATAAGTTTAAGTGGGGTGTTCGTGGACCCCTGCTCTCTCTCAGCTGGCTTCTGAGCTGTACTGCTTTTGTAGGTGATGTCATGGTGGAAATGTCCAGACATCTGTCAGCCTCACAATTTAATGTGGAATCTATCTGTGCTTGCACTAAAGATTAAAAAAAAAACACAAGGACATTGCAGATTTGGAAAAACTACAATATGGGAATCCTCATTATTTTCCATTAGAAAATACATAAGGTACAAGGCGTTTAAATGTGAAGAAAATTGTACATATTTATGTAATCATCCCATTACTTGAGGAAATTGCTCAAGCGTCAGAACATTAAGCTGGAATCCTAATTCTGGCCATGACTTCAAAGTGTTTTCATATACTGCATGTCTCTCGAAAGATCTCCAGGTGAAGATCATCAAATCATTTTAAGCTTAATTTCTTCTGTGTGGAAAATAGAAAGCGAAAGAATTCTGTTTTGCCTAAAATGTGCACTCGAAAATCACCCAAAGCAGTGTCACAGGTCAGCGCTGAATGACACCAGTGAAAAGAAGCTGCTGGAGCTGAGTCTTTGCACAAACATGTGTCCGTTCCATTAGAAGAGGCCTTTCAACAGCCAATAACGGCAGCAAGGGACCTCAACCAACAAGACATATAGGTTTAACGGTAAAGAGAATTCCCTAAATGGGAAACAACCAGAGGTGGCTAATCCTACACAGAGGAACCTTTAGTGAACTACACCAGGATCTTTCCTATCATAATGGACCAGCCTGGAATATAAACATTCTTCAGGTTATCTTTTACATGGACACAGAGCAGGAGAGGATCTCTGATGCATCGTTTATCAAAGCTCTCTGTGAGGTTTTTAATTACAAATGATTCCAGTGAACAGTAAACAACCAGGCTTTTGGTGTCTGACAATATCCTGAGTCTAAAGTCTCTCCTGGTATGGGGAGCTTTTACTGTGGCAGTTTTCACTTCTACTCTGGACTTTTATAACTTGTGAGGGTTGTCTGCGCTTTAGATCAGCAGCGCTGAACATTTTACATGCACATAATTAGTCTGTAACACAGTTGCAGAAAGAGGCAACACAAGGCGTTTTCGGCCTCTAACGGCTCTAAACGGGTCTTTCATGAAAATTAAATGAAGTAGCAAATCATCAGGCTTTAAAATCATGATCGGCGCTGTGCCTCTGTATAGTTATTACAGATGTGCCACTTCCTTGTGAATAAACTTATGACCATGAGTTGACAGGTCATTTTGTTCTGTTTACTCATTACTAATACATGGGCAGCTGACTTGAAATACATTTGGGATACTGATGCATTGTGCTATACTTCTAAAACAATTTGAAACATTTTTTAAAAATATTTTATTATTATTATATCACTTTTATGGTCTCATGAGAATTGAAAAAGGACCATATTAAGAAATAAACAATAACAACAACAGCAAATTCACACCATGTCGATAGACAATTTTTTTTAATTTTTTTTAAATCAAATGATGGTCAGGCACCAATAAGTAAATAAATAAAGGGTACACTATGTTAACTTTTACGAAGTCAAAAGCTTGGAAAAACAGTAATCGAATAGTATATTTTGCCTGTCATCCAGCATTTATTTTGTTGTATTCTGAATGTATGTAAATGTGAATTAAAATCAGTTCCAAATTGTTTTCTTTCCTCCAACTTGTTTTGAAAGATACTTTTAATCTATTTATGAAGAAAAATGAATGTGGCATACATGGAAGCTACAGTTTCCTTTTCTTAATAGAAGCATAGTTTAAGACAATTATCAGCAAAGCAAGGAGACAAAACACATCTGGTCACTGTTCCAAAAAATGAACACACACACACAAAAACGATTTCCACATCCACATCATTTACTGTGAGTACCACAGCCATGCCAATGTCAACAGTGAAGAGAAACACAGAGGTCTGCCAATTTATGTTAAAGCTCACTGTATTTTTATACCCAGACTCCCCAGCATAATTGCTATAGACTGTTAGACGCATTACACTAAGACTTCACATTATCACCTTTGTAAAATAGAATAATCAGGTGTGTGTGTGTGTGTGTGTGTGTGTGTGTGTGTGTGTGTGTGTGTGTGTGTGTTGCAGCACAGGCAGTGCTGTTCAGTTTAGTTTAATTAGGACACAAGAACTATGACATCGAGCTAAAAAACACTGTATGACATTGTGTTATTTGTAAAACACAGGGCAGTAAATGTTTAACCAGACAGTACAGACTCACAGTTTTGAATCGTACCATTGACTAAGTCAAATTATTCTTGGTTTTGTCTGTCTTCATTAGGTTAAGAGAACATTAAGGCATGTGGAAAGTAGATTATTCTTAGCATGGCTCTCTAAACACTGTACATAAGGCCATTTAAAAGCGTCTAGTTTACAATCATGGATTCAGCAGAGATTAAAAAAATAAAATAAAAATAAAACCCAAGAGCTTTTATTTTGATGAATAACATTAACAATTCATAATGTTGCTTTCAAGTAAGACATATACAGTATATACTAATCATACACCTGAAAGGCCGGTCTGATGACTGCACAATGTCAAAAATTAAGACCATGAAACATTTTATACATTAAAGGCTGCCATCTAGTGGACAGTATCTAACATTGAATGAATATTACATAAAAAAAAAAGTTTACTCAAAAATTAAAACGTATTAATTAGTCACCATATTGTCGTTCCACTTCTATTGACATCTGTTGCGTGCTGTTATGTAGTTAATTAATAAGTTTTCTAAATCAAAACGATATGCACTGTTGAAGTACGTGAACTGTGTCACGTGCACATACGTGAGTCAGGTCTCTGGTCAGCTGTTTCGACTTCCGCTGAGGATGCGCTCGTGAATCTCGTTCCCAGCTGCTCTCTCCTCGCGGTATATTTAAATAGCAGACAGGAAAACAGAATATCACATAAGTATGCTATTACAAATGATTGCGAACTGATATGTATATAATACGACAGAGGTCCTTATAACGGGGGAGGAAACAAGGAATTATCAGTTAGTGAGTTGAACGTGAGATCCAGATCAGTAAGGAATTAATTCGGAATAGCATTATATTACTATCACACTACTACAACATGCTGCATTATGATTGTTTTAATGGTTAATCATTTAAACCATAGTCCCTGTTCACTTTTATTTTAATAAAATGAGTGTCCAAAAAGAAGCCATATAGATAAATAAATGATTTATTTTGATCAAATTGAAATGAGGGGCAAAAAATATATTTTCTTTTTCTATTCTTTTAAATAAATATGTTGAAATGTTCTTTTCAGAATATAAAGTAAAAATCAACATGGCTACTATACACAGCATGTCATTAATAATAATAATAATAACACACCCAGATCCATCACTTTTCTCATATTTTATTGGATAAGACTGCTCAAACACATTTAAGGCGGTCATATTAGAAACTAAATCAGGACTTCCAGCTACTAGCATGAGACCGATAAATAAAGCTGAATGCACTGGTGTTCACCCTCTAATTTAATACAGATGACGGGATAATGTGTTTCACAACTAATGACTTGGTCTCAGTTACTATTAAGTGCCACACAATTGCAAGACACATTTTGCTTGTTTTACAGCAAATACAAAATATTAAATTAACATAAAACCTAGATGAAGCATTAATCTAAATGTCTTTATTAACACTGAGAAGAACTGGAGTTGGAGCCATGAGATATATCAGTAGGTGATGTCACTGTACTCACATGCAGTTAAACACATCAGCAGAGAGCACTAGAAACAGAGCGAGAAAGAGATCACTGTGCAAAGCATCTGGTGTAAGTGTAGGCATAGTGTGTGTGTACTGTTAAGTAACTGCATTCCTGTGATGTATGTGTGGCTGATAATATTTGCACTCACTTTGTCAAGATAATGAACGTCTTTGTGAGCAAAAGTGTTTGTGAGTTTAGTGCCACATGTTGTTTAAATTGTCCCTTTGTTTATGTTTGCTCATGTGTGTTATGTTCTCAGGTTGCCAGGGGGCCCAAGCTAAGCTCCACATGATGTATGAGCCAGATGGCCTCACTGGTGGCTTCTCCCTCCTCAGTGGGTCTGATCGGAGCAGCGAGGTTCCGGAAGTCATGTCGGAGTTTGAACGCGACGGTGACATCACCCTCCTCCCTCTGCGGAATCACTTTGATGAAGAAACCAATCTTGTTTGACTTTCTAAAGGCCACCACACTAAAGATACAAAGGAGTACAGACTGTTATGTATGATCGGCAGAAACACAGGAAACTATGCTATCAGATGTTTAGAAGCAGATGCCCCAAGAATATTGACTTAGGGTTGTAGCTGCAAATGTATATAATCTATAATACAAGTTGCGCTCCATCAACAGCATTTGTGGCATAATAGTGATTATCAGAGAAAATATAATTTGGCATTCAGCTCAAAATTAAAGCTTCTATATGCTGCGATACATTTTTTTACCTTGAAATATCAGTTTCAAAATCACTCTACTTCTATTAAAGCAAATCGCTAGGGTTTCTTCCCCACGCTTCCCCTCAAAAATCAGTTCTACGAGTATGTAAGTTTGTTTTGACTGGTATGAAATTTCACAAAAAGGGTGGACTGTTTTACAGCAGCAACATATGCTCATGTACAGCTACCCACTGTAATTACGACAATGTATTCTATTTAACTGCAGGGAGCTCAAGTCACCAAAACTACAAATAGTTGATTTAATTTACAGACCCCATGCACATGATTTAATTCTGTAATGCATAAAAATAAATTAATCTATAAAAGTATTCCCACTTCAAAAAGAACGGTTAAGAACTTAATTCCTATACAGCTCATATTTGTGTCAATCCACTTAAATTTAAGCTTTTAATTCAATGAAAATACTGACCCAGTTTACTTTTCACTGTAAAAGCCTTAACTCTAACCGCAATTTTAGATTTTTAATAACCAAGGTCAATCATTTTTTTGTGGTAATCAGCATTATGCTGCATACACTTAATAATTCTTTAATAATATATATATATATATATATATATTTAAATCTATAAAATATGTTTGTCGCATTTTCTACACTGATGTGTAAGGAAATTGCAGTATTTCACAGAATGGATTTAAATACAGATAAATGTGTTGGAGGAATAGTTAACCCAAAAAAAACAAAAAATTCTGTCATCATAAAGAAGAGAAGATATTTTGAAGAATGTTCATAACCAAACAGTTGCTGGTGGCCAACTGGAAGTCAATGGGGACCAGCACCAGTTTGGTCACCAACATTTTTTAAAATATCTTCTTTTCAGAAGAAAGAAAATCATATGGTATCTGAAAGCATCATCAAAATAGCCAAATATATTTCAGGAATAGGGGTGTGATAAACTGTGTGAACAACTGATGTTCAAATTCAAAGCGAGCTCCATGCAGCCCTATTTATTAATAAATAAATAACCTATTCAAAGTCTGTGCCCCAGACTCTGTATTACTGCAATCTCATCTTCTTGGTAATTTATGAGCTAAATTGATTTATAAGCTCTCAATATCCATCAGCAAAGGTAGTTCTTACTCTGGGTCATCCTGAAAACCCTGAGGTTCAGCCAGTTCATCATATTCAGCGGCGGCATCTTTCCCTGCCAGGACCAGTTCCTTTGAGGGCACCAGCACCTATTAAACAATAATGTTTTATAATAAACCCATGAGGGCACAACACAGGGCAAGGACACACTGCAGCACAGTAATGGTGAGGCTGTAATGACTATCATGTCCCCTGCAGTGGCCTACTCAAGGTAAACAATGTCTGTCTGGAGACTCAGCTGACTGGTTGCTTTAGGAGCAGTGTTAATTTTGACATTTAGTTTTAGTCATATTTTAGTCATCTGAATTGTTTTAGTTTATGTCTAGTTTTAGTTGACTAAATCTACAGTAGATCTAATGGGTTTAGTTAGTGTAATGCATTTATTAAGCATTCCTCTAAAATTTCCAAACTTATTATATTGGTTTGATATTAAGGTTTTATCATGCAATACACAGATTTAACTGCTGTGACAATACGCCTTTATATTAACATTAAATAAAACCACTTCTCATGAAGAAACAAGAACATGGTCCTGCTTTCAATGAAATACCAATGAAGAATGAATATTATAACAACTTACCACATTCTTCATTTTTTCAAGCAGACATTTATTTATATAAATAAATTTAGATTTATCCTTATTAGGGTTACTAAAGTCATTCATAGCCAAGAGCAGTGAGTGATTTTCTCTCTCGCTCTTATTGCTTGATAAACATTAATGACACATAATGGCTCTTTTTTTTTTTTTTGTTGACGAAAATGTAAATAGATTTTCGTCATAGTTGTTGTCATTCAAAACAAGTTTTTATTTCGTTATTTTTTTTTCATCGAAATTAATGTTTTGGAGAGTCATGCTTCTGCTTCAGATCAAGCCACATAAGTACAATTGTCCAAATCAGAAACCAACCATAAGCCTTTGTCATTATAGGACATACAGTATACACTGCTTATAATTCATTTAAATCATTATAATCGAAATGTACTGGTAGTTATATAGGCTCAGCTGTGGTGTTTTACCTTAGCAGTGCTGTTAATGTCATCTGAGTCTTCCTCTTCACAGGTGTACAGAGACACGTGAGTGATGTTCTCCACTGGGTTGGTCAGGGTCAGCAGAACCTGACTCTCCTGTATTACAACAAAACTCTACAATTACTTACAAATGTAAAAAGTTCTAGAACTTAAAATGACAAAGAAGTGTAACCAGACTAAGCCTCAAAAATTAAATGGTCTATTTTATTAAATTATTAAATACAAATAAAAAAAACAGCATACATTTGTTCAAGTGTCCCAGTATTAATCAAACCTGCCTTCATATGACGCAGGTTTGGAATGGACATGATTCTCACTTCAGGAATGTAGCTCCTGTAAAGAAGAACACAAATCATTAGTTGATTGATTTCATACACACTCAAAGAACAGCAAATAAAAGAAATTAGGACACAAACACATGACTTACACAGCCACAAGCTGGATTTTGAACTTTATTGAGGTGGGATTAAATTCTGGTTTGCTCAGATTGTGCTCACATTTCTGAAATTGATGGATGAGGAACAGTAATTAACAGCACTTTGAAGTATTATTTAACAGGTTTGCAGATTCATTTAATACAAATATGAAACCAAATGAGCTTTTCAGATATATAAAAAGGTTCAAAGGTTTGTTGTCAGTAAGATTTTTTTTTTGTATTTGAAAGAAATTAATGCTTTTACTTAGGTATGATGCATTAAATTGATCAAACATAACAGTAATGTTACAGAAAAATCCAATTCAAGTCCTCGAGAACATCTTATTTTTTTTAAAAACCTGAAAAAAAAAATGTAAACAGTGATAATGTCAAGAGGGTCATCACACTGCGGTGTTCGAGCCCTAAAAGTGTATATATTAGTGCATATATATATAGTGCACAACTAAATTAGGGCTGCACGATATTGGGAAAAAATGACATTGCGATATTTTATTTTTCTGCGATATATATTGCGATATTTTTTTTCTTACAAACAAAAATGGGGTGAGCACACTTACATTCTCATTTTAAATGATTTAAACATCAGAGTATTTTTTAAATTAGAGTAAATTATTTGTTTGTAACTTTAGGATATGGTTTGAATTGTTAACATTAACTAACATGAACTTACCACGAGCAATACTTCTGTTACTATATTTATTAATCTTTATTTATCTTAGTTTATAAAAACACAGCTTTTCCTTGTTTGGTAATGTTACTTTACAGTGCATTAACTATGTTAACAAATACTGTACAACTTTTGATTTCAACAATGAAGGCTATAGCCTAAATGTTGAAATTAACAATGTTGTAGAAGTGCAGTTTAGAAATAGTAAATGTAAAATAATGTAGTTAAATAGTTTAATAAATAGAACATTATTGTAAAGTGTTACAGATTTTTTTTATACACCAATTCAGACATCTCGTGAGTTCAGTGTTGGACAGGTCAGTTGTTTTAACATTCATTAAAATGAATCGGTTAAAAGGAATCATTAGTTCGTGAATCAGACGTGTACTTGTGTATGTGTACAGACTGTGTAATTATCTCTGCAGTTTAGGATATCGCACAAGATGTGACAACACAGAAAACATTTCATCACTGGATAGGTTTTTTTTTTCTGACACCATCGTGTCAATTGATTTTGATTAATATGCGCGAGAGAGAGAGATCAAGACAGCGCTCGTTTTGTTTGAAGACAGTGAAGGTGTCTTCAAACAAAAGAAAAACATCTCGTGCTCTATCTCTCTCACGCAAGCACTCTCTCTCTCATATGCGCCCTGTTAAACTGACAGGACTTAAAAACACATGCAAATGATAAACTTTCACTCTATGATGGTTAAGCTGTGCAATTTATCCACGAATCACATTAGTCAAGGGCCGGGGAGCAGCTGGCCCGTACAGTTAATGAATAACGGATCAACTACGACAGCCTACATCGCACATCCTGCGATGTGACTATCGTGGATTCGTACATCGCGATATCGATGCTTAAACGACACATCGTGCAGCCCTAAACTAAATGCAGCATTGGTGAGCATAAGAAAAAAATTTTTTTTTACAAAAAATCTTACCAACCATAAACATTTGAATGGTACTGTATAAAACAAAAACAAGTTAAATGATTTTAGTTTTGAATGGCTTTCTCTGGTGTGAAAGAGAAGCTGTGGATGTATTTACATACCCTGCAACGCAGAGAGCGTTTCATCAGCAGGTGCTTGTGTCTGGGGTGCAGCTGTGAAGCTCCCGCAGGCTGAAAATCAGGCTGTAGCAGCCTCTGGCGAAGACTCGTTACTGCATCAAAACACAAGCAATGTTTCAAATATGCATCATATTACCATGTCAATAAAGATCTAGTCACAAATTCACTGCCTTAAAATAGAAAATTTGGTTCAGTTATATCAATTTCAATTCTTACGCATTTGATCCTGAACATGCAACTTCAAAAATCAGCCTATGACACCTGTAAGTCTGGATCTATATGGATGTGCCTGTGATTACTTCACTACAAACGGTATCAGATTAAAACAATAATTTAGTAGTATTATTGGGTGAAGCAGGGATGAGACCAACCTTCAGGAAGGTTGACAGGGAGAGTGTAATAATCTTCAGGCAGGGGTTCCACTTCATCCAAAGCCTGTGCTGGCTCTATAGTGATCTCCTTCTGGTCTTCTCCTTCTTTTAATCTGAGAACAATACAGCATCATAAAGATAAAGTCCACAATATTTAAAATGTGATGCATTATTATATTGGTACTCAATGTAATAATACCTGCCTTAAACACCACTAAGCAGTGGGATGCACCATGACATTTTTCTGAAAGGCAATACTTACGAAAGGCCATACAAGGCACTGATTGGGGCTCCAGATCTCTGTCTCTGTAGTCTGGTTCCCAGTCCATACTTCTCCTTTCAGAAATAAATACAGACCACTTAAGTCTATGATAATACAGAGTTATTCTAGGTTTAAGGTGCAGCTCATTACTGTTAGATGAATGCTAGTGTCAGACTGTTTGCTGAAAGGGTGCATTTAGTAATAGTTAACCATAGTTTAAGCACAAATGAAGTCTAAAAACTTGTTTTCCAAGAAACCAACTAATTGATTCAGAGCGAAAACTTGTTTTAAACCTATATAATCAAATAGGTCTGCAACTAAACTTCAAGCATCATTAATAAACTCCAAACATAAATACCAGCTAACGAGGACTGTGCCATTAAAGACACTGCCTGCCAAATACAAAGATTCATTTGTGCAGAGAACTACAAGTAGCAATAGTGAATCTCATGTGATCATTTAGTAACAGATTAGGTATGCTAAACTGATGGAAGGATTGAGAGGGAAAAAAAAGACGTTCTTAGTGTTTCTGTAAGAATTGTGGGGGGGGGGGGGGGGGGGGGAATACCACTCACCACCACGTGAATTGTGTGTTGCTGGAGAGGGGTATAAAACCAAAAATATCAGCGTGCACAAGCAAAGAAAAGGAGAGAGACAGAATCAAGTGAAACAAATGCATTCAAGCAAACATTAAAGTGGCAGTTTGAAGCACAAGGAAACAACGATTGCATTAGTAAATAAGACATGCAGCTCAAATGCTGTCAGTATCCCATCACGTATTACAGGGTTAGAAATTAAGCATCTGAAGCCCTCATTTCTCCAAATACACTACTGCCCAAATGTTTGGGGTTGGTAAGATTTTTGAACTTCTTATGCTCATCAAGGCTGCATTTATTTGATTTTACAAATACAGTACAAACAGTATACTAATATTCTGACTTGGTGAACCGTTAGGCTGCTTAAAGACTTTTTTCTTCTCAGGATTCTTTGATGAATAGAACGTTTTTTTATTTTATTTTTTATATATAAATCATTTGTGGCATAATAAACATCTTTAATGTAATTTTTGATGAATTTAATGCATCCTTGCTAAAAAATTTAATCTTACTAACCCCTAACATTAAACTGTTTTGTATATGTATGCCAAACATACAAAAAAAACATGTTATGTAGTCACATTTCAGACCCTGGTAGGTTTAGTAAACTTATCCAGCTTTGATGCAAGTTTAAAGTAAAGATGTTATTTTTTTTTTTTTTTACACAGTTTTATACAAAATGTGCAAAAAAATGATTTAATTTATCACACGTTTTAACACAAAATAGCAGTATTTCAGTATAACTAAAGATCTTAGACAAGTCTCTGCCAAGTTTAGACTCTAGACAACACAAATCACACCTATATAATGCTTACTAAATGGAAAGTAAATGTAAGGTTAGAAGGGTGTTTCTACACATGGTGGTGTGAGTGTCTACCGAGAACGCCTGAGGCATGAACGGCCGTCTTCTTGCCAGCTTCTTCCTGTCTCTCTCCAGCTTCTCTCTCTGGGCCAGCTGCTGGTAATACTCAACCAGCTTGTTGATCTATTTAAAGATAAGCGATTTGTCAACTACTTGAGACAGTTCGATGGAAAATGTAATATTAATTTATTAATAGGAGATCTTTGTTTTAGACATACCCTCTGAGTATGAGGGTTTTCAGGCTCCTGCCATCCTCCACTGGCTAATATATAGAAAGAACAATGTTTTACTACAGTGGGCATGCAGATTAAAATGTTCTAACCAAGCACAAAGCAACAAGATAAATGTCCTTATGTTAATTTAAACATTTTTGGACACTTTATTCTATTTCTGTCATGTTCTGGCTCAGAGTGAAATATAATTGGCCCTAAATCCTTTTACAGTATTTCAGTGTTACAGTAAGCAAATACATCACTTCTTGTCAGAACAATGCAAGATTTTTATGTATATTATTTATAGTATGTGTAAAACTAACCTACAAAAACACAACATAATAATGATTTTAAACCATTAAAATTAAACCAAAATAACCATCTTGGATTAAATAGGACAGATTATAGTTCAAATCTACTGGGTTTACTAACGGACAGTACAGACACTGGTACATATGTCCACATCAGGAAGTGCCAGAACTCACCCACAGACTTGTCAGCCATGCCTACATCTCTTGAGGTCCAGCGACAAAATCCACAGGCCAGGTAGTAGGCCTTCTTCATTGTGGTTTTGGTTGGGTCATCAGGCAGTGGTGCCGGGATGTTGGTGGCCCGTGTGGAGAGGGTGTGCATACAGCATGGACAGTCAAAGCAATTGGCACACCTGAAACCGGTGGATCACAAATCATTATGAGAAAACATCTGAGAATCTATCTGACCTGATGTAATACTATCACAGTCAGTTTATTAAATAAATGTAATTAACTGAATCAGCCAGTTTTAATGTGCCAAAAATTCTAAATGGCAACTATGTAATTAGTTATTGGCAATGTCAAATTACAGATGATGTTAGATGATTGAGATGTTTTCCGTTATTCGTTCACAGGCCTGTCAGATATTTCGCACAGATGTAGTTTACCTATTCTTCTTGAGCTTGGCCTCAGCTGACGGCATGTTCTCCAGACAGCTGGGACAGAAATGAGAATCGACCTATATAACAAGCATAACAACAAAATGTTTTCAGACAAGCAGATGTGTTTTGCTCAAAGTAAATGTTTTGGGAAAGTAGAGAAAGTCTAAATGGAACTTAATCATTGTGCCCTAGGTAAAAATAGTTTTAGTTAAAATAAATCATTAGTAAATAATAAAATAGCCCAAGCTGTCTGTATAGGGTGTGGTAGTGTTAATGTCCTCAAAATAACACGAATGGCTGCTGCAAGCATTAAAACATTGATTTTAGAACCCCATTCTTCTTTTAATCTACATAACGGAGACAAACGAAAACAGCTGATGTCATTTCGTTCAGAATCCTTCTACTAGCTTTTAGCTTGTCAAATCCCTTAAAAAAAGTGGGTGGTGCAGAAGTTAACTTACTGGTTTCACAGCCAATTGGAGAGCGCTATTGCAGCATAATTTATGACGGAAAGATAAACTAGCCAATCACAGAACAGAATTCCTTCCACTTAAACCGACAGGCGGGTACAATACTGTCATCAATAGCCTGTTAGCTCGCTCTTAGCATGGCTAACATCTATTGTGTCAACTAAATGTCACACACCGCGTTACTTACTTCATGTGACACGCATTCCAAAGATCGCAGCTCACTGCAATATCTGCAAAAATACAGCTGAGAGAGCGAAACGAGAATCTTTTTCTCGCCTCGGACGAGATAAAGCACTTTCTCCGGCTGCAGCAGCGTCGCCATTTCTGACTAGAGTTCCTGCTGCCTACGTAACGATCACACGTCATCGTACGTGATCGCCTTCTTTTTTTCCGCGTTTGTGTCATTAGCGCCACTGTTGTTCATACACAGACATCTGAGGATGTCTTACTGAACCTATAGTCCTTTTTCTGTCCACATCATTATTCTTACACAATCAAGATATGTTTGTATGTACAATTGCTTGCATTTTTCTCCACCCCCCTCTTGGATTTTGAAGGACATCCACTTCAAAATCCAAGATCTGTCTGTACAGTGTTGAGTAGAAAGACCGAAATAGCATTTTCTTGTAAAACATACTCCTATAAGCTTTATTTACAACTTCAAAATGTTTTTTTTTCACAGTGAATGCAAACCTGAAGTTACTCAAATTGTTTGCCTGCATGTAACAGGACTTTTTGTGATATCAGTGTTGCAGAGGAGCAGTTGAAAGACTGGTGACAAAAATAACTGTCAACTGCTTCACCACTATCAAGCAAATAACAGATTAGTGGGTTTTTTTAAGCCTCATTATAGTAGTTATTTTAATCAAATGACAAATACATTAATTTCAAACTAGATTAGACAAAATCCTAGGTTAGAACTGTAAAAAAACAGGATGTATTCAGTATGTGGGATGAGGCTGAATATTATTGGCTTGTCTGCGTCACTCTCCTCCAGTGTTTTTCATCTCCAGCTCAGCCACGCTTCATTCAAACTGCACACAGACACCCTGCACGGGCCACACGTCACCCTCATGGGGAACCAGAAGAATCCCTGGATCTCTGCTCTGGTCTTGGTGGGTCTTCTACACAAAGTTGGTGGACTATCCAATACCCAGGTAAGATGTTAAGACATATACTTATTATGCAGTCTTTAAAATATGCTATTTTGGTAACACTGGATTGTTCAGTTAGATAAAACTTTAAACCAGCAATAGAGAACATGAGAGTAAGGTACATGAAACATCAAATGATCTTGTATAATCTCTGTTCTGAATCATATTACATAAATAACACAATGCTGTAAGGACGTTTAGGTTAAAGCCCATAAATCCGAGTGATCTGATTGTACGCCCTGTTTTCACCATGCAGTAGCAGGTGCAGTGGGTTTCCACAGTAACTGAGGCTGGAAATAATTTAATAAATGGGGTAAAAAAAATAAATAATACAAGAATTGTGTTCAGTTCTTATGTCCAATGATATATATACAGCAAAATAGCAGATTGTTTTGTAACCTATTTTTTTTAGCACTTCAAATACCAAACAGCAAAAGTCAAGTAGAGGCAAATATTTACTTTGCTTGGTCAAAGTATTGTAAATCCACTAACACAGCTTCAAGGTGATATAACCCTAAAACTTTTCTATTCTGAGAAATAGAGCTATTATATGATATTACAGTTTTATCCGTTTTCTTTATTTTTATTATTAATATATTATTTACATCCCATTTTCTTGAAAATTAGCTTGCTCAGTGACAAAGGGTGTCCCTGGGATTTCACAATTCTGAGTGAGAATACAAAGGTCACTGCAATGTTTAAATAATCATTTTGTTTCATGTTCACGACCGTCCAAAAGTTTGAGGTTAGTAGAATTGTTTTTGTTTTTGTTTTTGAAAGAAGCCAAGGCTGCATTTATTTCATGAAAAATAATTGCAATATTCTAAAAATATTGCAATTTAAAATTACAGTTTTCTGTCTTAATGTGTTATATTTAATTATTCATTCATGTGACCGCAAAGCTGAATTGTTACATGATAAGAAATCATGGTGATGTTTTTTTGTTCAAGTAACATTTCTTATTATTATTATCAATGTTGAAAACAATTGTACTCCTTAATATTTTTGTGAAAACTGTGATAGATTCTTTCAGGATTCTTTGAGGAATAGAAAGGTAAAAAAAAGCAGGATTTATTTGAAATAAAAGTATTTTGCAACATTATAAATGTCTTTCAATTTAAGGTGCCCTTACTGAATAAGAGTATGAAGTATCTTACGGACCCAAATTTTTGCATGGTATATTTTTCATGTTCATGTTTCTATACTTTGTAATTGTGGTCCAGGATTATATTAGATTTGCCTGTCTCAGGTCTGTAACCCAGGTGTAGGCGACACCATACACAACTATTGTTTGAAAACCATAAATGGGACCCACTACATCCCATTCTCCAATTATGCTGGGAAGCATGTCCTCATCGTCAATGTGGCCACCTACTGAGGACTCACCTTCCAGTATGTGGGTAAGTATGCTAATTATTTCACTTAACACAATTATAAATCTAAAAATGCATATAATATAAATATATAAATATTAGTATATACATACATTACTTATGTTTGATTAATATGTGCAAATATATATTTTACACCTCGTGACAGCAAAGATTGAAGAGTAAATATGAAACCTGTTCATGATAATTGTATTTATATGTTATTTAGAATTGAATGCACTACAAGAGGAGCTCCGAGATGTTGGATTCACTATCCTCGGGTTTCCCTGCAACCAATTTGGCATGCAAGAGCCTGGAAAAAATATTGAAATTCTTTCTGCATTAAAGTGAGTTCATGTTTAATCAGAAGACACAGTCTTTTAAGGTTTCTCAAGAGCATTTTAACCTTGAGGTTACTGGCCATCACTCATGAGCCACAACCTGAGCATCAGACAAAGTGTGCAATTATCTTGTCTTTTTCATCCATCATCCCCTTTAAATCATTGCACGTATCATATATCTTGAACCTAAAGGCTCTTTTCTGGAGTGATATCTAAAGCCACTTATCTGGCCATGACCCTCTAAAGTCTCAATTTTTTTTCCCTTAAAGATAAACCGATGAGACAAATTTCTCTTTGTCTTCACAGGTATGTCCGTCCAGGCAATGGATTTGTTCCAAATTTCCAGTTATTTGAGAAGGTAGATGTGAATGGAGTCAATGAACACGCCCTTTTCACAATTTTAAAGGTTGGTCATTCTGAGATTGCTTGCAACACCTTCTGCAAGAAAAAACCTTTTACGACCAAACTTTCAAGAAACAATTTGTCAGTTAAAATGAAAACGCTGTTTACCCATTTCGGAATATATAGAGGCCACAAAAAGCATTAGAACACTTAAATTACACTTAAGATATCTGCATGTCATTCCTTTTGAACAAATTGATATCATAGAAATCAATCAATACAATAGAAAATATAGTGTCATCTACAAACATGAAAAAATCAGTATATCTATTGTCTTATCTTAGGTTTAGTGCACTTATGATCACTTTTTGAAGCTGTAAAAAAAAAATGAGTCCATTTTACAAAAAACAAAATTAAATAATTATTTCTACTTCAATTTCATGTTCCTTTCTAATAAATTGTGAAATTTACTAGCAATTTATGAGTGAAAATTCATTTTTTCTTTCAAATAAATGCCACTTATTTAAATATTTTGCAATAAAACTATACTTTTGGGGACTACTTTTCTCTATATCTTAAATCTAAAGAAGCTTTATTTTTAAGAGTGAAGGCTCTTTCTCTTTCAGAATGCTTGCCCACCTGTGGGAGACAGTTTCGGTAACCCCACCAACAGATTGTTTTGGGAACCTCTCCGAGTCAACGACGTCAAGTGGAACTTCGAGAAGTTTCTGGTGGGTCCAGACGGCAGACCTATAATGAGGTGGTTTCCCAGAGTGAGCGTATCTGAAGTTAGGGAAGACATCTTGAAATACTTCCGTCAGCTTGTTCAAAAGGCTAAATAACTTTAAAATAGTGGATTTAATTGTACATTCATCTCTCACTCCAGCATTAACTGTGTTAAACTCGTTAACACAGGGTTTCTGCAGGTTTTATGAAGATTTTTTTTTTGCATGTGCATGCAACATTTAATCCCATTACATTATGAATTTAAGATGTTCTACTGTGAATTAAGACCTTTTAAGGAATTGGAATGGGTGAAGTAAGACTTTTTCAGACTCGCAGAAACACCGTAACAGCAAAATAACATGGCGAAGTTACAAAAAAACAAACCTTTGTGAATTTGATTATTGTTATAAGAATTTGAACAGTATGAAATTTAAGTAAACGCCTTCAGGAGGCTGTCAAGGGGTCGGTTTGGAGACTGGCATGTTGATGATGGGAAGGCTTGAAAACAGACACTCTGTGGTGCCTGACCTGAGGCCGAGGGTCAGCGGCAGCTCTTAGTGCATTCAGGCTGCTTTGCTGTCCCTTTTCGGTTATGTCTAATTTCCTAAACAACCCTTTGAACTTACTGCCCTTCTGTGGATGTTCAGTAAATAAAGACTGAAATGCAAGAAACAAAACGCTTTCTTCTGGTTATTGCATGTCAGGGAATGCCAGATATGGTGATGCAACTTGCAGTTTAACTCTCACACAATAACATTTGGAGGTTTAGACAGTTGGAATATATTTATTATACTAATCAGTTACAAAAGTTTCACATGAGGTCTGCTTTCACCCACTGGAGAAAAAGAGTCATTCCAAAAAGCACAAAACTGCCAACCAGTAAATGATGGAAACGAGTTAATAAAGCACACATCTCAGAGTGCAATCCAGCTCAAAATCATTTCAGCTTGAAAACACTGATCTTAACTCGTTCTGTTGGTTAAATACAACTAAATATTTATCAAATAAATGCCTGCCTTTTTAATTTTTTTACATTTACATGACATGTATCACACCATTTAAAAGTTGCTCTCCTTTGGGAATATTTTGTGAGCATACAAACCTTTTTGCATTCAGTTCAAAGCATTGGTCAGTAAGGTTGGAGACATTGCACATGTGGAGAAAAACAGCCTTCATGATGACAGATGACCTTAAAAGCAGAAAGGATATGATTCTTACCCTGTTCCAAACATATGACAATGTTTTAAATGCAACACTGGACCCATTGTAATCAGACATTTGGTAACTTGCTCCTCATGTTCAGCCCATATCAAAAATGAGACCAATGAAAGTGGGCTGCACTAATGTGATACATTAACTTATTTATTCTGGCCCACTTCCTCTGATTATGCATATGCACAAACACACAAACTCACATCCTACAGTCTTTCAGTAGCTACAATATGTAAAGGCAGACACAAAACAATACACTAAAGACAACATCACTTAAGACAAGAAACCTCAGCTGTCAAAACAATAGATATAAATAACTTATCACTTTCATTTGCACATCGGGAATAATGTTTTTAAACACTGAATAAAATATATTAAGCAAAACTACTGTGATATTTCTGTCGTCCAGATGAAAGCCTTCCATGATCGATTATCCCTTCAATTACAATCATATATCTGAAAGATGAACAAGCCATGTGAAGCGCTTATTAACGTGTTCCCAGAACATAATCTAATAGATGGAAAGGTTAACAGGTGTTGTATATGGTTTCAATAAAGGGTGGGGCATATTTTCTCAGTCAGTCTCAAGCAATACCAACACGTGTCAGGGAATCACTAAATATGATGTTTTCAGGTGGCTATTGTTTAAGTGGTGGAGATCTCACTGTATAGGTAGACTGTTATAAGAATAACGTTCAATCATATTATTATCCATTAAATAACTGACTTCCATTCCTGCATAGAATTATATAAAGCAGATAATTTAAACTTCAACAATCATAAAAAGGTCAAATAATAAATGGAAATATTCTTAATTTGCAGTGAACAGTGTTTCACAAACAGGATTATAAAACTTAAGTATATAAACAACGTTTTCATCAGTGGTAGATATTTATATATATATTTATATATATATATACACACAGTAGGAAAAAAAAAAGAAAAAAAAAACAATAGTTCACACCATGCCGAATGAAAATAAACTGCATCATGCTACTAGCTGGGAGCCATTCCAGGAGAGAGAATATGTGGTTAGTGCTTTCCGGGGTCTATGTTCTGACGCTCCCTTTTCCCAAATCCAGTTGCTCCCATTTCTGCCAACAAAAAATAAACAAGTTAAGAATCCTCATTTATAAAACGTTATTTACATTTTTTGTAAGTAATTAAAATATTGAGGGGTGTTCGGAACGGTGTCAGAAATGTAAATAAATGTTTTTTTTTTTTTAAATTGTCACAAATAATTTCTATTTCATGTAACTTTCCTAATGAGCACCAAAACAGCATAAGAGATAGATTTCTGTAGGATTGTGAGACACTGAAGACCGGAGTAATGGATGCAGAAAATTTATCTTTGCAGGAATAAATTACATTTAAAAATGTATAGTGTACAGAAATTTTTATTTCACTGAAATAAAGGAACATTTACTATTACTGAATTATTAATTATCTGTCACCAAAACACCACCAAATTAAATTTTGGTCTCAGTCATGATATTGTTAAAAGACAACATGACATGGATCACACTGCAGGGCTTGATTTGAGTTTAACCATCTGGATTTGACAAAAGTTTAAAAGTTGAGTTGAGACACCATGTTGTATATTTATATGAAAATAAACAAACTGAAAACACTCGGATTGTTTTTTTCTTTAAATTATATAAAAAAATATATATATATAAATGGTATTATAATGTTATACTAAAACAGTGGAAAATCCCTAATGATAACACGTAGAAAGAAAGAAATGCATCTTAAGCACCAAGAATAACACGTTGACTGAACGATTACATAATTGTGGCATAACTGTAATCTTGATTAGAAATTTGATTAATTGTGCCCTAATACCACTAACAAAATATTGGTGGTGTGTATGTAAAACACTATAGAAAGTAGCTTTAGGAAACTTTAGGAAAATGATCTTTATGCTTTGATAAACGTTTTCATATTTAGAATAATTCACATTCATAAATCATGCACAATGGAAAGCAAATTGCGTAAATTTTTATGCCTGTAGATGATACAGATAACCGGACAAACCCAAACTGAAACTAAACTTCATAGGCCTTGTACAATCATTGTGAAATTTAAAACTATTGCCATTTCATGTTTCTTCTGTCATGGTTCTCACTGTCGTCATCATTTGAACTTCCTCCAGTGGAAGCTGACTGATTCAGACAGAATGCTTGAAATATCACTGGGTCAGACTGAAATTACGTGGCAAAACTAAATGAATCCCGGTGACACAGACAGGGGTAACAGCAAAAAAAATATTTTGAATGAACATTTTCCTCAAACCGTATTCCACAGACACATGTCCTCCTAATTAAAAACATTTAAGAGCACCTTCTGATCAATAATCAAAAATTCTGATAAAAAATGAGCCTTCCTAATAAGAGGTGACATTTGATTCAAAGTGATTTACAGTGGTATTTTCTTTTTAACTTTGTAATGGCATTTTTCTAATTTTATTAAATGTATGCAGTGTTTCCTAGAATTTTTTCCAGCTGTGGTGAGTGACAGGACTATTTCCCATGGACCACGCACTCTTCCCACCTAAGAATCACATGTACTCAGAACTGAATTTATTTGAACTTAAAAAGACAAGTAAATAGTAGATAAGAAAATAAGAACAAATAAATTAATGACAATCAATAGCACAAACAAAAAAAAATAACAAGACAAATTAAATTAACGGTATTTGATTTTTTTTCAGTTCGGTCTAACTATAATCTATTCAACTGTAAAATAACACTGGCTAGTCTTCACTGTATAATGAAAGACAGCAGGAGGTTTATTTAGACTGCTGTCTCTTTAAGACCTCATGCACAGATCTAATATACTGTTACACATGGCTCTATGTTTACTTTTTCTTTTTAGGAGCACTTGTCCTCCAAATAAAATAAAAAAATAGGAGATCATTGAACAAAAATTCTGATAAAAAATTATCCTTCCTAATACGAAGTAACATTTGACTCAAAGTGTCTTACAGGGGAATTTTCATTTTGCCTTTGTAATGGCATCATTTTCATCTGTCAAATTCAAAAAAGTATGTTTATAAGCTTTTTAACACTTCTATTTAAAACAATATTATAAGAAGTAGAATAAGACAAATAAGATACCAATCATTTGAAATTAGTATTAAAAGAAATGTATTTGTAAGATGACACAATAACACAAAAGTGCGCATGCTGAGCGGTTACAATATTTGGAACTATTTTCGTTGAAGAAATAGAGCAAAATCAGGCAGTACTTGTTTACTGAACTGTCGTATTAAATCAATATCACATTTGCAAACTCCCTTAATAACTATTAAAAGCTGTCACTCCTTATCGCTTTCTGTGGGCGCACAGAAAAAGAGCGCGCGAGTGAGTTCTCAAAGACTCAAAAGCACGTGCAAATGATACATTCCTTCATCTGACATCGCGTTATAAGCACGGAACCTGCGGGAATGAGTAAAATTGTTATTAATAGCTGCAATCCCGTGCCGAAATTCAAGTTCTGCTTCTTGTTCTCTGCTAATAACCTGACTGTGAATGTTGGGAGCGGCATCACTATGTTGTCAGTGAGAAGATGCAGCCGTGGCGGGGATAATTTTTGGTGTGCTGGCAGAACAAAAACAATAATGTGCTACATGTTTCTTTTCCCCTCATTTTTTCCCAATTAATGGAAATCCATCGTAGTGACAGAGAACTTTAATCCCTGCGCAGAAAGGACACGCAGGATGAATCGATTAAATACCTGCAGTTTCTGGAGGGGGTCTCGCTGTGTCTGCTTGTCCTCTGGAACCACGTGGCTGTGGGAAGGATGACTGCCAGGGAAAACCCTGAACACACACAAACACCCGCGAAAAAAAGAAATCATTATCATTACAAATTTATGTAGAGAACAATAGTTTCGATCTCTGTCCACTTCTGCACACTGTACCTCTTGTTTGTACAAATCATAATAGTCACACGTGACTTTTTCATACCCCATGTGGTTAACCACTTGAAAAATGCTGGAATGACACTGTTGTGTCTGTTCCAGGATGTAAAGGACGCAAAAATCAGCAAAAAAAACAGGAATTTCTCACAGTCGAAATTAACCCAGTTACAGTAAGTTTTTTTCACTGACTGTAACCTACTGTGACTGGGTTTGTTTCGACTGTGAGAAATTCCTGTTTTTTTGCTTATTTTTGCGTCCTTTACATCCTGGAACAGATTATTACTAGATGTGAGGTGAACACATTACTTTGGTGTCAAGTGGATTTAAACAAATACCAAAATGAACTTCTTGGGCAAAAATAAAAAAATACTAATTAAACGTAATTAAAAATAAGTGTACTTAATTGTGCCTTGTAAATACAGTCTAATAGACTTGATTAATGTTAAGATAATAAAAGCTCAATTTATTTGTTCTTTAGGACCGAGTGTTTACTTGAATAATTGAAAAACTTAAAGCAATGCTTATTTGAGAAATACTTCAAGGCTGTTTTAATTTTTCATTTGTTCAAGTTTTATAATAATATTAAAATCAGGGTGCTTCTGTTGTGGTATCAAAAACCCTGAAATTGTACTGCTGTTGCTATCACATACTTACAGGGTTGACAGGCTGGAAATCCCTGCCAGGTGCTGTACTGATGTTAGGCATCCTGGGTGGGAAGTGTATGGGCCACCCCTCTAGACCTTGATGGCCCACCTGTACAAACGGGCCACAGTATGGAGGGCTCATCGGGCCATTGGCCGAGCCAGAAGTGGGATCGGATGTCCTCCTTTCCTGTTGCCCCTCCAAAACATTGAAAAACAAAATCTAAATAAGTTCCTATTGTCTTCCATTTAGGAATTCTACCACATTTGTAGACCGTGATATTGCTATTATAACAGTACTAGAGCTTCTACCACAAGGTGGTGCCAATGTGGCACATTTACCTGCTTGTGTTGCATCTGAAGTCTCTCTAGTTTACACCTCTCTGCACGCTCTCTCTGACACTCATTCTGTGCTTGATGAAGCTGAGAAACAGAGATACTGAAATCAGAACTCGCAAAAGATTCTTTCATGTCTCATTATTAACCAACTGGGCATTTTTCTGGAGTCATTTCATTGGTTAGAGCTGACAGTCTAAGGGGCCATGGTAGTTACTGACCTGATTTGTCAGATTGGTCAGTTGACCCTGCAGTCTTTCCACCTGCCGCCTTAGGTCTTCTTTCTCTTCATTCATCCTCTCTCTATCGCTCCTCTCCTTCCGGAAATCCTCTTCAAAGATTTTCACCTAAAAAAGAAAAAGAAAAAAAAGCATGTGATGAGGATGCAAATCTACAAGATCTCTGCAGCCATTGGTGCATTTCAGCAGACTGTAAGGATGAAGGAAGTTATCAAACCTCAAGCAAACTGTATGACTCACTGTGGAACCTTGACACAATCATTTCTTACAAAGCATTTGATAAGTGAGGTAAAATGTCTGAAGTTTCAATGAGTGAAACCTCAACTCCTAGAGAACCTCTGAAAAAAGTTGACGCAATGAGATAACTCAGGCGTCCCGAGCAGCTCATTCACTGTTTTTCGAGTTCATCTGACCACAGCAGGGCACTGTGCAATGTTAGTGTATGCTGTGACCCCACAGTATTTACACACTTGAGACACACAAATATATTAATTTTACAGCAGTCAATAATAAATTATAACATTTAGAGTGGTCCCCACTTGTTCCACTAACATTTGACAATAAGATGCATCAGAGTCTTCAAGTGTTTGTACCTGCTCCTTCAATACAGCTATCTGTGTGTGCAGCTCCTGCTGTCTCAGGTTGGCCACACCCTCTCCCAGGTTCATGCCCGGCTGGGTGGAAGAGGGTGAGTGGAGGTTCAAAGCTTCCTCTAATGCCTGTAAAAGAGACAACACAATCAGAACTGATATTTGAATTTAAAAGTTTATTAAGCAAAATTTAATCAGCACAAAATTAATAAGAAATGTTTCTTTAGCACCAAATCAAGCACATCAGAGTGATTTCTGAAGGGTCATGAGACATTGAAGACTGGAGCAATGGATGCTGAAAAATCAGCTTTGCCACCACAGGAATATATTACATTTTAGCATATATATTCAAATAGAAAACAGTTTAAAAAATCCAGCCTTGGTGAGCATGAGACTTAAAAAAATAAATAAATAATAATCTTATCAACCCCAAACATTTGAAAGGTAATGCACTAAATAAATAACAAAATGCATTTATTTTACAAATGCCACAGGGCTTTGGATTAACTAAATGACAATGAAATGCTGTGGGAGCTGTACTGACCCTATTAAGCCGCTGGATCTCTTTCTCCTGGTATTCTCTTTGTTTAGTAAGCGGTAGTAACTGGTCCTGCAGGTAACGCACCTTTTGTTTCAACTCACATGTTTCTGAGGTGAGGCACTCCTTCTCGCCCTAAGACAACATATAGAAATACACTGGTTAGCCACGAGAGCAAACACAGTCACACTTGGTCATACATCTAGACATTATACAAGATATTTTTAGGGTAATTTATTGTCTGGCACTAGTGAAGTGAGGGACTGTCTTTAAAAGGATCTTACTATAAATGTCACATTTCCAATAGGGCTGCAACCAGTTATTAATTGGATACCTTCATCAAATGATTAGGGCTGTCACGATAACAAATTTTGCTGGACAATAAATTGTCCAATAAATTATCACGATAAACGATAACATTGTCATTCTAAGACCAGTTTCAACTAATATAATGATAATGGCAGATTCAGAGTAAGAAATACCAACATGTTGACTTTGTGTGGCTTAAAATTAATAAATTTTGTATGTTATATTATGTTTATATGCCAGGAAGGGATGCTCATATTGACCGTTTAACCTTTAACCGAAAGTAAACATTTTGACAGATGAAGGAGCTTGATGAAGGGGCCGTTCACATCACATCTTTTTTTGTGCTCAAGTTCGTAATTTCAAATGGAAGATCATAATAGAATCATAATAGATCATAATGGAAGCTATGCGCTTGCAACGTGCTCGTTTTTTCCAGGCGCGTCCGCACCGCATAGAGTTAAAAACATCTCAGCTTTTCAGAATGATGCAAGCGCACCAGCTCATGTGACAAGAACCAACTTAATCAGCTTCCTTCAGGGTCAAATTCCCCGCTGTTTTTGAAAAATGGAGTGCACCCAAACACTGCAGAGTTTTTTACTTTTTTTTCTTCGAAAATTAATCTTGTAGCAGAGTTACAGCAAGGGTTTTTCGGTGGTGGAAATCCATTACTGAAATGTCCTTGTTGTAACGGAGATCGCAGCTGATGGATGCTTAGCAACGACAGACGCCTCAGGAGCGCAACTGCCCAAGCGCTTTGGAAAGAAGGAGAAAACGACGCATGTGTGTGTGTGTGTGTGAACTCACTGGGCGCGTTGGCACACGCAACTACACGGCAACAGACATATTTAGCTGAGCAAGCCAAATGAAGCGAGCAAAAAGTAGGCCCATTTCGAGAGAAAGGGCAACGAAGTTACTTGCAAAATATGCTACGTGATATTAAAATAAAGCAGTAGTTCAAGTACAATGCAATATCACTTGAGACGCAAACGTCCTCAAGCAAATGAATGGCGCTTCTCCCAAAGCTGGTCACTCTAGCGAGACGTTATCTCTTTATTCCCGGGACATCTGTGCCATCGGAAAGGGTGTGTCTGCCGCCGGCTGTCCACAGGCTGCGCTCCAGACTAACCCCACATCATGACATGTTACATTTTTGCAAAAAAAAAAAAATGTAAAAAAGAAATTATCGCGGGCGAAAAAATTATCAAGCTCATTTTTTTTTATCGTGCGATTAATTGATTTATCGACTATCGCGACAGGCCTACAAATGATGTTTTGATTAATTAGGTAAAAAAGTGCAAGTTCATCTCCTGTATTGCAATTAGGAAAAAGTCTATCAACACACTCTTTAGGTAAAATGACTGCACTACATTTGGGCGCTCAGGGATGTCTTTGAGGTTTACCTGCAACTAGGGTTGTAACGGTATGAGATTTTCATGGTATGATAATCGTCTCGGAAAATACCACGGTTTCACTGTATACGGTATTAAACAATCAAAACAGTTTGTTGGGGGGGGTGGGGGTTGAACGAATGTTTGAAAGCATGTTTATTCAAATTTCATTAATCAAAAACAAGAACATTTTACCATTGATTATTTATTAGTTTAATAACTTATATTTATCATTAATAATTCATACAAATTCATAAATTCCGGTTTGACTTAATTTTTCTGGATTCTGTACTTATGATTTAATACAAATATACTATCAAAAATGGTGGTAATGAAAATGCATACAAATTTAACAATTTAATTGATGTTTTAAAACCTTTATTCTTTTATGTTTTCGCAAAGGGCTGCACCACAGAGATTTACTAAATAAAAATGAGGGAAAAAATTACATTCCCTAATGTTTATGTCAATTATTATTATTATTTTAGAAGTAGGCTACATTATAGTTCAATCATAATTTCTGTCAATTTCGTCGAGTTAAAAAGCAGACTTTTATTTGGACGGGTTGTATTGAAGAGCTTTGAGTGTCAATGTATTTGTTTTTGACAGTGGTTTTCTCAAATAAAATGATGAAATGATTAATTGTTCTCTCAGTGAGGCTCTCATTGTTTGTGTTCACGTCCTCAGATAGTGAGACAGCGGCCACTGTTAAACCTGCCACTTTAAGTCTCGCTGGCGCATACTTGAGTATGTAGTACATGACAACGCCGTTCATTCACAGAGAGACATGCAAAACAAACAGATTAGCCTATATATTTATATAGCATTGCTTTTGTCATTATTTTAAAGCTTTGTTTTTTATTTATTCATCAATCCATCAAATCGCTCGTTTTATGTGACATCTGCAGAGTAGCTAGCTACTGTAAATTCATTGCCATGACTGGATTCTGTGCTTCACTCCGCATCACAGAAATCATAATGCATTAACCTTAAATTATAAATGGAACATAGCTGTATCTGCACGGGATGATGATGTTCTGGTCATCATAGGTAAACATGTTCGATGCGTTTTGCAGCCCATTTCCGACCACAGTTTTTGCAAACTGTGCCCACCTTCAAGGACAAATAAGCATTCGTCTTTTCTATAGAAAAAGTATTCCCGAACTAGTGCCAATTTTAAATCATATTTTGACATGGGATAGAGATTATAGAGATTAAATTGTTGCCTAGGCGCAGGTGAGATTCTGTGTCTGTTATTTTCTCTCAATACCGTAGATAAGCAAATGTACACGGTATGATAATCGTACATGTTTATATCACGGTATATCGTCATACCGGTATATCGTTAGAACCCTACCTGCAACTCGCTTTCTATAAGGATATTTTGCAAAATGGAAATTATCACATGACTCTGAATACATAATGTCTACAAATAAGTGAAGCATGGTATATGCTGGGAAGAAATAACTCATAATCACAAGCAAGCATTTGTCAAAGCACCTGACACATGACAGTCTGCCCACATAAAACTCTTATGACCTGCATGTTATATAAAAACCTGTGGTCAACATTATTTTTTACAATTTTGATATCATAAAAATGCTTTTTTCATGACTACATGTATGTATGACATACTAGCATCGGACACAAAGTTTTGGTGTGCCTCTCCTATGGTACATCTGTGGTCTGCTGTGGGGGCAAGTCATGCTGACAAAACCTCTGTAATGCCGTCTATAACCATGAGAGCATTGAGATGTAAAGATAAGTAGGCAGTAGATGTGAAAATGAAACCATTCGTCACATGACACAGTCTATGACACTTTAACACATTTCTTTATGACTGAACACCATATCAACAGCAATGGCTATATTCATGGCAAAATCAACAGTATTATAATTACAATATCTGCCACTCATTACAACTGTAAGGCAGTTTATCTGTGCCATGCTTGACTGTCCCCCTCAGGACTAAAAGGAAACCATTGCTCTATACTAAGAATGTCATATGGTCAGCTAATGGGAATGACTGGTGTTTCCCAAGAGAAAACTGAAAGCACTGAATGACTATTTGAAGCCTTCATCGAGCTCCACAGGGGTGCAAATACAGTAAAATTTTCCATAAAGAGTAAGAAAATGAAACTTCTTAAAAACGTATTAATGGTATTTAAGGAAAAAAATATATATATATTTAACGCTTTTTTCTTTTTTCATCTAGGGATAAGTTTATCTGGATTAAACCACAATAACAGACTGATATATATATATATATATATATATATATATATATCAGTCTGTTATTGTGGTTTAATCCAGATAAACATATATATAAAGAGGAAATCAGAATTTCTCTCTACCTAAAAGTAGTAAGTATAGACTGACTGTGGATGTGCCTTCTGCGGCTGAGACTAGGGTTTACCTGCACATTGTCGATCTTAGACTTTGCCAGTAGGAGTTTTTTGTCATAATCTCTTTGTCTTTGTTCACGTTCTGCTTCGAGCTCAAGCACTGCCTTTTGGGAGTCAGCAAGCCGCTGCCGTAAGTCTGTGATCTATAAAGGAGGGAAAAGTCATAAATTAATGAAGGCTCATCTGACAGTTGTAATTCTGTTAACAGGCCATTCTAACACAACATAAAGGACCATTAGTTACAGAGCTGCACTGAACTGGGCGAAAATGTTTTATATTTCAATTTGCTTTAATTTGCATGCAAGAGTGTGCCTTTATCAGAAGTATTATAAGGGGTTGTAATCTATTTTATAGTATATAGATTAATTTTATGGTAGAAAGATTGCTTAAAAAAAAAATTGTAAACCACAAAAATTTAAAGCAATAAGAATAACAAAAAATTTAGATTTGTAATTTTTTTTTCATTGCTCTGAGTTTTAACACAATCCCCACCTGACAACAGAGGATGCGTGTAGAAAAACAGCCCAAGTATGCTTTTAATTTCTATTTTTCTCTCTCCTCTATCAGACCGAGCAGATGCAGAGATGCAACAGGCATCACTATCTCTGGGACGTGAGATCACGCGCCTTTGCAACCTTGGCCAGCCCCTAAGGCGAGCCACAACAGGAAGACAGTGGGTACGGGGCGAGGTGAGGGAAATTCTGCCAGAGGTGTGACAGGAGGGGCCTGTGGTCTGGTGTGCAACACTGTGACACACACACAGATATGCTTTCCATTCCTTTGCCCCAAAAACATTTCCATCACCACCCAAATGCAGTAACAGGACATGTCAACACCCTTCTCGTTATACAGGAATTTCATGTGATGATTCATATGCCTTGATCTCCCACCATTCACACAGCAGCTAGTTGGACTCATCAAGCAGTTGTCACTTAGTAGAGTGATTCATGTTTCTTTATGTATTGCTTTTTTTTTTTTAAAGGTGAGCCACAAAGGATACAAGGCCAACTGGAACATATTTATAGAGAATTTCTAGGTATATGTTGTTATGTACCTTCTGCTCAAACTGTGTCTTCATTGAATTCCACTGAATGTCCCACTGTTTGTTCACCTCCAGTACCTGAGAAAGGTCAAATGCAAGAGTTTAAATGTCAGAGTCAAACGGGAAAATATGACAGCAGTAAAGCAAGCATATGGAAACCAGGGGACCTCCAGAAAGTTCTTACATCTTTCCTCTGTTTCTCCAGAAGCTTGATCTTTTTCTCATACACCTCCGGATCGCAAGTCTTAGATGGTGTTTTTTCCAAAGCTTTTCCAGACTTTAAATGTAAAAATAAAAAATTAAATTATGCATTTGCAGCCAAATACCAAAACTTAAACCAAGAGACACTATAATCCCTTGCTCTGTCAAAAAAAATTGCAATAAATAATGACCAAATCTGTATCCATCCTATATCTTTTCAGCAGAACTGAAACTCAGTATGAATTATCTTCCCATTTAAATGTCATGAAATATCCCTGCTAGACTTTAAACTGAGAACTGATAACATGTAATCAATCACAGCAATTAGTTGATGACTGTCCAAAGAACACCAGAATTTTCCCAATCATACTACAGTACAGCAGTTTTTAGGTTGAGTCAGATTGTAACACAATGATCATGTGGATTGTTCTTCAATATTTAGTCATACCGTGACAAAAAGCCCACAAATGAAAGACCATCAAGGAAGAGCAGTATTCAGAGCCTAGGTGGTATTCCCAAAACTAATCTAAGTGGCAAAAGTGACTCAATAAAATGCCTCTCAGTTTAGAAACCGGGGAGCAATTTGCACATTGGTTCTTTTTTTTTTTTTTCTAAGAACTCCCACTGAAAACAAAACAGAAAAGCAACTAGACCGCAAAATCACTGGTCTGAAAGGGAAATTAAAGAAAAAAGACAACAACACAAATTTAGAATTGCACCAGCAATTCTATGGTGATGTCACCTGAGATAAAGAGTAAAAAAAAAAGTATCATGGTCATTTCCACCTTAGTTTTGGTTGTCTCTTCTTTCACTGGCTCCTCCTTTGGGCTCGGATGCTCAATAGGTGCTGCGTGGGCTCCTCCGCTGACCTGCTCCTTCAGTTTCAAGTTCTCCTGCCTGTGCAGAATACACCGAACCAAAATTAAAATTGGAAAATTAAGAAATGAATTGCAGGATTCTCTATAAGTCACAGTGAGAGAACAAGCATCAGATGGAAAGACCCCTCAGTTCCAGCACAGCGGGAAATACTGTGAACCCTTATTATATTTTCACAGTTTACTCACACTGATTCTTCTCACAGATTCCCACTGGGCTTTTTTTTGCTTTTAGTTGTTCCATGAGTAAATTAAAAGATGAGTTTATGATAATGAGTTTAAATGTGAATTGAATTACCTCAGCTGTTCCAAATCACGGTTACGGTACTGGAGGTCCTCCTCCATTTTTTTCCTAAGCTCACTGTTTTCTTGTCTTAGCTGTTCGCAGAGAGTCTGGAGATAAGAGCAAATTAAATTCTCAGTAAATCAAACCTTAATTAATTAACATAACAAATAAAGGTCAATAAAGAGGCTTAAAAGGTGTCTCACCTGTAGTAAAGATGTTCTCTGTTCGTTCTTCTGGACCTTGGATGATAAGTGGTGGAATTCCACAGCCATGCGGCCCAGGTGAGCCAGCAGCTGGTTGGGATTGGACTCTTCAGCAAATACACTAAAAGAACTCTCCAGTCGCCGGAGTTGACTCGCCAGCTCCATGTTCTCCTGAGGCAGGTGAATCACTCCAGCCTGCATTATAAAGCAGAGTTTACCTAAATATTCTTCCCAAAAACATCCCCAACACATAATTCCAATCACTAGGGATCAAGTGGCACTTTTACTTTCAATATCTAGACTTCATTGTTCCCGATACATAGGAAGAGTATACTGCAAAACCATAAATTGAAAGTGAAAAAACCCTTAACTACCTCTATATAAACATTCCCAGTTTTGCAAATTTGTGAACAGAAGTTTTTGTAAACCTAACCAAAGAGGCATTCCATAAACTGATACACACGCATGAGTTTTTCAGTCTATCTGCATACTAATCCTGGAGTTTCCCTCCGAGTCATCCAAGGAACAGCCTCATACAGATAGGTTGATTCATTATGATGAACAAATCCCTGATAAGGAACGGCAGCAAAAAAACAGCTGAGTGACTACAGTGACTGGAATGTGGCACACATGACTTACATGCATGGCACAAAATGACAGAATACGGAATGTTCGAAACGGAGCAACAATCCAGCAAAATACACACAAATTTCACAAACGTGCAGTTAAGTGACTGCAGCTGCCCAGAATTTCCTAACATCCCTAAAACTCACTGTCTGGGTTTCTGAGGACGTCTTCTCTTCCATATTCACCACCTCAAACTCAGATGAACTTTCCTGTAAACATAAGAATTCACAGTGTTGCGACACTTGTTCTGACCATTACACACAGAATACCAACTCATAAAGAACATTTAACCATTCACAAATGAGGAAAAAATGACAACTAAAACTAGAAGTTAAATTCGCATTAGATTTATACAGCATGTTGCAAAACAATACATTTATGTTTAGCACAGCTATGAAGGGAATATATCATAACACGTGCACTGCTGTAATCGCATACCACATGAAGTCATAAAGGAGATTTCACTGTTCATGTCAAACCAAAATAGCCAGCAATTCACAAAACTGGAAGTTATATTCCCCATGTGGGATTTTCACAACATGTGAATACCATACTGTTTTCACAACATCAAAGGTATAGTGGTAATTCAACAAGTTATAATGTGTTATGATAAACTCATAAAGGATATTTTACTATTTTTACTTCACATGGGAATCAAATAGAAAGGAATTCGCAAAACTGAAAGTTACATTACTTTGTAACGTTTCATCATTGACTTGTGACCTTAAAGTCACAATGGTTTCATTTTGAAGAAGTGCTTACAGTTGTCTCTGGTTGTAAAGTATTTCCCGTTAAACAATCCCGAGATTCTTGTCTTTCTGTTGTAGGATAAGCATGATGTTTTCCATGACCTAAAGAAAGCCACAATCACAAGAGATCTGGTTTAAAAAAAGGTCTCTCTGGTGTCAAACCCTTCCCCAACCTCACTCCATCAGAATATTGATATAACTGTACCTTGTGTGTCCATGCACAGACTGGAGGCAAAGCTGGTCGTGGACGACTTCAGCACTTCGTTATCCCTCACAAGCTCTTCCACCTTCTTCCGAAGCTTGGCTGCCTCTGTCTGAGACTCCTCTAACAGGTTTCCTACCAGCCACGAGAAAACAATGGGTTACAAGACATAAGCACACATAAAGAAAAAGCAGCTGCTCTGACACAATTGCATGTGAGATGTTGGAGTTACTGCAACACTGCGCCAGCTGCTAAAAGCTGAAAATCCAGAATCGCTACATTTCTGATCCAACAATAGACCTTGGAAGTCCAAATTAGCAACACAGGATACCAGTGAACTAATACAGGGGTTGATGACTCAGATGCCCAGAATGAGCAACATGTCAGGCATTTAACTATATGTGACCTCAACTTAGTCACTGACAGATGTTGAAATTGAAAATATTAAGGTGATTTTTATAAAATCTTCCCAGGTGGAGTATATTAACCGAATTGGCTGGATCAATCAGGTTCTTGATTCCCAAAGGCATTACAAATAGGTGGCAGTTTATAATCCCTCACCTAAACTCTTCAGACCTTTCATTCTCTCCCTCAAAACGGCGTTTTCCTCTAGCAGCTTTCTGTAGCTGAGGCTGCTGGCCTCGTCTTTCACCTGGCAATCGCTCCCACCGGGGTCATAGATGCGATATGGGCCTTTTCCCTCCATCGGTCACCCCCGTCACTTACCAAACATGCTTCCCTGTACTAAAACAAAGAAATCAGGAGGTCATTCATTTGTGTGTTCTGTACAGACAGGTTAAACAAAACTCTCAGATTAACAATGACAGCATGAAAGTGCATAAAGATTGTCGATTTGCAATTCAAAGAGATGCATTTGAATAGTGCCATCCTGGGGATTTCTCTTTGGCTATTTCAAGACATAATGATTTGAATGCACATCTTTGATATCATATTCATAACTAAATGTGTCATAGCAGTCATTAAGATATTCTAAAACGGTTTATGATTTTCCCATCAACGTTTAATTTGTGAAACAACCAAGACCAGCATAAATCCTCACTTCCATATAACCATGACAAATGAAATTCACACTAAGTGACAGCTAAACCCAGCAGCCAAACAAATGAATAATCATGCGCCACCAGACAATATCTCATTTCCTACTAAGACATTTTCTCAAAAACAAGCTCTTGAGTATTAAAAAACACAGCCACATACATTCACAGCTACTGTAAACCCAAGTTAATCTAAAGCTAAACCCTTTCACTTTCCTTTTCATGACAAGATCTGTTTAAACAGTTCTAGTAGTGTCAACATTACGCTGTTAGGTGACCTTAGACCAGAGGAAACCTTATCTAGAGCATCATGTTTATTTCTAATCCCCTCCAAGCTCTTAATCAACAGCTCTCAAATGACTTCACTTAACAATACGAGCTCAAACAGACACGATATGGAAACCTTGAGCTTTTATTAAGAATGAGCCGAAAGCCCCTACCCACACAAGGTCAAAGCCAACGTATTTTGTGTTCTAAATAAATGACTCACTTTCAAAACAAATATGTGATGATATTAGCTTAGCATCCGGCTAACAGCAGGTGATGTGTTTATCATGCTAGCAGACAAAAGCTTTCATGCTAGCTCTCCCTAAATCCACAAACAATGCCTAAATACGCACAATAATGTCTTAAACGAGGACAAAATATAGCGGTCGCACGATAACGTTCATACATACCTGTATTTTACCGGTAGTTTTTTGTTTTTAATGAAAAGGGGAGCTCTTTCTGTATCTTGACGGAGACGCGTCTTTCATCGGCCAGAGGTTTGCGGAAGTGGTTCGCGGCGCGAGCTGGGAAATTCCGCAGATGTAAACAGAGCCGCGTTCACTCTAGTGATGGGAAGTCCGACTCATTTCCGCGAATCGGTTCATTCAAACGGTTCGTTCGATTATTTCACGTCAGAACGTAATTGCGCTATCAAGTGGTCCCTTGTAACGTTCAAATAAATACATATTTTGGCATGTATCACAATAATATTTTTCTAGTTTTAATAATAATAAGGGTGTTTATTGTATTTCCTGTTTCCAGTTCAGTGTGTTGCAGCCGGAGTTTACTGTAATTTAGAACATAAATATAATTGCTTTTACAATACAAACAAAGGTGCTTTAATAAAATGCAATTTTATAAGATAATTTCATAAGATCTGTCATATTCAGTCCGCTAACATATATGACCGGACACTCCTCGGTTCGTGGATCATTACGAATCGATTCTTATTACGAACCGCTCGGATCGATTCAGTACAATTCGTGAAAGAATTGTACTGAACTATTACGTGTGAACCAGTTCAACTGATTCGTGATAAAGATCCGATTCAAAGGAACAATTCGTTCAAGAATCATGTATCGTTCGTTCGCTCGCACACGTTCGCAAATTAGTTATATATATATTGGTTTAGTAGCTGTACTATTTCAGTGACTGATTATGAAAATTACTCATCTTCACATTTTATGATTGATCGTCGTGTTTTGATTGAACATTAACTTTTAATGATTAGTTAAACATGTTTCAGATTTATATTTAATAATAGGCTAATTAAAAAAGTTGCAAGGCGTCCTTTACTCTTTATTTACAGCAGGCCCACTTATTACCCTTATAATCCACCTGGAGCCAATTAAAGTTAGACACACACAATAGCACAGACACATAAAATACACTTTATCACAAAATTTATTTTCATTGACAAAACAGGTAGTTTTATAAAGGATATGCATCTCATTGTGTCTCTGTTGCATTATTTTTGACCCACATATGCAATATACAGGGTTTGCTATGCATTCATTAAAAAAACATCCTAACAGTGATTCAGAGATCTGTCATACTTACTCATACTGTGTGAATTATCTTGAAAACTTTAATCAGAACTGCAGGAAATTAAATTGGCTGTCTCGGCTGTTCTAAACTCCAATAGTTAATCTGTAAATTAAATAACAAAAATTAAAATAAAAACTTCAACTCATTCTATAATATTTCTTGGATCTGAGCCGTGCTAATTTCACTAGTGCATGAAGAAATGTAAAAATTCACAAGGAAACAGATAATGAGAGGTTGAATTGAGTAATTGAAGAGTTGTCATTATTAGCCAATTCTGGAAGTTCAACAATTATAAGCAAATGACTGTAATGTTTGTACATTGTAATTATTTTCAGCATTCTTAACATAATCACTACACTAAGGTGGATATGTCTGTGCTTATACCGCAGTATGATACAGTACGTTCTTAAATAGGCATTAGAAAATGCTTTTAAAATACATTCATGGTGAGGGGTGCAATTAGAAACATGCTTGGCATATTAAGAATTTTATTGTCAAAATATTCCACAGTTTATACAATAGCCTGCAGCCAGTAACAAGTTATGAAAGTAAACAGATGGACAGATGAATGGATGGATGTATTTTATGACCCTCGAGGTTAACTTCAGGAAAATTAATTACCCATAAGAATTCTAACAATAGTCTAGTAATTTGAAACTACTGTGCAATATTACTTCCATTTATTCATTTGACCATATCAGACTCATTTTACATTGAAGTTCATTACATTTGTTAACAATCAAAGCAAAAAAAAACCATTGCACATGCAAAGCACAGATACTTTCAGAACAAAAGGATCACACTAGCCAGATATAAGCTTTTAGTTCTGTAGTATGAGTCCAGTTTCCATCACTACAACATACATAGAGCAATAATGTTCTTACAGGAAACTTTATGGTACAGTTTTTTAAATATCATTGATAAGGCAGCCAATACCAAATCAAAATCATTACCCTAATATCCTGTTTGTAAATGTTACCCTGCATTGAAAATAAATGGTGACATCTTGTGGAAATTTACCACTGTGGTATTAAAGATTAACATCACACATGATTAACATCACACATGTACTAGATTCTGCCACATATTGTGCGATCTAAATGTGTGTTTAATTATACGTTTAAGTGGTTACCTATCAAAATAAATAATAAAAAAAATAAAAACACTTGTAGCATGATTTAAATTAAATACCGAAGGTCAACAGTCAACCAACTTTAACACTTGTAAACCTGCATGTACAGTAAAGAGTGTCCAAATGAGTGTCCAATTGAAATATATGCATTTTTCAATAAAATGAAATGCACTCAATGATAGTCTTTACAAAAAAGGACAATTAAAAAAGCAAAATACTGTTTAGAAAGCTAGATTAGTCCAGTTTCAATGCACCTTTTAGTAAACAATACATAAATAAGTGAGTTTTAATAAGATTTCCTTTGAAATGTACTACTACAAGCAGCATCATCATCAAAAAAGAAATTCCCTTTTGTCACAGCTTTTATGGAAATCTAAATTTACTGATTTACTGATATAATTACCCATTTTTATCCAAGCTTTAAAAATTAAACATCAATTATTAATAATACTAAGAAAAAAAAATATGGTACAATTACTCACCTACACATTATACTTGTGTCCGAGAGGCGTTTTTAAGGAAACTGGTGGCAATGGGGGAAGCGTTTGCTGTGTTTTTAAGCAGAAGGGGAAATTCCCACATAGTGAAAGGCCCTGATATTTTTTTAGCTCAAAAGTGGGACCTGGTATGCATCCAGGAACTTGAGACTGTTTAGCTAAGTGTTACCAGACAACAGATATATTTAATGGTAACATAACATATTTTGATTGTTGACAATGCCATAGTATGTCGTAAACAGGAGGAGTGAAGGATTATTACATCAAATTATTTAAACTAACTACATAAATCAGCCATTTTAATGCCTGACATTAAGTTATTGGATTATAATACACCATACATTTACATGCATTTGTCTTGAAATGGTCCCATAAATAAAGCTCAACATAGGATGAAGATCATAAAACTATAATTGCATTTTTGTCTTTCAAAGTTTTTAAACCAAAAAAAGTAATCACGCTTACTTGCACAACGGAAAGTGCACTGACAAATAACCTTATTTAAATGACAAATAACCAGCTTTTGTAGAAATCAGCAGAAAGTACACTTACAAATGCACAGTTTTATGCTGTTAAAGTTTTTTCTGCATAGTAACCTTTTGTTACCTCTGACATTAAGCATCTCGTAACACCCTGGATTGTTCAGTTTTGTCTTTGCTTTTGCATGTGCAACTGTTCACACACAGTCGAAAATGTCATTATGATGATCATGTATTTGATGTTTTGTTCTGAATTTAACAATGTTATTGCTATTGCAGACATCATTGATGGTGACTGGGATGTTGGTCTACTTGCAGGGGATTTCCTAGCCCCACAAGCTTTTTTCTTCTTTCCTCTTTTAAATACAGATGGCCTGACAACAGCTGCACTCACACAAAGGCATGTCTGCACACACACACACATACACACGCGCGTGCATGCACATATACACATAGATGCAAACAAGAGTATAATGAATTGATGGTTTGAAGGCTCATTTTTGACATAGGAAGGCTGTTGTACGTAAAAAGACCCATCAATGCCTCTACTCACACCCTGAAATCAGCAGATGACAATACTGTTGCTGTCTGCTAACTGGGAAACCTCTCTTGAAAACTGGTGCGGAGCCCAAGAGGACAGAAAATGCATTGTACAATTTTCAAAAAATGAATCTCTTGAAAATGGCACATATGTAATTAAGGTGTGATGGGCAGCAATAAATCCAATAAATGCAATACATTTAGGGCACACACTAGGGTTCAGCAAGTAGTATGTATCAAGCCCTATGTTTTTTTTTTTTTTAGAACATCATTTTGCTTTTTTAATCAACATCATAATGCATGATTTATCATTTGAAGAGTAAATGAAATCTACCGAACATCAAATATCACATTTACCATCTTTAGATTACCAGTTTATTACCAGATATTTCCTATTCAGAACAGAGTCACATAGATTACAACAGGAGGGAATTTCCTTATGTGGTGCGTCTGTAATGTAAATAAAGTTAATGACTGATCTGGGTCAATCAAATTCAGACCACTAATGAAAATAAGGATGTGAAAAACATCCTCTGTTGAAAGAAAAAACTTGATGTTTTAGGCCAGTGGTTAAATTTTTTTTTTTTTTTTTTTTTTTTACTGAAAATGGATCAAAGGGTCATAAACTTCTTTAAAAAAATTTAAAATGCAAATAATTGAATGCAAATGCTTATATAATCTAGCACAGGTAAGAGCAAAGCTGGCCAATTTTAAAAAGAAGGAAAACAGAAATTTTGTCAACAGAAATTTAATTTGTCACCTGCACTAACTTCACAGGATAAAAGAATATATGACCCATTCTACATAAAAAAAATGTTATTAATTAATTAGTTAATTAATTAATTAGTTAATAACGTTAACTAAATTAGTGTCCACAATGTTCTGTTGCATTAAATCCTCGAGAAAGCAGGATAGATTCTGACTGGCTGTCAAAGTTGAATTCAGAAATCAGCTGGGGAGAAAAATCATTCCGAAAGTGAATCAAACACTTTCTTACCTCTGTGCCGTTATCATTATAGTTGGGGTGTGAACTCAACTTCATTCTTTTAAAATTCACAACAATTTTTAAAACTACATCTTTATTGTTATAGTTATCATCCATGGAGTGAATGGGCCTTAAAAAACTAAACTGTCAGTTTTCCTATTCAGCCTATAGAGTATATCATAATAATCATTGTGCAAATCGATGAGCCTATGCAATTCATGAAAATCCTAAAGGTGTGGTCACAAGGTCCATTGTGTATTGTCAACAACAATGTAATCTTAAATTGTGAGCTTAAACCTGTTGCAAAATCTGCATGTGGGAATATTTTGCCCTGAACCGAAATTCCTAATCATGTGGAAATTAATGGATTTCACCTATGAAAACTCGCTGAGCAACATTGATTGTGACCGAACCTACAATAATTCATTTTATTTGTTGACTTTTGTATGATGAACATTGGTACTATGTTCAGAAGCATATCAACACATTTTGTACTAGATTTAAAGCAGCTTTTGGTATTAAAAACAACATTGGTGACCATTTAACGACACAAACTGAAACACGATCATGTCTTTTATTTCTGGGGTGATTTAAACAGGATTTTGGGAAACAAATAAAGCACAAGTAGTACAGGAACACAATAAAAACTGCTTTTAACTATTCAAAAGTGTTTAGTGCACGACATAAAAAAATAGGACAAGGTGTGGCTTCTGCATAGGTCATTACTCATTAGCTTTGGCATAGGCATGGCAGCAGCAGCAGAGGGCACAAGACTGTATGTTGACTAGCATCTCACAAACAAGAAATGGGAACGTAGTTCACTGGTTACTAGACATGAAGATCATCTAACAGATCCAGGACATCGGATAGTGTTCTAATCCTCACCTCCACAGAGAATCAAAAGGGTTTTACGATAGTCTCCTGATGTGTCACCCTGAAAAAAATAATATGATTTGGTGAGACCAAACATTTGGATTAAAGCATAAAAACATAACCAATAACTTGGGAATGTACATCATAATCATATCAGTGGACGTTTGGTGTTGCATAATGATATTAAGCCATTATGAAATTCACTGCATTACGTAATTACAGAGCATTTTGTATAAACTTTCATAATAACTGGATGAGCAATGAGATCAACAGATCCCTTTCTTTCCGTCATAGACTAAATTCCAATTCCATGGAAATACTGTTTGAAAATGCAAATGAAAATGCTATGAAACCATGCAATTCAACAAGACAATAAATCTTTTGACACACACCTTAAAAACACACACAGACTTGTTCGCAGCATGCTTTATCTGCAAGCATCTAAAAATAAATCATGCTGTTATTTTTGTATATATATATATATATTATTTATATATTTGAATTTAAATGATGCGTTAGCTTTTCTTGCGCTTGGTTTATTTGCCTACTGGCCCAACTAATAGCAAAATAAGCATAAAAAGGCATAATGTATAATTTATTGTTGTTATTGATCTCTAAAGGGAGTTTTGACTACAGAGCCAGTATAGACCTGTTATTGAACACTTCCTGTCTCCTTTCTCTCCACCAATCAGAATCAGCACACTGAGAGGAAGTCAAGCATGCAGGGGAAATTCCTAAACAGCGGAGTCGAGCGAGTACACCGCAGGAACCTGTCAAACACTCTGTTCCCCTCGACTTAACCAAAAGAGGATGTGCAACACCTACAGTAAGACAAAACACAATATCTACACAACTCTCTTTTCGTCTGATCGCACCAGAGTAAGACATGCACTAATGCATGCAGTATGTGTTAGAAGGAACACACAACTTACAACAAGCATTTCTACCTGGATGAATTCATGCAAAGAGGCATCATGGGTTTCTTTGAACTCTTTGCGGATGTTGAAGAGGTCAATCTCAGAGCGGGACACCATGATACGGATCAGAGCCCTGTCGTCTGTTCCCAGGCCCTGCAGGGAAAGTCACAGCACTTAGGAAACTCTGGCCTGACCGCTGATCTGTGCGATGCTTATGAAGCAAAGCATCAGCAATGGCGCAGATGCTCATCACCCGGCCTGTGACTCATAATCAAGTCTGAGATCCATTGCTGGCACAGATACACTGTCATCAGATGAGCTCTACATGACTGTTCCTTTTCATAAGTGTGTTTAGCCCTCAAAAACTAAGACCATAAAACAAGTTTCGGTTCATAGTGAGCGACTGGCTCAGTAAAGCATGATTTTAATCAGTGTCTGTTATTCATCAAACAGAGTAAGGATTTTGCTCAGAGATCATGTCAGGAGACATATTTGAGTCCTCAGTTATGTTTTATTTCAGTGTCAACTCAGATTTTTCTAATGATACAGTAAGAGTCAGAGAAGTAAGAGCTATCAAATGAATGTAGATTATATAGGTCAGATCATTGAGCTTTGGATGAAAAATGATGAGAAATGCTTTTGCTTGTATCATATCAAATCTGACCAGAGTTTGAGACATTACTGAAATGTCTGTGGGATTTCTGGCGAGCCTTAAACAAAAATCTCCATCTGCTCTCACTTTCATATAATTGATGTCGAAGAGGAAAAAAAATGAAGATATTAAAGAAACTGATTTTTTCCTGTTCTATGGGCACTTTGAGTTGACTGATGTCATGTTCTTGGCCTAAATCAGCTGTCTGAGATTGTTCCTCCAGGGAAGTGTATTTCATAACAGTGCTCTTTTACCTTCATGGCTTTGTACAATCGGTCAGAAAAGTAGGATGGCTGATTCTTCACACTCCGCACTGGAAAATATAAACATGTATGATCATTTTGTATGTAAAACATGATCATAAATGCCACTGCTTACTAATGTAATTGTTAAAGGAGTTATATCATACACTCCTTATAATGTTGGTCAAGATGTTGTGTTTAAAAAAGTAGAGTCATTTAATTATTTTTAAGACTTTAAGATGACCTCTTTGCATATAAAATAAGTACCAGTTTTACTGCATGTATATAACGTCTGCAGCTTTGTTATAAACCTTAAACAGGTTAGACACCATATTGAATTTAATGCAGATTAAATATTTTTTTCAGAACGATGTTTCTTTAGCTGAACAATGTGGTTAAACAACAGTCCATTGAATGCACTGTACTTTTATCACTCACAGCCTTATATTAAATATGGCTCTACCCTGACTAAGTGTTGTTATAGTTAACTGAATATAAATCTACAAATTAAAAAAATTGTTTATTAATATTAGATGAAAAACTTCAGGAATGTTGTCTTGGCAACTAACTGAAATAAGTTTTCATTTAAAGTGTAATGAAATATAAAAACTACTAAAACTGAAATAAAAACAAATTAAGGCTAATAGAATTATACAAAATCTAAAAATGATAAAGCACATAACAAAATTTTCTAATACTTCGAAAATAAGAAAAGCTTATTTAAAATATGAGTAAAATTGTATAAATAGCTTAATTTAATACAAATTTTAATTTAACAACTGCCTCGTCAGTCAATCACAACTAATTTTGATAGTATGCTGAACTCAAATTCATTTCTGATTTCATGATGATATGATCCCTGTATTAATAAAAAAATCTAAGTTGAAGTAATTTGTCATAAAAAAAAAGTATTTGTTCCTGATGCTTGGTCATTGTCCTGACAAAGTTCTTACCAATAGCAAACAAGGCGTTTTTAAAGTCTCCTGACATCTCCTTCTTTATGATCTGTTCGATATCTTTGTTGCTGCACCTCACAAATTCCTGGAACACTGGAGGGGATATCGTGAATTTTGGCTGGTGTGTTCATGAGAACATCGATTATAATGTGTTCCAATAGCAAACATGTGTTTGCATTACCTTTCCTCAGGTGAGGAAAACTCCTTGTGCACAGAATACTCATGAACTTGTCGTCCATGTCATTGGAGTCTGCATTGCATGCATCTGCCAACTCCTGAACAGAACATTGAACAGAAAAAATTTAAATCTTATAATAATACTCTGGATTTACCTTTATACTTGGTAAACAATAGACAAGTGACAGTGTTTCATAAGTATTTCACACTTACTTGGGCATCTTCCAAGGCCCTGGCCATGTTTGCTGGGCCCTCCTCACGGGCTCCCTGACAAACACCATCAGATTAAAGTAAAACATGAGTTTATAAAGCACAAAGTATAAGCTGTGAGCCAGTGTTTGGATGCAAGAACTGTGTAGATGTGTACCTGTGCCAAAGATATCAGGATTCGTTTGAATTTCCCAGACGTTTCTGATGCGATGGCATCCTCCAAACTTTTTTTATAGGCTATGCAAAGGAAAATGTATATATATATGGCTAGACATACAGTGATACAGAGATCTGTAAATAAATGATTCAAATTGTAGTAAATGCCTCATTACACAGATTTTTGTCGATGTCTATCCTAGATAAATGGCGCCACCTGCTGGAAAATGCATTCTTAAAAATACAGCAAGGTTTTTATTTACCATTCTTATAGGCAGAACACATCTCTTGAATCTCCTGGTTGTTCCTAGTGACCAGGATCTCAATTAATGAATGTTCATCAGTCCCTGCGCCCTATTAAAAAAAAATAAAAAAAATTTAAATACGTCTATTTAAGCATTAGCAAGCATCTATTTATGCATAAACATGGCATTTCATACCAAATTGCTTTAGAACACCATATGTAAACTCATATGCATATCACTAAAATACTGCTTTTAACTTTATTTCTTTACTAACCCAGTGAAACTCAAGATGAAAGCAACATTGGCAAACAAACAGTCCTTGTAAAAAGAGACTATCGCCTCTGCTCTAGTTTGGACAGGTCACTGACCCCCGGTGAACAAACAAACACCAAGGTTAAAAGCAAAGCAGGTCGATCTACATAAATGATGAAACAGCCTTTTCTATGTTTGGTTCCATTGCGCCGTTACAATTTTATTCTCTGTACCTCCATGGCTTTCTTCATCATCTTTGCGTCAAACTCTGCTGGAGTCATCATGAGACCCAGGATGAGTCTTTCGAGGTTTTTGGACAGTTCTGATTTTAGGTCAGCCATGAGATCCTGATGGAAAACAACTTTATAAATCAGCTAAATACCAAATGCATACACATTTACAGTAACCACAGAAATGAACTGTTCAACTGGGAACAAATCTAGGCAGGACAGTATCGTACCCGTCCCAAAAGAGATTTAAAGGTCCGTCTGATCTCCTGTCTCTGTGCATTGCTCCTGTGCGTCAAAATGTCAATAATTGTATCTTCATCAGTTCCTGAAAAATAACAGGAAATCATATATTATATTTGCAATTCTTAATATCTTCTGCTAATGCATTCTATTAACCATAACATTGTGTGTTTTTACGCACCAAATCCCTTCATTGCTTTTCTCAGAGCTTGAGCATCACTTGCAGGGTCAAAATTTTGATATGGTTGCACAGTTCCTCTTAACTAGTGATGGATAGGAAAGACAAAATGATACAAATTGTACACTCAGACTTGCACACTCTTTAAAACTGATCTATCAGTGCATATTTGTAAAACTGATTAACACAGCGACATCACATCAGCAGCACAAGCACACACAGAGACACACTGAGATCTGTGGGATGGAGAGACTGGAAAAGTGTCACAGGAACTGACAGCAAATCTAGACTCTGATTAGCAAACCGAGTGGCATTCAGATGCTATCTGTGCAATGACAAAAGCTCTGCTGTATGTTTTGGGTGCATGACAGTTATCAACTCCGGAGCACAGAGTAATATGATGCACGTGGAGGTCTCCAACCTGGACTTTGGTCATGCTGCTGATTTCCCACATCTTGTAGGCAATCTGAGCAGCCTCTGGGAAGAACTCCCCTGCAATGCTGAGAAACAAGCAGCGCTTTAGTCTTTTGTGCTGACAAAATAGCAATGTGTGGATTGAGGGCTTGACAAACAAAATAGCTTCAATTCTTGATCTCTGGCCCTGGTTTACTGAAATCTGCAAGCACGTCTAAATTATATAATAAAGTATCTTATGGAGGTACAGTATATAAATACACCACTGTTCAAATGTTTGTGGCCAGCAAGGATGCATTAAATCAATAAAAAAAAAAAAAAAACATTTATAATGTTACAAAAGATTTCTATTTCAAATTATTGCTGTTCTTTTGAACTTTCGATTCGTCAAAGAATCCTACAAAATTGTATCATTGGTTCCACAAAAATATTAAGCAGCACAACTGTTTTCAACATTGATAATAATAAGACATTTTTCTTGAGCACTGAACCTCAAACGTTTGAACAGTAAGCTCGCCATGAGGGTGCGTAAGTAATGACAGAATTTTACATTTTTTGAGTGAACTATATCTTTAAGTTTTTGAGAGGATTCAGCCTTTGAATGGCTCACTTGTAGTTATCTCTGCATATAAAGCTAGAAATTTTAAAATGTAATAAAATGACACACTTTAAGACCCTTAAAAAAGCTTACTCATCATCTCCTCCACACAGTTTCAGCAGGGTGCGCATGTACTCCCCAGATGTATCATCCTGTTGGTAGAATATATTGTTTACTATTTTATTTACAAACATACACAATGTGTACACTGTGGGTTACATTTAAAATATGAGCCATCAATGTAAGAATGCACCTACCACACGAATAAACCATACTGTATTTCCTATGTAACTACATAACAAATGACAAATGCATTTATAAGGTCAAGGAGAAAAGCTTCACTATTAGAAATGATTTCAAACAATGACAAATGTGACGCACTGAGAGAATCAAGAAAAGTTTGGATTCTGATGTGTTCGCACCTGAATCATATTGTACAGAGATTTCTCATAGCGCAGTCTGAAGCACTCTCTGATGTCCAGCATGTCAATTTCAGAGCGGGAGACCATAATGCGGATAAGAGTGTTATCAGCTGTGCCCAGGCCCTGCAAACAGATGGGAAAAATGACAATGCATTTATAAAAGCATTTTACTCCATATGATTCATTATAATAACAGGTAACACTACCTTCATGGACTTGTAAAGGCATTTGGCGAAGTACATGGGCTTACTTCTGATGCACTGAACTATGGGAGATAGAGAAAAAAGCAGATCTTAGAGAAAATGCGGCAGGGAGTTTTCAGGTACTGATTGCATGGTGCCAAAGCTTACCGACAGCCAACATCAGTCTTTCAAAGTCTCCAGAGAGCTCACTCTTAATACTGTCCTCAATGGACTTCTCAGCGATTTTCTCGTATTCATCAAATACTGAAAAACACAATTATACATTTACTGTTCATATCACACAGAATTTATCCATGTTACATTGGGTAATCCGCATATTGCAGTGAATTTTAACCAATAATAATCGAAATTCAGTAGCAATCATAATATTGCACAGTGGTGCGTCTTGCATAATCACACATCCTTTAGATCATTGCACAGGTTTTTTTTGTTGTTGTTGCATTACTCTTTCAGATTTTAGAAGCAGCAACCTGATGGTCAAATCTAATTGGCGATGCAATAAGGAGTGCTACAGACACAGAAGACAGATTGTGTAGTGGAGGAGGGGTGTTATTCAGCAGAAATCTCTGTGTCCAGTGTGTGGGTGTGGTTCTCATACCCAACTGCAAATGGGTCACACTTCGGTTTCCCAGCAGCATGATGAATTTGGCCTCGTCTGTGCCCCACTGTGCCTCTCCTGCATCATACAGGTCCTACAGTGAGATTACACACAATCATTCTTTCAAGATGCAAGTCAGGAGGTCAAAAACAATGAAATCATTTGACCACAGAACGTCGCAACAGACCAATCGGAATCAACATCATATTGATTCATAGTATAATTTATCCAGTGATCTGTTTGAAACAGATTGTATTTTATAGTTAGTTCTAAGTCTAATATTTGAATATTCACACTCACTTGAGCATCCTGCTCCACGAGGTCTTCACTAACAACATCATCTTCCTCTCTGCTCCCCTGAGAAGCAAGACAATCGCCATTATTAAACACAAAAATGGAGACCATAATAAAAGCATTACATATGCAACTAAACTGTATTGTAAAAAATAATATCTCATTATGAATAAAGCATAATTAGGAGAAAAACAAAAAAAATTAAATGTGAATGATCTACAATTTAATTTAAAAGTCTTCTGGATTTCCAAAAAAACAAGTAAATCAAGATATACAATATTTGACACACCTGAAGCAAAACAATCAGCATCTTCTTAAAATGTCCAGATGTGTCCCCTATAACATCCTCTTCAAGGTCTCTATCATATGCTGTGAACACAATAGCAGGGTCAGACTTTGCCTCAGTTCAAAAGAATCTTTGGTTTCTTGTTAACTCATGTAAAAAAAACTCACCATCTTTGTATGCTGCCACCATATCATGAATCTGCTCATTGGTTCTTGAAGCGAGAATTTCAATCAAACATTTCTCATCTGTTCCTGCTCCCTTCAAAGCACAGCAAGAAGGTCAGCTACTGAGCACAAATCACATATTCTGTCTCTTTAATTTGAAAATCTATTCATAGAGGATAATGTACAGTCAACTTGTTTAATAATCCAGATGGATATGAGTGCAGTTACTGAAATGGCACAGAGAAATTACAGAACAACACTGAATATGTGTTCAAATGAGAGATGATTAATTTGTCCTTTCATTTTCACACCCATACAGATCATGAAATGGTTAACAGTCCCTAAAGAACTGGCCTAACTATCACCATTTAATTATATAAGGAAAATCACTTACCATATCCTAATAAAAGCAACAGCAAAACAGAACCACAGGACAAAACATGAAGTAAATAACAGAGAATATAGCCGATATTGTCATTGGTCTTTTAATAAATGATGCTTAGAAATGGGATTGTTAGTCACTATTCTGTTCCGTTTAGCTGAAATATTGTATAGACCACAAATCCTGTAGCCATTTTGTTATATTGAAAAAATAATAATAATTTAATAATTCAAAAGAGAGAATGAAATACAACAGCATAACACATCTATTTGAATACAATTATCTGTCCGGGCCATGCATTTGAATAGTTCATTTCAGTGCAATCAGCCTAGCATTGCACATTTTAACTGAAAGTCTAAAATTCTCAAAGCATCTAGATTCTTACATACCTTAATGGCATCCCTGATTTCTTTGGCATCATGATAGGCTGGAGGTCTCATCAAACACACAATCAGACGTTCAAACTTCCCTGTCAGTTCATATTTCAGATCACCAATTAAATCCTGTAAAATAATGTATTTTTGATAAAGCACATTTTGTTCTATAAGCCTGTAATCCATTTATTGAATGTTTGCTGGAGATTTTCCAGTACCTTCCCATATTGTGATTTGTAGACGGCACGGATCTCCTGCCTCTGAGCATTGCTTCGCGAGGTAATCAGGTCTAAGATGGCGTCCTTGTCACTTCCTGTGACACAACAGAGAATCCTTGTAAGTGACTGTATGGACATATCATAGCAGCCACTGGCTTCATATTAAATATCTATAGTTGAGGAGTCCTGACACTCACCAAAGCCTTTCATGGCATTATAGAGGGTCTCTGCATCACTGCCTGCATCAAAGTCAGGCTGAACTGCAATTGTACCTCTATACTCCTATAGCAAAAATTATAGATGTTTGGTTACTGAACGGTGAACCAAGAGTTGCAATATCAGTCTTACCAAACCCAGTGAATAATAAACATTCAAAATGTTTTCTTTCATTGTCATAAGAGGAAAGCCAAACTATTTTACATAAATATCCAAACATCCATACAAACGACAGGGAAAAATAATCTTATACACAACATTTTGCATTTAAAACAAAAAACAATAAACATTAATATTGTGAAATATTATGACAATTTAAGTAGTGCTGCAAAATCAATTAATCGTGATTTATCGCATCCAAAATAAAAGTTTGTTTATATAATATATATACATATAAATATATACAGTACACACATATAAGTACACACACATACATGTATATATTTAAATATTTACATGTGTATTATATATATATATATATATATATATATATATATATATATATATATATATATATATATATATATATATATATATAAGAAGGGGTTGGCCCTTCTTTTTCAGGACCTCTGCAATTCGACTGGGCATGCTCTCAATCAATTCTGGGCCAAATCCTGACTGATAGCAACCCATTCTTTCATAATCACTTCTTGGAGTTTGTCAGAATTAGTGGGTTTTTGTTTGTCCACCCGCCTCTTGAGGACTGACCATAAGTTCTCAATGGGATTAAGATCTGGGGAGTTTCCAGGCCATGGACCCAAAATTTCAACATTCTGGTCCCCGACCCACTTAGTTATCACTTTTGCCTTATGGCACGGTGCTCCATCATGCTGGAAAATGCATTGTTCTTCACCAAACTGTTGTTGGATTATTGGAAGAAGTTGCTGTTGGAGGCTGTTTTGGTACCATTCTTTATTCATGGCTGTGTTTTTGGGCAGAATTGTGAGTGAGCCCACTCCCTTGGATGAGAAGCAACCCCACACATGAATGGTGTCAGGATGCTTCACTGTTGGCATGACACAGGACTGATGGTAGCGCTCACCTTTTCTTCTCCGGACAAGCCTTTTTCCAGATGCCCCAAACAATCGGAAAGGGGCTTCATCGGAGAATATGACTTTGCCCCAGTCCTCAGCAGTCCATTCACTATACTTTCTGCAGAAGATCAATCTGTCCCTGATGTTTTTTTTGGAGAGAAGTGGCTTCTTTGCTGCCCTTCTTGACACCAGGCCATCTTCCAAAAGTCTTGCCCTCACTGTGCGTGCAGATGCGCTCACACCTGCCTGCTGCCATTCCTGAGCAAGCTCTGCACTGGTGGCACTCCGATCCCGCAGCTGAATCCTCTTTAGGAGACGATCCTGGCGCTTGCTGGACTTTCTTGGACGCCCTGAAGCCTTCTTTACAAGAATTGCACCTCTTTCCTTGAAGTTCTTGATGATCCTATAAATTGTTGATTTAGGTTCAATCTTAGTAGCCACAATATCCTTGCCTGTGAAGCCATTTTTATGCAACGCAATGGATGGCTGCACGCGTTTCTTTGCAGGTCACCATGGTTAACAATGGAAGAACAATGATTTCAAGCATCACCCTCCTTTTAACATGTCAAGTCTGCCATTCTAACCCAATCAGCCTGACATAATGATCTCCAGCCTTGTGCTCGTCAACATTCTCACCTGAGTTAACAAGACGATTACTGAAATGATCTCAGCAGGTCTTTTAATGACAGCAATGAAATGCAGTGGAAAGGTTTTTTTGGGATTAAGTTAATTTTCATGGCAAAGAAGGACTATGCAATTCATCTGATCACTCTTCATAACATTCTGGAGTATATGCAAATTGCTATTATAAAAACTTAAGCAGCAACTTTTCCAATATTTATGTAATTCTCAAAACTTTTGGCCACGACTGTATACTACATTTATTTTATATAGCCCTTTTAAAGTTGCTTTCTCAAGGTGCTTTACAAATATAAATATATACTGTATATATTCATATTTATAAATGATTTAATCGTGAATAATCTATTTGACAGCAAGCTATCTGTTTTAATTTGAAAATGTAATGTATTCCTGTGATTTTAGCAGATGTTACTCCAGTCTTCAGTGTCATCCTTCAGAAATCATTCTAATGTACTGATTCGGTGCTCAAGAAACATTTGCTTGTATTATTAATGTTAAAACCATTCTGCTGCTTTTGTTTCTGTGGAAACTGTGGTATATGATAAATAGAAATTTCACATATATTTGAAACAGAAATATTTTGTAACAATGTCAAGTCTTTACTCTTTACTGTTAAATTTAATGGCTTTTTCCTGAATAAAGTCAGCAGCAAAAGTCAGTTTCAGAGACTGAAAGCTTGTATGCATCTTAAATATCTGTAACCTAACACTTTCAATGCTACTAAATCTATAGAAGGGATCATTCTCCTTCAGAGAGCACCTGACAGGGCATAAATGCTGCATGACTGTGCATTTTCAAAGCTCCTCTGCACTCACTGTCTCCCTGCAGTTATTCCCCATTATATTGGTCTTGCTGGCATGTCTTCGTAGGGCACAGAGCCAGAGTCCTCACCCCATGCTTCTGTGCACATGCTCAAGGCCTGACCAGCAGCTATAACTCAACACAGCAGCTGTAGGGCTCCACGTCTACAGTTACAGACCCCTAGCAACACCTACCTCAGCAAACAAACATCCGGCCACATCGACAGTATAAGAAATGCTTTGATGTATTATTCATGTGCATAGCACAAACAAGGTTTAAAATATATAGGGCTAGAGGTTTATTCATATCCCTAAGCCTAATAAGAGCAACAACAATAGTGATGCTTCATTTTACAAGCATCTCTAATATATAACGTTTAATAAATGATTAGTGTGCTTTAATAATAGTTTTGCAACTATCCATCCATTTTCCATACCGCTTTATCCTCCACATAGTCGCAGGGATTTGCTGCTATTCAAAAAATTATATATATACACAAGATATCAAAAATGAAATAACTCAAAAATAACACCACTGAGCCACCACAGGTCTACATGCGTTACTGTGGTGTTCTAGACAGATTTTTAATTATTAATTTGATTGTTAATTTTTTAATAAGCAATTCATTGACCTCTCAGATTCCATAAAGAAAACTGTGATATCACTCCCTGAACTACAATAGATGGAAAACGAGATTTGTTATATGAAAAATAAGACAACTACATCTACATGATCAAAATGCAAACGTTACATCAACAGCAAGAAGCAGACACACTGATGTAGACATTTTGGCTTACTTTGCCCATGTTTGATCAGTAACTGGTTGTCAATGGAATGATAGTCTTGAACCTGGAGAGAGAATTGAAAAAGAAACGAATTAATGTTAGCCTTTTCTTTGCTCGTACTGTATATGATTAAAAATCAAATGTAGTGTGCTTTTTAAAATGGCAGTTCATTACTTTAAGAATCTAAGTTTCTAAGTTATGCCTACTATAAACTATAATGGAAACCGTGTTATATAAATTATCCAGAAACCTCTATTCGCAGTGTAGTTCAAAACACATTGTTTCTGAAGCACATTGTCCATGGAATGTTTCCATAACTTCACTCCTATGAGTATCCAAAACTGTTCATATGCTCCAAACATTATTCCCCCCGGTTCAAGCCATTGCTACTCCCTATAGGTTTAACTGCTGAAGGCAAAGCCACATTTTCCACAGGATACTCTTGGCTCCACCCGGTGAACTTATACTATGCTCTCTTTCACTACATAATAACAGGGAAATCTCCATGATGGAAGAACTTCCAGTCTGCAGTTCACCAGTGAAAATGTTATTCTCTGTTATAATGCCAAACTTGTGCACAAAACTGGCAAAAGATGCAGCAGGAAGCTGCTCAATGACAATTCATTAAAATTTCTCACTTCTTCTTGTATGTTGTGTAAACATTAGCCTATTGATTTGGCACTCTGACTCCGCAGACATTTGTAAAACACAATAAACTACAAAATACTTTTCAGTATTGTTTAAAATAGTAAATGTGTGTCCGTGGAGTCCAAAAATAGACATGTCTCTGTCACACCCAGGGGCTGGCTATGCTTTAACTAAGCCACACCCCTTCTCAACTTCCACCTCGAGGAGGTCCCCAAACCCGACCCAATGGCCAAGCAACACGAGAACAAGTAAGTGATAAAACAATCTTTATTTAAATATTTAAAAATAGCTTAGGGAATAGGGAAAGGGCAATTAAAACTAAACTCTGACTCGGCCCTCCAGATGGGCTATGGCCGGGAAGAGGTCAGGGAGCAAGGGGGCCACGGGGATCCGGGGCGTGGGGCTCGGGCCCCGGCCTGAGTCTTAGGTATCCGTAGCGCCCTCCTTCTTCCTCCTCTTCGCTGAATACAGCTCACGGTAAGTACTGGTTCACTCAGTTCGTTCTCGAGGTGCCCACTCTCTTTCTCTTCCTCCACAGGCAACAGCTCTTCGCTGATTACAGCTCACAGTAAGTACTGATTCACCCAGTTCGTTCCTTGGGTGCTCACGCTCTTTCTCTTTCTCCACAGGCAACGGCTGGGACACACAGGCACAGTTAGTTCAGCTTGGTTTTGCTCTCACCTCTTCGCTGATTACAGCTCACAGTAAGTACTGGTTCACACAGTTCGTTCCTTGGGTGCTCACTCGCTTTCTCTTTCTCCACAGGCAGCGGCTGGGACACACAGGCACAGTTAGTTCAGCTTGGTTTTGCTCTCACCTCTTCGCTGATTACAGCTCACAGTAAGTACTGGTTCACACAGTTCGTTCCTTGGGTACTCACTCGCTTTCTCTTTCTCCACAGGCAGCGGCGTAAGTACAGGTTCCCTCAGTCTCTCCTCGTGTTACCCACTCTCTCTCCTTTTCTCTCCACAGGTATCAACTTGGGCACAATAGCACAGTTAGTTTGCTTTGAATGGCTCTCACCTCTGGGCTGGACACAGCGTACTGTAAGTACAGGGTTCGCTCTATTCCTCCTCGTGTTATTCACTCTCTCTCTCCTTTCCTCTCCACAGGTATCAACTTGGGCACAATAGCACAGTTAGTTTGCTTTGAATGGCTCTCACCTCTGGGCTGGACACAGCGTACTGTAAGTACAGGGTTCGCTCTATTCCTCCTCGTGTTATTCACTCTCTCTCCTTTTCTCTCCACAGGTATCAACTTGGGCACAATAGCACAGTTAGTTTGCTTTGAATGGCTCTCACCTCTGGGCTGGACACAGCGTACTGTAAGTACAGGGTTCGCTCTATTCCTCCTCGTGTTATTCCCTCTCTCTCCTTTTCTCTCCACAGATATCAACTTGGGCACAATAGCACCGTTAGTTTGCTTTGAATGGCTCTCACCTCTGGGCTGAACACAGCGCACTGTAAGTACAGGTTTCCTCTGTTTCTCCTTGTGTTACTCACTCTCTTTCCTTTCCTCTCCACAGGTATCAACTTAGACACAAAACACAGTTACTCTGCTTTGGATGGCTTTCACCTCTGGGCTGGACACAGCGTACCGTGCTATCTCCGGAGATCTGAAGCACGCTCACAACATATACTGTACTGAACTAGGCCAGGACCAGCAATCTCCTTGTCCTCCCACGCCGAAGTGCGTGAAGGCGGGGGTTTATCTGACAGGACACACGGCAATACACAGCAGCCCACAGCAATATACAACACCACGTCAAAATTATAGGTTTTCACAGCACGAAGACTCACCCACCACACTCAGTGTACGGAAAGGACACCCGTCTTCCTTCACTTCGCTTGGTTCGGATCTGGCGATGGAATATGCGGCCTAGCTAGTGATGTCGTCGTTGCGACTACTTCAATAAGTATTCCTTCGGCTCTCCCACCACACTATATTAGGGGTAGGGCCACCCTCCTCCTCCTGGAGAGATCTACACAACGCCAGGTCAATATACAGGGCACTTTCGACTGGCTCTTAGTACTCACATCAATGCCACTTCCAATCCCCTTTTTCACGTCGTCTCAGTTCGCCGTATAATCTGTTCACTTCTCAACCTTTAAGGTTCGCGATGTCTTCACAATCATACAATTCCAGCCTGAGGGAGAGAGAGAGTTAGACAGCTACCAGCAGCGTACCAAGACGGGCACAACCCAGTGCTTCACACACACCAAAGAGAGCTTCCCAGACTGTAAAATAACTTGGCCTTAAGTACTGCCTTGTCCAGCGTATCCTCCAATCACCAACCGCTGTCCCTAACTAGGCACAGGTGCATCGAATTCCCTGATTTTCCTTCTTACGGCGCTACCGGAAGTTCCGGTGTTCTGTTTTTCCGGTCCGGGCGGAAACACTTCCGGGCGGAACCAAACTTCCCGAATTTTGGTTCCGCCCCTAAAGATCGTCACCTTGTGACATCCTCCCCCGCCAATCCGTTCTAGTCCCTAGAACGTCCTCGGGCTGTCCACTCCCCATAGCGGGCAGGGGGTCGGCCTCGGTTCTCTCGCTGGGATCGTCTCACTGGTGAATCGGGCTCAGCTTGTTCAGGGGCTGCTTCTGGTTCTCTCGGGGCGATCGGGGGTGGTGCCACCACGGGTCTCCCTGGTACCACAGCCCAACCTTCAATCCAGGGGGCCGCTGGTACAGGTTCCGTGGGGACTTCTTCCACGGCTTCAGGGTAGTTAGGGCATGGGCGAATCATGTTCCGGTGCACCACACGGTCGGGGCCTGACTTCCCTTCTGGCCGGATGGTATAGACCGGCTGCCCCGGCCTCTGCTGCCGGCAGACTACATAAGGGGTGGCCTCCCAACGGTCACTCAGTTTCCCCTTCCCCTGCCGCCGATTATCTCTCACCAACACCCTCTCTCCTGGCAGTAGAGGGGCTTCTCTAGCAGTCCGATCATACAACCGCTTACTTTTCTCTCCTGCCGTCTGTATCCTTTTCGACACCTGCTCGTAGGCGAAATGCAAGCGCTGGTGATGGCGCCCCACCCACTCCGTTACACTTGCTTCCTCTTGGTCGGCTATCACTCCTAGGACCAGGTCAGTAGGCATTCGTATGTGTCTGCCAAACATCAGGTAAGTGGGAGCGTAACCCGTAGTACTATGTATACTGTTGTTATAGGCCTGTAGGAGGTTTGGCAAGGCACTCACCCAATCGTCCTGCCGTTGTTGGTCCAAGGTCCCCAGCAGCCCCAATAGGGTCTGATTGAATCTCTCACAGCCGCCGTTCCCCTGAGGATGATACGAAGTGGTGTGAGTTTTCGTGCAACCGTACAACTGGCATAGTTCTCTAATTACCCTGGACTCAAAGTTGGCTCCTTGATCGGAGTGCAGAAACTCCGGGCATCCGAACGTCTGGAAGACGGCCCGCCATAAAACTGTAGCGGTGGTGGTTGCAGTCTGGTCGAGGGTGGGGATAGCCCAAGCGTACTTTGTGAACAAATCCGTTATTACCAAGATGTTCTGGTAGCGATCTCGTGGTCGGCCCAGTGTCAAGAAGTCCATAGCCATGATATGAAGGGGGGCCTTCGCATGGATGGGTACCATTGGCGCTCGGACCTCCCGTCTGGACTTAAACAATATGCATCTCGGGCAAGCTTGAATTAGGGCGTGCACCGATGCCTCTAGCCCGGGCCAAAAGAAGAATCTCCTAAGCAGGGACACGGTCCTCTCCTGTCCCTGATGCCCCAACTGGTTGTGGTACGCCGAAACTAAAGCCGTTACCTCATCTGCGGGTACCACGATCTGGCGTACTTCTTCGCCCAACTTCGGGTCACTGACCCTTCTGCACAAAACGCCATCTCTCAGCTCCAGCCTGTCCCATTGCCCCAGCAGCCTCCTCCCAGTATCCGTCTGGGCTAACCTCTCCGCTGGCGTCAGCCGTCGGCCCTGTTCCAGCCATTCTCTTACCAGCCGCACATCTTGATCCCTGGCCTGTCTCTCCCTCCACCGACGGGGATCCCATCCCCAGTTCTCAGGCACGGCCTCTTGTCTGCTGCCTGGTGCCTCTACTGCTCCTACCATATAGCCCTCCTCCGGGCTGGCCCCTCCGGGGCTTTCCGCTTCGGGCAGCCTTGAGAGGACGTCCGCGTTCATGTGTTCACGCCCTGGTCGGTACTGTAGTTGATAGTCAAAGTTGGCCAGTTGGGCCACCCACCGCTGCTCCACGGCTCCCAGCTTCGCCGTCTGTAAGTGTACTAATGGGTTATTGTCTGTAATGATCGTCACCTTGGCACCCCAGAGGTAGTCTTTAAATTTCTCACTTAGGGCCCACTTCAACGCCAGCAGCTCCAATTTGAAAGAACTATAGTTCGCATCGTTCCTCTCGGCTGGGTGGAGGCTCCGGCTGGCGTACGCGATGACCCTCTCAACTCCGTCCTGCCGTTGAGCCAACACCGCTCCCAGCCCGAGATTGCTGGCATCTGTATACAAAAGGAATGGTTTTGTGAAATCTGCGTATGCCAAGATAGGGGCCTGTAGCAGCTCCTGCTTCAATGTCTGGAACGCCGACTCACAATTTGCATCCCAGTCTACGTTGGGCGACCCCCGGCCCCGGTTACGACCTGTGCCAACCAGCAACTGATTAAGGGGTTTAGCAATTTTTGAAAAGTCCTTTATGAAACGCCTATAGTATCCCACAAATCCTAAAAAGGATCGCACTTGCCTCACTGTCCTCGGGGCCTTCCAGTCCTTCACGGCCGATACCTTTCCAGGATCTACGGACACTCCAGCCGCACTGACCACGTGGCCCAGAAAGTTGACTTCTCTCCGTAGTAAGTGACACTTATTGGGCTGTAGTTTCAATCCGTACTTCTCCATGGCCCGAAAGACTTCCTCGAGGTGCCTCAGGTGTGAATCAAAATCTGGGGAGTAGACAATCACATCATCCAGGTAAACTAATACTGACTCCATTAACTGACCTCCCAAGCACCGCTGCATCAGCCGCTGGAAGGTGGCCGGAGCGTTACAGAGCCCGAAAGGCATCCGGTCCCATTCAAATAGTCCAAACGGGGTTGTAAAGGCAGTCTTCTCCCGGTCTGCTTCGGCCACCTGCACCTGCCAGTAGCCACTGGCCAAATCTAGGGTAGAGTACCATGCCGACTGCGTGAGGCTGGCAAGCGAATCTTCGATCCGTGGCAAAGGGAAAGCGTCTTTCTTAGTCACGAGGTTCAGCTTACGGTAGTCCACGCAGAATCTCCAAGCCCCCGTCTTCTTTTGCACCAGCACTATGGGGGCCGCCCACGGGCTGCTGCTTTCCCTAACAACTCCTTGCTTCAGCATGCCTTGCAGGAGTGTACGTACCTCGGTATACAAAGTGGGCGGAATTGGGCGATACCTCTCCCGGCTGGGCCCTGCATCCCCGGTAGGTATATGATGTTGTACCACCTGGGTGCATCCGTAGTCTTCATCGTGGGTGGCGAACACATGCTGCCATCTCCGAAGGAGGGCCTGTAACTTCTGTGTCTGTGCCTGCTCTAAATCCTCCCCTTGTAACGACTCACCCGCCAGGTGGCTCGGCACACTCCTCTCCATACCACCCCATGGGGTGTCTACTTGTGTCAGGGCCACCTCGATGACAGTGGGGCACACCTGACGAAAACTAATATCCCTCTCTTCCCTTACTTGGTGGGATGTAACCGTTGTCAGACGGGCTAATCGTTGGTGCCGATGTAGTTGCACCGCGTATGGATGTACATTCCGTATCCTCACGGGGACTCTCCCCCGCCGGACCGTCGATAGTCCTCGTGCCACTTCCACTTGTGGACAATCCACATGGGGCTCCACCAGCACCCACTCTTCTGGGCCCGCTCTTCGGGGCGGTACTCGCGCCCACACAACAGCCTCACTTTTTGCGGGGACAGACAAAGCAAAACGACACATCACTCTTCCTACCTCTTCCTGTTCCCTGCGGACTTGGCTCATTTGCACCCTTCGACAGTCAGCTACCACACACTCCCACTTGGGCCTCTCTGCAGGTGGTATCTTCGATACGGGCCTAGCCCGAAATAGCTCTTCCCAGCAATCAGCGAGGACATTCATGCCCAACAGGGCTCGATGTGCACCCAGACAATGGTCTTGCACGATAATCACACCTTTCTGGGGGACCATCACTCCGTGAACCTCTAGGTCCGTCAATCGGTAGCCAATATATGGGATGTCGAGGCCGTTTGCGCCCTTCAGAGTAAGCCAGGGGGCCTCCGCCCCTGGTGCCCCTTGTTTCCCAAACACTTCTTCGGATAAACTCTCAGCAAACAACGTCACTTGGGAGCCTGTGTCTACCAGGCATTGAATCTCCTTGCCGCACACTCTCACCTTCGCCACGGGGCTACGCCCAATCATCTGGCTCCTAGAGCCATATCCTCTTCCAGGGTCTTCTCGAGGGGTCCCGGCCACACGACCCACAGTGGCCGGCCGACCTAAAAACCCCCTTCTGACGCCCTGCGGGGCCCACACTGGCGGCTATAGTGACCTGGTTTGCCACAGCGGTTGCAGATGGGTCGCCCTTGCTCGTCCCATTCGAAACGGGGCCGGTTAAAGTGGTTCGGGCGCCTGAACGGCTCTCGGCCTCCCTCTGAGTACACTCGGTCTCGGGGCGCCGGCCGTGGTTCCTCCCGCGCCCGTCCTTGGCGCAATTCTCCTACGAGGGCTTTAGACAGTTCAGACATCTGATCGCGGACATCTTTCAAAAGTTCAGCCTTCAGTGCTTGCTTCCAGTCAGGGCCTCCGGGTTGTGCTGGTGCTACTTCACTGACAACCGCACACACTGGGGAACCACTCACCTCAGTCTCATCACCTTCCAGGGCCAGTGCCTCTTTCTTCAGATCTTCGAACGTAAGACCCGGGTCCCTTCGAAACTGGATACGTAGGCTCTGTCTCACCGGACCCTCCTTCAACCCCAGAAGAAACTGGTCCCGCAATAGAGTCTCTCCATCTCCCAACCCGTGGTCCCGACGGGTCTGTAGTCGGGCGAATTGCTCTCGCAACCTCAGGGCGAAAGCTCTAATCGGTTGGCGGGGGCCCTGCTTACAATTGAAGAACTGGGAGCGAAGGACAGCTACGGGGGTGTGGTCACCATACTGTTCAGTGAGGAACTGGAACACGGTTTGGGCGTTGGCTCTAACGGCTTCGGGGGCGGCATGCACCTCTCGCCGCGCTTCTCCATCCAGGGAGTTTAACACAAATTGAAGCCGCTGGGCTGCACTAAGGCCCTGTAGGTCGGCCAAGTACTCTAGTTGAGCCTTCCATTCAGACAATCGTACCTCGGATTCTGTCCCCCCATATTTTTGAATCCAGGGGCTCCCCATAAAAACGGGCATGGCACGGGGTTGGGCTGAAAGCCCCGCGTTGTCGGTCATTGGACGACCTTGGTTACTCAACTCGAGGTGGAAACCCTGCCGACTACGCCAAATCTGTCACACCCAGGGGCTGGCTATGCTTTAACTAAGCCACACCCCTTCTCAACTTCCACCTCGAGGAGGTCCCCAAACCCGACCCAATGGCCAAGCAACACGAGAACAAGTAAGTGATAAAACAATCTTTATTTAAATATTTAAAAATAGCTTAGGGAATAGGGAAAGGGCAATTAAAACTAAACTCTGACTCGGCCCTCCAGATGGGCTATGGCCGGGAAGAGGTCAGGGAGCAAGGGGGCCACGGGGATCCGGGGCGTGGGGCTCGGGCCCCGGCCTGAGTCTTAGGTATCCGTAGCGCCCTCCTTCTTCCTCCTCTTCGCTGAATACAGCTCACGGTAAGTACTGGTTCACTCAGTTCGTTCTCGAGGTGCCCACTCTCTTTCTCTTCCTCCACAGGCAACAGCTCTTCGCTGATTACAGCTCACAGTAAGTACTGATTCACCCAGTTCGTTCCTTGGGTGCTCACGCTCTTTCTCTTTCTCCACAGGCAACGGCTGGGACACACAGGCACAGTTAGTTCAGCTTGGTTTTGCTCTCACCTCTTCGCTGATTACAGCTCACAGTAAGTACTGGTTCACACAGTTCGTTCCTTGGGTGCTCACTCGCTTTCTCTTTCTCCACAGGCAGCGGCTGGGACACACAGGCACAGTTAGTTCAGCTTGGTTTTGCTCTCACCTCTTCGCTGATTACAGCTCACAGTAAGTACTGGTTCACACAGTTCGTTCCTTGGGTACTCACTCGCTTTCTCTTTCTCCACAGGCAGCGGCGTAAGTACAGGTTCCCTCAGTCTCTCCTCGTGTTACCCACTCTCTCTCCTTTTCTCTCCACAGGTATCAACTTGGGCACAATAGCACAGTTAGTTTGCTTTGAATGGCTCTCACCTCTGGGCTGGACACAGCGTACTGTAAGTACAGGGTTCGCTCTATTCCTCCTCGTGTTATTCACTCTCTCTCTCCTTTCCTCTCCACAGGTATCAACTTGGGCACAATAGCACAGTTAGTTTGCTTTGAATGGCTCTCACCTCTGGGCTGGACACAGCGTACTGTAAGTACAGGGTTCGCTCTATTCCTCCTCGTGTTATTCACTCTCTCTCCTTTTCTCTCCACAGGTATCAACTTGGGCACAATAGCACAGTTAGTTTGCTTTGAATGGCTCTCACCTCTGGGCTGGACACAGCGTACTGTAAGTACAGGGTTCGCTCTATTCCTCCTCGTGTTATTCCCTCTCTCTCCTTTTCTCTCCACAGATATCAACTTGGGCACAATAGCACCGTTAGTTTGCTTTGAATGGCTCTCACCTCTGGGCTGAACACAGCGCACTGTAAGTACAGGTTTCCTCTGTTTCTCCTTGTGTTACTCACTCTCTTTCCTTTCCTCTCCACAGGTATCAACTTAGACACAAAACACAGTTACTCTGCTTTGGATGGCTTTCACCTCTGGGCTGGACACAGCGTACCGTGCTATCTCCGGAGATCTGAAGCACGCTCACAACATATACTGTACTGAACTAGGCCAGGACCAGCAATCTCCTTGTCCTCCCACGCCGAAGTGCGTGAAGGCGGGGGTTTATCTGACAGGACACACGGCAATACACAGCAGCCCACAGCAATATACAACACCACGTCAAAATTATAGGTTTTCACAGCACGAAGACTCACCCACCACACTCAGTGTACGGAAAGGACACCCGTCTTCCTTCACTTCGCTTGGTTCGGATCTGGCGATGGAATATGCGGCCTAGCTAGTGATGTCGTCGTTGCGACTACTTCAATAAGTATTCCTTCGGCTCTCCCACCACACTATATTAGGGGTAGGGCCACCCTCCTCCTCCTGGAGAGATCTACACAACGCCAGGTCAATATACAGGGCACTTTCGACTGGCTCTTAGTACTCACATCAATGCCACTTCCAATCCCCTTTTTCACGTCGTCTCAGTTCGCCGTATAATCTGTTCACTTCTCAACCTTTAAGGTTCGCGATGTCTTCACAATCATACAATTCCAGCCTGAGGGAGAGAGAGAGTTAGACAGCTACCAGCAGCGTACCAAGACGGGCACAACCCAGTGCTTCACACACACCAAAGAGAGCTTCCCAGACTGTAAAATAACTTGGCCTTAAGTACTGCCTTGTCCAGCGTATCCTCCAATCACCAACCGCTGTCCCTAACTAGGCACAGGTGCATCGAATTCCCTGATTTTCCTTCTTACGGCGCTACCGGAAGTTCCGGTGTTCTGTTTTTCCGGTCCGGGCGGAAACACTTCCGGGCGGAACCAAACTTCCCGAATTTTGGTTCCGCCCCTAAAGATCGTCACCTTGTGACATCTCTCTATCTGGTCTGAGTCAGGAATACTGTACATCCAAGATCTGAGAAAGACATTCACACAGCCCCACTCAACCAGCAATACACAAAATTATAATGAATTTAATCTAAAATGAATGAAAACTATTCTCAGTTTAGCTGATTTGACATAATAAGACCTTAACTACAATAATAAACTTAAGACCTTTGGTTTATAATTAACTTACATATAATTATTTTTTCAATCATCATACATGCGTTGAATCTATAGAATTAAGTGTGTAGGCTATACAGCTAAAGTTTTGCGGTAGAAGGAAAGAATGTGAACAGATCTGTGAACGCTAAAGTTATAAAAGTCGTACTATTTCCACATGAAACGCGCATTTATATAAAGTACAATATCCTAAAATGCCACTATTTTCCAATACATTCGTTAACAATAGCCACTAATAACAATAACAACAAACAAAAGCAGCGTTTTACCTTTGATCACAGGGAGTCTCGAGCTCCGGCTGACGGTGGTCCGTTGTCTCTTCTCTTGCTCCGTGCAAGTATCAGCTGTTCTTCTCTGACGCAAAGAATGCGGCGCAAACTGCACGCGCAGTATTTAACCTAACTCAGGATAACCAGCTATGATGCTTATCACTTAACGGCGCTTATTTAACGCCTGGCGGCGTTATGAAAACGGCGTTTTAAAAATAATACGGCGTTGAAAAGCACGCGTATTCTGAGCCATTTGGCTTTTTTCATAATGATGTAATGTCCACACCTGACGGGTCGTGATTACCAGTTCTCACAAATGACGTGTGGCATGGGATTACTATGCTGTGAGAGCGCGTTTGTTTTTCAAGACAGTGTTATCTGCAGTGCACCTCCCGATCTGCATATGCAGCACATTCGGGGATTCCTGTAAACACTTGTGTCAAGATTATTATTTGAGAAACAAATGCACAGTATTTGTGAGATGAAAGATCTACTCAGTTTTAATAAATGTAATAAATACAATTATTGAAAATGTAATTGAAATAGGACTTAACCCTTGTGCGGGAGTCACACTCATGGTCTTCACGGTCAAAAGGGACCTGAAATGTAACTCTCCCCACCCATTTTTCAGTAATATTTTTTTTTCTTATTCTGTATTTTGAGACAAATTTATGATACTAATTACTATTTATGCAATAATTTTGAACAATTTTTTTTTAATTTTTCAAAATTATCTTTCAATTAATGCAATATTTTAGATAAAAATAGAGACTAGGCCATTCAAATAATTAAAAAAAAAATTCAGATTAGCGCCACCTGGTGAGAGCAAAGAAAGAAAAACGTAATTTCATGGTGTAACCACTAAATGCCCGTATGGCACTCTATAGAGATATTTTTGAATTTCCTAGCTGTTTTTAGACATAATTGCTTACTTATATTAAGTTGTGGACTTGAATGTATATAAAGACATTCTCAAAGACTACTTTTTGTCAAGGTTTATATATTTTTATCAGTTTTTTGCATTATTACTATACAGTCAAACCTGAACACAGAGAAAGCATTTTGTTACACAACGCATTGAAATTCTACAAAAATGTAACAAAAATGAACAGGAATGCTTTATCAGATTTTAATCCTTCTGGGTCTGATCTGATTTCAAATTCTTATTTCAGACTTCTGACTCATTTTGTGTACAGTATATGGTTATACCATTTGACTGTGTATAATTGTGCATGTGTGAGTTTGTGTGTCTGCGAGTGTGTGTAATTGAGTGTGAGTGGATGTGTCTGTTTTGCACTCTTGATGTTTTAGAGTTTCACCCCTTCATTGCTGAGTACTTTTTTCTGCATTGTGGCTGATTTGTAGATTGTGGACACTAAACTTCTCTGAATTGTTGTGTTTTTGTCAATTTCCCATTAATTTCCTATGGTCGGTCATCTCTGACCAAAGACCAAGAGTGTATCTTTTTTTTTTTGACCACTTAGCCTGTTTGAATCAGGGCCTCAGTTTTTTCTGTTTTCACATTTCAAGTGCCATAAAAGTCACTAAAGTTTGTACCATTTTTATTAAGCTATGATTTTTAAAAATTCAAAACGTAAATTTGAAATGACCGAAGACGGCAGAAGGTTTAAACATTGTTATTCTACATGGAACGGGTTGCTTTATCAAGGCAGCGGTCATGTTGATGTAACATGATTTGTCGTATGCAATTCACATAGTTTTCTTTATATAGTAAAATATTTTAGCTTCTTCATAAAAACATAAAAATAGATGCACTTTGCTGGAGTACACCAATAAGAGCTGCCCCAATACGTGTCGATCAGTATCTGAAAACTATTGTTACTTTGGGACAAATAGGAGCCAGCTAAAAGTAAACAAAGTTTGGGATCAGAAAGATTTTTTATGTTTTTTTTAAAGAAGAATCTTATGCTCATCAAGGCTGCATTTATTTGATCAAAAATATAGAAAAAAATAATAATAATATTGCAAAAAATGATTACAATTTAAAAATGTTGGTTTTTGATTTTAATATACTTCAAAATATAATTATTCCTGTGATGAAATGCTGAATTTTCAGCAGGCATTACTCCAGTCTTCAGTATCACATGATCCTTCAGAAATCAATCTAATATGATGATTTATTATCAATGAGGGAAACAGCTGTGCTGCTTAATCTTTTTGGAACTTGTGATATGTTTTTTTTCAGGATACTTTGATAAATAAAAAATAAGAAATAGCAACATTTATTTAAAGAAGAAATCTTTTGTAACAGTATACATTACATTTAAAAAGTTTAGGGTCAGTATTTATTCAGCAAGTAGCTGTTTGGAAATGCAGCCTGTCCCATATTTAGACATATCTTTTAAACTGTTTCTAAGAACTGTGAATGAATTACACAGATGCAGTCTGAATTGCAGCCAAGTATAAACTAAGTCAAACAAGTGTCTTATGAAGAAACTTCAAGAGAAATGCAGAGAGTGTTTGCCAATATGGTCTTAGTATCAGATGACTGTATATCTGCCTTGGCGAAGATTGTGACAGGGCTATTTCTGTCTGAGCCTTTCGGTCATTCCGGTAAGAAGATGAGCAATCCCAAATCAGAACAGCATGTGGATCAGAATGGAGGGAGAGGGGGCCGATACAGCCACTACTCATTTACAATAAACCTTTCTCCCTAGATACAGTGTCATTTTGATAGACTAGACTCATAGAATCATTAAGATATTGTCCAACATTTTTTTTTTTTTTTTTTTTTTTTACAGTTATTAGATTTTTTTTTACAGTTATTTGTAAAACATGATTTAATTGCTGGGGTCACAAAAAAAATACAAAAATAAATTTAATTTAAAGAGTTAACATTCTGCTCTATAAATCATGAATGTAAGCCCCTCTTTAAAGTCAGTAGCAAGGTATTCCGAAGCTGGGCTGCCATCTAGTGTATCCAAAGAGAATTTCTCAAAATACTTGATCAAAGCTGAAATTGTATAGTAAACAATAATGTCCTATTTCTTTCTTGTAAAAAAAAACAAGATTGTTGCTGAGATAGGTAGCTATTATAACCTCACAGCAATATTACAAATCTTTCTTTGGTTAACACATGGAATCTTATCCTCACCCTGTGCCTTGGCTGCAATTATGAGCACATTATGGGGCCAGTGAGAAATGCGAAAAGAAAGGCTACTTTGTTGCTAATGCCATTGAGTGGGTGGGTCAAACAGTCCACTCTTGTATATATTGTTGAAAAATCGTTTAGCCTCATTGGTGTGAAAGGGACGGATATATTTAGACAGTTACAAAGATATCGACTGCAAACTTCTCTGGACACAATTAAGGTAAAGAAACAAACATTCACTCACTAATTAGATGCATTAAGAAATGTCTTTGCAAGCTCTTTAGTCATTATACTCATAACATTTTATCATTATAGTTATTACATTTTAAGTTTGCCTTTTTTGTTGTTGTTGTTGTTGTTGTTGCCATTACTATATTTTCAGTGCAACAACAGGTGTAAATAAATGCTAATTTAATTAATTTAAATTAAAGAAAATAATACAAATCCTTCTGCATGTAATTTAACAAGTAACACTTTCTAACATAAAATATTTGCAACAAAAACTTGCAACAGTACATTCTGTGTGTTCAGGTTGGCATGGCACATGATCTGTGCTATATAATGCAGTATGCAGCAGTAGATTCCTGGCAGGATTAGTATGGAGAGTAAATCTCCTGTTGGCAGATTTTACAAAGCCACCACACAAAGAGAATGTGTGCCAGCCGACCACTACCAAGTCACGAAGGCAGCTTTGTCTATCCTTCTTCATTACTATCTCGGGGAGCCACAGAACAAGCTTCTGTCTGGATTTCAGAGGAGGATAAGTGATGCAGTAGAAAGTAGAGGACACCTCACTGCATCATTTCTGTTGTATGAACCAATACACCAGTGAGAAGATTATTGTAATGTTCATGAAGCCCTGCAAAATATGATTTTTTTTTTTTTAACTTGAAATTATTTAGTAATGGATCCATTACACCATGTTTTTCCTCTTTAATTAAATTAATTTAATTTAAAAAATAATTTGTGGCTCACAAAGATGGTTAGTGATGGATATCAGTGACCTGTTCATTCTTAAATTAGAGATCTGTTTTTTTTTTTTTTATTGAAGGTTTCAAAGGAAAGAAACAAAGACAGACATCATACTTGTGAAAACATGAAGACATTTTGATAAGGTAAATGGGAGGAAAAATGAATTGACAATATGAGCGTAATCCAAATTGAGCATAATCCAAATTAGTTGTCAAATGACACAATAGCATGGAAATTATATTAAAAATGACATTTGATATGATGATAAAATGATAAAACAAAAGTCATTTTAGCTTAATAAAACAATTCAGGGGAAAAAACTACAATTTGCTGAAGATTTACTCACCCTTACACCACACAAGATGAGTTAGTTTCTCCATCTGAACAGATTTGGAGAAATTGAGCTTAACATCACTTGCTCACCAATGGATCCTCTACAGTGAATAATAATAGAGTGATAAAAGAGAGTGATAATAACTTCACAATTATCCACAAGTAATCCACACAACTACAGTCCATCAATTTACTTAAGAAGAGAAAAGTGTGTTTCTAAGAAACAAATCCAAACAAACAACTAATCGACATGGCCTGAGATTGAGTACATTTTCAGCAAATTTAAATTTTTTGGTAAACAGTTCCTTTTAAAAAAAATTATATAGCATTAACCTTTATATTTATATATATAATATATAAATAATATATATAAATATATTTATATACATATACTTTTCATTTATTTGTAACCTCACAAACAAGCTCAGTTCAAAGTAAACAATTGAACTTGTACTTTCACTCACCTCTAACAGCCAATAATGCAATCGATACGGTCTTTCCTGAGGGGCCTGAACCGCAGAAAGCCCCTGGAACCGGAGGGAGAGGTCTCCACTTTTCGTCGCTGTCTTACAACTTTAGATCTAGTGGCTTTGGGAGTGGGCAGCACCTTAGGGGCCGGTGTTTACGTGCTTTCTGGAGAGGTGGCCCGGACCCTGGCTGGACCAAGTATTATCATCTCCTTCTTCATTGCTGCTTTAGCTTCTACCTTTGCTGGGCTCTGCTACGCTGAATTTGGCTCAAGGGTTCCTAAGACCGGCTCTGCCTATCTGTACAGCTACGTGACTGTAGGAGAGGTGTGGGCCTTCACCACAGGATGGAATTTACTGCTGTCTTATGTCATCGGTAAGCAGAAATTATAGGCTTCAGCCTAATGGTGATCAGACATACAGACAGACAGACAGACAGATAGAGTCAAAGGTCAAGTACTAACAAAGCTTTCTCTTGGTTTAGGCACATCAAGTGTGGCCAGGGCATGGAGTGGCACATTCGATGATCTTATTGGAAATGTGATGGCTAATTATTTTAGCAAATACGCAGGCATGGACCTGCCTGGCCTGGCAGCGTACCCAGACTTCTTTGCAGCTGGTCTCATAATGATTCTTTCTGGTATCAGACTATAATAATCATACACTGTTTAGTTCATTATTTTATATTTACCATCTATGACTAAGGCTTAGACACTATGTACCGTATTTTTCTCACAGGACTTCTTGCATATGGTGTGAAAGAATCAACCACGGTCAACAAGATATTTACAAGTGTTAATATACTGGTGTTGGTATTTGTCATCATCGCTGGCTTCATCAAGGGAAAGCTACAGAACTGGTTTATCACTGAAGACATCATCCTGAATGCAACAGCAATGCATGAGTAAGAACATTTGCATTTATAATTTATTGGAATTTTCAGTGAAGTAATACTGAGTGTAATCCTTTCTAGAAACATTAAAATTCTATAGTGTATGTTTATTTTGGAATACTAGCATTCTACTTGTTGCAGTATAAAGAACATACACTGTGCATACACCGTATGTATACACAATCAAAATAAAATAAAATAAAAATAAAAATCAGTTGCAATTTCCATGTCTTTCTTGACTCATCATTTGATTGGACTGACATAAGTTTGCCAAAACATTTTAACACAAAATAAATAGAAATGCAATATATTCTACACCAAACAGCATAATCTTACTATTGTGGAAAAAATAGCAGGAGTAGTGTGCTAATGTGCTTTTCCAAATTCAGCCATATCATTGGTTGTTTTCTAAAACTGATTATTTAATTTAATTTTATTTTTGAAGAAACCTAACATCCACCGTCAATGTCACCACTGAGTATGGAGTAGGTGGATTTTTCCCATTTGGATTTGAAGGAACACTGGCAGGAGCAGCTACATGTTTCTATGCATTTGTTGGCTTTGACTGCATTGCAACTACAGGTAAATCTGAAAACATCAATAATGTCAAATGAATAATAAAAAAAAAAAAAAAAAAAAAATCTTGTTCATCCCAAATGTTTAAAACTTTGTGTATATTATCTCTAGTCATGGTTTTACACTGATTTTCCAGGCGAGGAGGTGAAGAACCCTCAGAAGTCTATACCTGTGGGTATCGTGGTGTCTCTGCTCATCTGTTTCCTGGCATACTTTGGCGTTTCAGCTGCTCTCACTTTGATGATGCCATACTACCTTCTCAGTGTTCAGAGTCCTTTGCCTGTGGCCTTCACTTACATTGGCTGGGGTGCTGCAAAGTACGTTGTGGCAGTCGGGTCCCTGTGCGCTCTGTCAACAAGGTAAAGGAGTCACAGATTGAGATCTAAATCTCTGTTATGTATTGGTTCATTTACAGACAGTTAATTTCATCTGCAGTCTCTTGGGGTCCATGTTCCCAATGCCCCGTGTCCTGTTTGCCATGGCCAGAGATGGACTCATGTTCAAATCATTGTATAAAGTCAGCTTACGGCAGAGTCCAGTGGTGGCCACACTGTCCTCTGGCACTGTGGCGGGTAAGTGTATTACAAACGAATGTTAAAAAACTATCTACATATTGGATCAATTCATTCGGGCCACTTTTTCTTCTCTCACATATGACAGACTAAGCCAAATCATAAGACTAGGGCTTTTTTTCTCTCTATAAGATGAATAGTAAATAATCTCCAGCTTTTAAAGCCCTGAAAATCATGTGCTCTGCTTTATTCCAGCAATAATGGCTCTTTTATTTGACCTGAAGGCATTGGTTGATATGATGTCGATTGGAACCCTCTTCTCCTACACACTTGTGGCTATTTGTATTCTCATACTAAGGTTGTATTCCCAGCTCCACACTTCCCTTCTAACACCATGATGCAAATCTTTGAAGCTAAAACTAGTTTCTTTAAAGGTATCAAGAGACGGCTTCAGAGGAAAGTGATTTGCACACACCCAGAAGTTCGATGTTTGGATTTTTGAAACCCCCTTCATACCCTACCAATGAAACTTCAAACACTGTTACAGCCTGCACAGTTTTTCTTGGTATGCAGAAAACCTTAGTAAATTCCACAGAAATACTGAAAAATATGACCACTACCACAATATCAGCAAATTTCTTTCATATCTTGATTTTGCAGTTGTGTTGGTGCTTATTCTGTCACTTCTGATGAGCAAAGCTATCAGATCTTTGTTGTTTCTGGAGATCTGGATTGTTGTGAGTGTAACTGTGATCCTGATCATAATGTTACTCACAGTCTTCATTATCTGGAGGCAACCCCAAAACCCAACCAAAGCCTCCTTCATGGTGAGCACAGGGCTTTTTACAATACAATACAATAGCACCTTATTTTATAAATCAAAATATATTTGTAAAATATTTTAAAAGAATAAAAGATTCATATCTCATATTTTCTTTGACCACAGGTACCGTTCTTACCTTTACTCCCAGTAGTGAGTGTGTTCATCAACATTTACTTGATGGTTCAACTGGGAGAAGACACCTGGATTCGTTATGCTGTGTGGATGGCTGGGGGTATGTAATGCAAAATATAAAATGTTGTTGAAAGACCAACCTATATAAATATATATATATAATTGTAAATGTGTGTGTTTTTTCTGCTCAGGATTCCTTATCTACTTTGGATATGGAGTTAGAAACAGCATCCAGAGGCAAAGGTTACTCAGCAGTCAGGTCACCATTGAAACCATCTGAAACCAAATCTGATAAAAAAAAAGGAGCAAAATAAATTGATGAACTACAGAAAAATGATTTGCATCAGTCATATCTCTCAAGTAGATGCCAGTTTAGCAAGTTTTTATCATATTTGCAGTGAAATAATCTCTGTCATTTTATAATTTTTATAATAAATAAATAAATAAATAATTCTGAATCTTCAATTTGACCATGAAATTGTTTATTAAATAACACACTATTGTTAAAAAGTTTGGGATCTGTAAATTTATTTTACGTTTTTGAAGGAAGACTCTTATGCTCACCAAGGCTGTGTGTATTTGATATATATTAATATATAGAATTAAACAACAATTTTGTGAAATAAAATTAAAATGTAAATATTTGTTTTATTTATTTATTTGAATATATTTTAAAATGCAATTTATTCCAGTGATGGCAAAACTGAATTTTCTGCAACCATTACTCCAGTCTTTACTGAAACTACTCCTAACATTATAAATGTCTACACTGTCACTTTTGATCAATTTAATGCATTCTTTCTGAATAAAAGTATAAAAAGTAGCATATTGATTCAAACATTTGAATGATACTTTATGTTGGGAGAAAATGCTTCAATAATTTCAAAAAGGTCCCAAATACTGCATTAGCTGGACCAAATGGGGAAAAAGTTAAGTTTAAAGATTTGAAATATTAGATACGCATTAAAATATAAGATTTCATGATTTCATTTTATTTTAACAGAATGCAAGCTTGGAAAAAAGATTTGGTACATAGTACATTGGATTGCATGACTAGAAAACAGCTGCTACTCTGAGTTGCTGAGTGAACTGGTGTACTCTTAAGGGACTTTAATCTTACTTTCAACTGTAAGGGCACTAAAGAACAATAGTACCATTCACAAGATCCTACCTGAGTCACACTAATCAGATCTGAACTATTAAATCAAACAGAAATTCTGAAAACTGGGTCATTCCACAGCAAATACCGGGCAATGAGTTTATACGCCACTAATATCTTTGGTATTTTTAACTCCATTGTCTTTATGCACCAGAAGAAAAAAAATAACCAAAGTAAATGTAATATAATGTAGAACTTAGCACATAACACTGTCATGTACATATTAGTGGATCAGTTTTACATTTACCATGTGTTCTTCAATGATTACAAATTGCCTTGTGTCAAATGCTTTCACAGAGTAGACCTGAGACTGATGCCTCTGAGTTTTTACAGCTAAATAAACACTGGCTGCTTTTTCAGTTGGATGGCCAGCTCTCCTCAGACTCTGATTGGTAGAATGAACACAGAAAGGACCCATTGAGTGTAACCAGAGGAATTTAGGGTGCTCATGCGACTCTGGTAAACATCTGACCTCTCACTCTACACTCGGTTCCTCCTCTCCTGCTACCTTTCTATTTCTCCCTTCTCTGCATGTATCCTTAAGAGCTGGGTACACTAGAGTGAACTAAAGTTTGTTTGTGGTTGCCGTGAATATTCTCCGCCATGAAGTGGAGGGTGGTGCTATTTGTTCTTCTTGTTTCTCATTTGATCATTCAGTTTGGTGAGTATCTTACCTCTTAAGAGATACATTATGTAGATATGATTCTCAGTAATACAAACAGTGAAAACCAATATAACTCTACAAAGCAGGTATTAACACAATGCATGTAAAACATTTGTGACCCTGGGCCTGGGTCTTAAGTCGCTGGGGTACATTTAGCAATAGCCAAAAATACACTGTATGGGTCAAACTTATAGATTTTTTTATGCCAAAAATCATTAGGAAATTAATTAAAGATCATGTTTCATTAAGATATTTTGTAGATTTTTGTTTAGTAATATGCATTGCTAAGGACTTTTTTGCACCATTGTGTAAGATATTCAAATAGTTGTATCTCAACCAAATATTGTTTTATCCTAACAAACCATACATCAATGGAAAGCTTATTTATTCAGCTTTCAAATTATGTATACATTTCAATTTTGAAAAGTTGCATATCAAAAGTTTATAAAAAGTTGCATAGAAAATGCATTTGTTTTGCATGAAGCCCACACTTATTGCTTCAGTTCTCAGGGACTACATGAACTGATCAAATTTAGTTTGAATTCAATCCAAAGTCACTTTGATTAAAAGTGTCTGCCAAATGTATACATGTAATTCTTACTGAGTGTACTTACAATGGTTTGTCACATAAAAAACAGGCATGTGCCAAAAGGTTGAACCTGACCCAAAGACCAAATCTGAGAAGAGAAATGGCAAGTCTGAGTCTGGGAAGGGATCAGGAAAGACTCTTGCTTCCAAAACTAGAGTGAAAACCACCCCTGAAACCCCTAAAGAAGCTCAGATGTACCTCACTCAGGTGGTAAACAAGGGAAGGTTTCAGAAAGTGGCGGACACGCTGACTGTCCGAGCAGGCGATACGTTAGAGCTGAGGTGTAAAGGAAATCCTGTCCAGTGGACTGTTCCTGCATATCTAGAAGAGGATGATGAAGGACGACTTAGGTATGAGTCATCGCATTAGATTGCATTCATTTAGTTCAAATAATCAGTTGTTGTTGTTTTTTGTCTGTATTTTCAGGACAGTTCAGCATGAACGTTATGGTACACTGATTTTGGTAAACACAACAGCAGCAGATACAGGGGAGTTCACCTGCTATCCCATGTATTGTGAGGATAAAGACTGCAGAAAACAGTATGACAAAAGTGTCAAAGTCTACATCTTTTTTTCAGGTAATATAAGAATGTAATGTGATGAACAGTGTGCAGATTATACAAGTATTCTTTAGGTAACAAGAAAAGTATACAGTACATCTTAAATCAAGTGGTAAAGAATAACATTAGCCCTACATATCTATGTCGAGACTCTAATCTGAATGCAAAAAGCTGCAAAGTCCTACTGTTGCAGTGCTAAATGATGTTTGGAAATTAAATATCTCTGCAATTCACTAATTATTTTGCAGTAATGACTGCTTGACTGTACTTTATTCTTTACATTCTTATACCATCACAATTTTAATTCCAATTTAAACACAGAAATGACAGTTGCCCATTGCCATTTTTCTCTTAGACCCTCAGGAGTTGTTTGTACCTTCTGCTGAGTATTACGAGGTCATTCAGCTTCGCACTAACTGGCCCACCGTCCTGCCCTGCCAGGTGACTTCTCCACAAGCAAAGGTGTCTTTACACCAGGAATTTCCTCCAATGGAGGTAAATGTGGACGGACGAGAAATCTCCTTTGATGTCAAGAAGGGTTTCACCATCCACAGACCGAAACAGTATCATGCTGGATCTCTGTACTGCGAGGCAAGCCTGGGAAACCTTCGCCAGAGCTCAACCAAATACATGCTCATCTATGTCAACTGTGAGTATTTAGTTAGCACGCGACAGCAAACTGAAAGCAGTACACAAGCATGTGACCATATAAAGCAGACTGCAAAAATCTCAGAAATGATTTCAGAATGTCTGCCCTGGTAGATCCAGCCGCCCCTCCGTTTCCTGCGATCCAGGCCTCCTCCGACACTGTGGCAGTGGGACACAATCTTCAGGTGACATGCACTGTGATAGGAGAGCAGGACGTGTTGGTGGAATTTACCTGGGAATATCCTGGACAAAAGGTTAGACCAGAGGGTACACGAAATAAGACACACAACCTCACAATATTTAAACATATATGAAAAAAAAATACAAGTTGTATTTAAAAAGATTTTTAAATAGAACTAGCATTAGAGAATTAACCCTATAAATCCTGACGTGTGAAATAACAGTGACGTGAAAAAAATATTGAAATAGAGCAGTTTTAGACAACATCTAAAGGAAAGAAGAGAAAAAATCTTGGTTTATTCAAAGGGCAATCTGGTGCAGTTTCCAATATTTATATGTTAAAAATGTAAAACGAAATTCTTATAACTCGTAATGTAAATCAAAGAGATCTTAATAAGCAAGATGATATTGAAATGCTTAGTGTTATGATCAAAGTACTGTAGTTTTTACTGTTGAAACCAAAGCATATACTGTAATGCAATACAATGATGATTGAGAGATGATGGACTCCTCAAAAGCTTGATGTATCAAATTTGATTCTCACATTTTAACATGAAACATACAAAAAAAAGTATGTATTGATAACCAATAAACCTAAGTTGCTTCAGACTGGTAAGTGTTTATCTCAGAATATTAATAACAATAAAAAGTTATTGCTAAATTTACTTTATTATAGAAAATGTGCACCAAGTTCTATTATAGAGACCTTAGAAGTTTGTCTATCAAATATAATACAGTAGGCTTTGAGGGTCAACATATTTACATTATACTATATATATATATATAACATTACATTATAATATATTAAAATAAAATGATAATTTTTTTTGTTTTTTTTTAAGATTATTTATATCTTTCATTATTAGATTGGGCGCCCGCTGTACACCCTGGACAATGTGCAGACAGTGCAAGTGGATGGGCAGAACCGACAGAGAACTCAGATAATACTGCTGGTGGACGAGGTCAGAGAGGTTGACCAAGGAACATACACATGCACAGCTCAAAACCTACAGGGTTCAAGGTCTGCATCAACCACTGTCAAAGTGCAGTCAGCACAAACCACCACCAAGCCTAAGAAGCCATGAAGTCCTATTCAGAGAAATCCTATAGAAACCTGAAAACCTGGATCATTCCAATCAGATATTCTTAGCTATAACATGTTATACCAAATGACTGTACAATAACCAGAACGATCCTCACAGAACACTGTTTTTTTTCTCTCTCTTTGGAGAAGACACAAGTCAGGTGGAACAGATCAAAGTGTAAATAGTGCTTAAATTATATAGTATGTGCATTCACATTGTTTTACTGAACCCTACAACATAAAAGGGGATTGTATACTGTATATGTGAGAATATAATTTTAATTTGAGAAGACAGAATTTAAATATGACAATTAAATATGCAACTATAGAAATTCTGGCATAAATGGATAAACAAAAAATGGAGAGAGGGTTATGTATCTGTCTTAGTCTTTGTGACATTTAACTGTAGGCTATTTATAAATTTCTAATATTGTGCAGTTTTGAATCCTGTACCTACATGCTTTGATTTTTTTTTTCATAATATTCAATAAAACAGTATTTTCATGCCAGCTTCTGTTTTCTGTGTTCTTTATAGCAATTTAAACTACTGCTGTTATTATCAATAAAGCCAAAGTGTTTGTGACACCCACTGAATCCCAGAAATACCACAGCTTGGCATCAACAGCAGGGGGCAAAATATTTGTGCTATTGAAAAGATGTGGAATAAACAAAAGCAACATGTTCATATTACAAAAACCTCAGTCATTACACTGCCTTAACCCTCAACTATTGACATTCATAATGTACTAGAAATTGGTTAAAACATTGGTTTCATGCATATGATTAAATGGATTTGTTTCTTACAAACATGTCTTCAGAAGACATGCAGAAGACATTTGAACACATAAAGTGGGGCACTAAGGGTTAAAAGGTCTTAATGCACCAGATTCTCCAGAAGCTCATTTCTTTTCACTCATTTACTGTTCCTGAAACGAAACCATTCAGGATACCTCTCCTCTCCTAAAAGGGCAGGAAGTATGCAGTACACTCAGGTATGTGCTGTGCCCAGAGGCTACAGTCATCAGAGTATTAGTGGAGAAGTAATGACAGGGTGCTGTCAGTCTTATTCAGTAGAAGAAGGTCTGGGGCCAGACATGAGTCTGTGTCTAGATGCATCTGATTTCATAAGAGTTGTGTGAATAATTATAACAACCGGTTGTGTCCTAGCATAGGATACACCTATTTGTTCATTCTATTCTGTTAGTATCCATTGGAAATACATTATCTGTATAAAAATTGTATAAAGCTGATGCAGCTCTTAAACAGTACAGTTTCAGGTCTCATTTGTACTCCAAATTACTTCCAAATAATCAGTAGAAAGGAATGAGAATTTACCATACTCTATCCTCTAGACGTATTATATGTACCTTTGTTTGGGGGCAGTAAGATTTTATTAATTAATTTATTAAGAAAATCATTATTTTTTTCTAGCAAGGATGCATTAAATTGATTAAAACTATCTATCTATCTATCTATCTATCTATCTATCTATCTAATGTAGTAATACATATTTCACAAATGTAATTTATTTTTCACAATATTTATAAGACAGATCCAGCCGTTCCTCTATGTAATCGCCAGGTGTCGCTGTAGAGTCGATGTGCTAAATCACTGAAGCCGCTCCAGTGTAGATTTAGTTCAAATCTCAGAGAGGGAAACCGAAGCACCGAAACATTACGTGGTGAAGGACTCCGACATCAGATCATCTCCACCGCGTCTCTACAGATCGCCATCGGCGTCGAGGAATATCTCGCTATTGTTTTCTTCTAAAACATCTCTAGCGACCCACGCGTCCGTCTCGTCTGTTTTGTGATTGAGCGATATGGTGAGTCTGCTGTGACCTCAGAGTCCGTCTGTTCGCACTTGCTGCAGTGTCTCTATTTAGACCTCGACATATAGAATTAAGTCTGATCTGTCTATAAGCATAGCTTAACGGTGCGCATCACTGAACTTTAATTTATTTAACTTTATTTTCACTGCATGTGGTCTGAAACTGAGTTTACAGGTGTCTTTTCAGTTTGAGTAGGAACAAAAACATATATATAGAAAGAAAATGTTATATATGTGTGTGTGTGTGTGTGTGTGTGTGTGTGTGTGTGTGTGTGTGTGTGTGTGTGTGTTTTCCAGTTATTTTCTCTTTATATTCATGATAGTATGTTATCTTCTCAGTGAATTTGTGTGCATAAAGATCAGTGCGCTCTTGTTTGAAAAACAATTGCATTGCATTCCTGGCAGTTCAATTGCATTAAATTAAGGTCACTATGAAGTTTTCTCAGCACTTAATAGGTGGCAACAAACCATAAAAAAGCCATTTGCATAGTTGGAGTGCAGCCTGCCTGTTCCTGTCATCTGCCTTGGTGGTCACAGGGTGCTCGGACCCCCATCCCACTCACTCTGCACAGCGGGTACATGTATTTGCGGGAGACTGTTGTGAAGTGTTTGGATGGGAGTCCTTACTCTAGACTCCAGCCCTGCTCTGCTTTTGATGCCCTGATTTTAGGGACAAAGGGGAACAGAGTAGCGTTCTTCTCCACTAGGCAGTAACCTTGGAAACCAGGGGCCAAAACAGGACCCCTGACCTATGGAGTCACTGCCCATTGTGGGAGTGGCTCTCAAGTGGAGCTGGTCAGAGGGCATGAAGCTCCTCCATGGGTCTCACATCTCCTTTCAGTTGCACAGAATGCACAAATAGGGAAACAACATGAAACAACACTTGAGGTGGCTTTTAGACCAGGCAGTTGGATGGCTGACAAAGGATTGGTTCTTGTGCAATTCACTTAATGTTCTTAGTGCATGCAACCAAAGCAACAGATTGGCTTTATTTTTAGGGGTTTTAGGGTCAGATGATACTAGCAGTAGAAGAGACTTCCTTCAAAAACAAAACTTACCGAACCCATTTTTTATAACAGTAATGTAGAATGTATTAACTTGCAAAAGAGACACAAACCAACAGTGAGTAATGCTAATTTGGTGTAAGCATCAAGAGAGCAGGTGTGCAGCATCATTCAACCTTATCAGAAACTACAGCTGGTCCCTGCAGGGCTTTGGCTCAACAATTAAACCATGCCATAGCATGCAGTCACTTCACCTGTTATTGCTTCTATCCTGTATCCCTGTATTTTTGTACAGGCCACCTAATACCTGCTTTGAGTATCTAAAACCTGGAAACTTTTTCAAACTTTCGCTAAAGTCATTAGCAGTGTTGGGAAATAACTCCCGGTAATTAAAAGTAACAACAGATTTCAGCAGTGACAATAGTTATTAAAAAAAACTGTAGCTTATCCAGAATCAAGCTACCTTTAGCGATGTAGTGCAGTGTTTATTTCCATACATAAGGGTGTGTTCTAGTATTTGTTTCTGTTCAAGTTCATCTGTTCGAGTTGTCAGTCATTAAGTAAAATGCCAGCCTTGTTTTTGTGCCAGAAAACGTAGCTGGAATGTAGTTACATTTTTGCTAGTTGTCTGTAGTAAGTAAAGAAATAAATTAGTAAGGAATAATTTATTACGGGCCATTGATGTACCCACAGTGCAAATAGAGGCTGTTACACCTCAGGTGTGCATAATGTGTGCATAATTTTTTTATAATCCAATGGCCTGGAGTCAATTATTCCACTTATACTACGGTTACCACACCTCACAACATTGCTCAGATGTTGTATTTCAAGGCATTCATCATTATAACACCCTTGAGCATAGTATTACTTTCTTACACATCCCATCCCACACCTTTACACCTTTAGTAACAGAGGCTTGATAACAGCCGTTGATGGCAGACAAATACAGTTAATAATGCAGTTATGGAATAGAGAGAGAGAGAAGGGGGCATTTTTGTACCCAAAGGTGAATTAAACCTGACAAAATTTCCAAAAACCTCTCTTTGGAGATGTCCTCATTTGTAAAACTGGTGTGTGTGTGTGTGTGTGTGTGTGTGTGTGTGTGTGTGTGTGTGTGTGTGTGTGTGTGTGTGCGCGCGCGCGCGCGCGAGTGTGTGCATGTACTATGTGTGTGTATTTGTATGGGAGAGTGGGAGAAAGAGAGTATGTTCTTTCTGTTCATAAACAAATTTTGTGGCAAAACATGGAAATGATTTTTCTTTTTATTATATTGTTTACTATATTTATTTGATTCCTCGTTGTTTTGGTTCTTTTGCTGTTGTAGGCTGTAAGGACCTTTGAAATCATTAAAGTCATTTGGCAAATTGGTATGGACATGTAATGCGGTCAAGACCTGCCTTAAACAATGTAAGCCGTGCGTTTCCCTGAAAATAACAGCACACCTTAGAACGTTCATCAGCCAATCAGATTCAAGCATTCAACAGCCCCATAGTATAAATTAACAAATTATATCAAAATATTAAAATAAAAAACAAATAAATAATTACTTTAAATGACAAATAGCTAGTTTCTTAGTAGCTTCCCCAACAGGGTATTTCAGGTTGCTCATAACTACATGCCATAACTGTAGATACCCTAACCACAGGACCTTGGTGAACACAGTGGGCTTTTAACCTAGGGAAGCCAAGCTAATCACTATAATCATCCTGCTCCTCTTCTTCACCTCAGCTTGCTGGCTCTCTGTCCCATGAACCCCTTTCTGACACTGCATAGAATGACTCGTGTAGGATTAGGATTAGTCAGCTTTCTTTTTCAGGACAACATCACACACGCTCACACTCACCATCAGATTCTCCTTTTGCCTTCAGATCCTTTTATCCTTTGAGAGACACGTCTGTCATTGTAATTAAAGATTTGTGATGATGGAGAACAAATAGAAGCTCTGATCCTGCAACATAACTACAAAATAATCAGGACGTCATTTAAATTTCCGTAATGTAATCTGCTTGGCCAGAAGTCATTCTGTACTGTGTTTGCCTTCATGCCTACTGCTTAGAGAATCGGACTGTTTCTTACACTGAAGGACTGCTTTCTTTAACTTTGCTTTCTTAGAGGTTTTGTTAAAGGTTGATGGCAAAAAAGAACTGCGTAAAATAGTCTCGACCACCAATGTTTATATCAGGTTTCAGCTAGCAACATTTTTCATGTGAGTCTATTGTGCATTGAACAGAATGAAGAATGCAGTTTTTTTGTGGCTGGTGGATTGACATAATGAGGTAGGCAAGGCAACTAAAGCTCTTGCTAATAGAAAGGATCAGTTTCATTCCCAAGTAGAGGTGACTCAAGTTTTGTTATTGTTATTGGAAAGTTTAAGTTGAATTAATTGTTATACCTTAAACATTACTTACAAATACAACTAACAAGGCTGCCAATATTTTAAATCTACATGTGATTTTAAAAAAACTGGAATATGTTTTACAAGAAAATACAATTTCAGTTTTTCTACTTCAAAAAAATTGATTCAATGTGTTACTATACTTGCTTTGTAAATGTTTGAGAAATTTCTGAATGAAAATTGTTGCTACACCAGTTTTATTCAGAGTATTTTTTATGTATAAAAATGCAAATCATTTAACCCTAGGTTGTTCATGTAGGGGAACATTCCCTGCAAACATCCATTGTTTTGGATTAAATATCTACACCAATCAGGAAGTAATCATTTGTGTCACCCATAGCTGACATGGGTTCATTTCCTCCTCATCAAATTTCCAGCAAATCATAAGCAACAGAATGATATTAATAACAGCCCTTTGTTTCCCTCACTCACATGTTTCTCATAGCATTAAACAGGTTGTAATTCAAAACTACTTGGAAATCAGTTTGCTGTTTTTCTCTGAAGTTCTTTTGGTCTGCAGTATAGAAGAGGATCCAACTCTAAATCTTGTACTTATTGTTTCTTTTTATAGCTGGATAATGGCTGCTTTCCAGAAATGTACAGAGTTGTGTATTTTTTATTTTTCCTGAACATGCTGCTACTATAGAAAAAGTAGTGTTGCTTTGTGTAGAGTGTTTTTCACTCACAATGAAATATAAACACCTGGTTTGTTAGGTTAAGATTATATTTCTTCTAAGGAACACAATCATTTGCTTTCGTGATGGACAGAGGTTGGGGAAACAGGCCCGGCTTTGTTAGAAGTCAGATAACTGTGAGCAGGCTTCAAGGCGATGGTTGAACTTATGCAATCTTCTAGACTGACTTGCCTGAAGTGAAGAAAATATGCAACACTGTATGTAGAAACATGACTGGGGCACTCATTATAAAGTCTGCTTCGTCCTTCAGTAGCTATTTATTTTTTCTGTTTGATCCCTCTGCCAGCCTGCAAGTGAAATAACCCATATGTAAATATGGCCTTTCCAGAAACCTCCCTCCCAGAAAGAATGTGTTTATCTGCTTGATCCCTGGCCAAATGTGACGTACTGTACTTTGGTTAAGGTGTATCATAAAAGTCAGCTGAGGCGTACCGGAGGTGAGACTGGCCCTTTCTGACACCTGGAACAAGATCCCTCACGATCATGTGAAGAGATCGACTGATAATGTATCGGCCGATACCAGAATCTTTTTTTTTTAAGTGTGATAACCAATATGGCAAAAATTATTGTATTGTTTCTCTAGTCACGTGGATACCACAAGAAACAGACTCGTTTGTTCTGTAAAATTCTCCTGTAGAACAAGCCCCTCATTTTTTCAAGTGTCTCCCACCAGCTTGATGTAATTTGATGCTCTGGAGAGCTTGCCAAGACTGCCTGATGTAGCCTGCAAGACTAAGCCTATTGTTTAGACACATTGCATGACAACACAACTTGTTTCCCACTGGAGACCAGGTTCTGCGATGAACTCCTCCATCACAACATTCTTTGGCCTAAAGCAAACCAAACGATTTTCTCTTATACTGGATTCTAGCAGTTAGTTGGTTACACATTAGCAGCATTCAATATCACTGCCTGTGGCACAAGTAGTGTCCTTCACATTTGTCACAGAACAAGCAGAACAGGTTCTTCCACACCATAGAAAGACACGCTTTTTATACAAAAGGGAGAGAGGGGTGATCAGTGAACCTGTGGCAGGAGAGAGTAACCAGAGACATTCCAAGGGGTTTTCCTGGCCGTAGTCTGGCAGCAGGACCGTAGGAGTGAAGGAAGAGATGTTTAACTGCTCATGGGGAATTTGGATCTGTCCTCAGCAGCATTAGGAGGAAATCAAACATATGTGCATTGACTGGAAGACAACAGAGCAGCAGCACGTTTTTCTCAGGTCAGCATCTTGTTTTTAATTTTCTTTTATGTAGCTGCATTTCATTGTGTGCCTCTCTCTAGTGTTTGTAGCATCATTAAATAAGAACTGGACAGGACGTTTGTCTCCAAATACTGCCTCACTGTGATATTCAACTCTCTCTGCCTCACAGAAGGCTCTCTGCATTATAAAAGATCCTCACAGCATACAAACCTATTATGGTTCAGGCTGATTAACTTCTATTCTATTTACTGTCAAGAAAGTTGGGAAGTGAGACTCTTTTTAGCCTTTGGGAAGCTTATTTGCAATTGAAATACACTGCACCATTATCTTTAATACGGATGTCAAATGAAAACACAGCATGTTTTTTTTGTTTTGTTTTTTGTCAGTACAAATACATCCTCATTCCCTGAAGGGACAACATTGTAATTCAAAAAACAAAACAAAACAAAAATCTATTGCGCAAGGGAGGCATTGTTCAGATCCATGCTTTGTGTTCAGAGACCACAGGGTTTAAGTCTTCCAATCATGGTGTGACAGATGTGTAATGTCATAATTAAAGGAAAGCTCTGGGCTAAATACAAGCTCTTGGACATGTTATGACAAAACAAAAAATTATTCTGACTCACACTTCAGTGTGTAAAAACAAACAACGATCATGTTTACAATAATAATACAATAATGCACTTTTAATGACAGTCTATGAGGCAAGGTATCAATTTGGAATAAATGGTCAAAATTTCCACTGTTTGCAAAACATCATACATGTCATTATCAATTATTGGACACCATGACTGGAATATATGTATGAAAAATAGTAATAATTGTTATGCTATTTTTTGTAACATATCTAAGTTTGGGAGCGTTATGATTTTTAAAAATGTTTTTAATAAAGTCTCTTACAGTGAAAATAGTAATACTGCAAAATGTTATATCAATGTGAAGCTTAACTTGCAGTTAACCCAGAACATTCCTTTAATAAGAACCCAAGATGATGTCATGACCTTGTAAGCAAAACTGATTGTACTGTACAGTGAAACTCTGACGTAAAAAAAAATAAAATAAAGAAAACTACTTCAAATGCTTTTTTCTAAGAAATCCAATGCAGTTTCTCTAAATCAGACTGTTTCAGATTGTATTTCTCACATCATATGTTTTATAAAGCTTTACTATTTCTGCACTACTGCCCAGCTCCATGTCTGATCATTTATTCACTGATGTTTATTTCTAAAACAGCAGATGCCATTTCCCATAACTTGTGTAAATTTGGGTTGGTCTTTCTCTGCACTTTCTCTTTCTTTAGGTCTTATATCAGCACCCCAGTGTAGACAGACATAAATCTCATATTAATTATTACCTCCACAGAAATGTTTACCCTCTAATCCAACTTATTTTCCTTAAAGAATGTGCCATTCGGCTCAGTTCACAGGCATCACACTGAAAAGGGTCAGATAAAGAGAAGGACTGGCTCATATTAGCTCAATGAGAAAAGTACACAGAAAAAGAGCTGTTTAAACAAAGGAACCTGATGCCCTTCCTCACCACTGACCTTTTACGACATTACACCAGGACTGTGCAACTAGTTGTTCATTTTGAAATGTCAGTTAAAAATGCAGGCTGCTTTTAGAAGCCTGATTTGAATTCCATACCATGTTATTTTGCCTAAAAATTTGAGAAGAAAATGATTTAGTCTAGGCCTGCTTAAAATGTATAACACGTTGGCTGGTTTCAGACAACAATACAGGGTTCCTATGGTCAGGGAAAACTGGAAAATAATAGAGAATTTAGGGAATCCAGGTCTAAAAAAAAGCACTCCGCTATAAAATATTTCCTTTTTGAAATAATTCATAAATTGTTCTTTGTTTACGATCTCTATTCTCATTTAGTAATCACAATCTGGAAAAGTAATGGAAGCTCATTGGTGTGGCAAGCCTGATCTACATTTGGTTCATTTTAATGTGACTGTAAACAGGGGCATATATTTTTAGTGCAATTAATTACATAAGCCAGATTAATGGAATATATTTGTAGATACTTCTTTTCCACAGCCCTCTGAATGCTAATCAACCCTGCTGCATAATTTAAAAGCAATGTATCGTGCATAAAAGGCTTTGTTGGTGTTAACAAGCAAAGCACATCCTGCTATATTTACTGAAAGTTTCTAAAGGTAGGTGTGAAGGTTCCATTCAGTTGCCATAGAGACTGTTTAAAATGCATCCATAAAACACAGAGAAGTTCCCTTTAAGTTGACGTTGCAGTTATGGAGTAATGGAACATCTGAATCTCTCGTTGCACTAATTTCTCAAAAAGTGCTTTAGGTCAGTATTGACAGCACTCAGCAGGAGGGGGACAAGGATTTGCTCTGTTAAAACAAACGGCTCTATGCTGGGCACTTCACAGCATTAGAGCTAATACGATATAACACTCCCAGAGTGACCTCCACAAACCCTCCTCGTAAACTAATCTTCACTATATTAACACACATGCAGGATTTGACACTTGGTTCTGCTTCAGACCACATTTCCTAATTTTCTTGCATACATGAGCATACAATACATTTGTTTTTTAAAAGTTAATTAAATGCATCCTTGCTGATTTATTTTTTTATTTTTTATTTAAAAAAAAATTTAAAACATCTTTATTTAGAAACTGATATAAGTAGCAGTGGTCATCGGGAATTGTTCATAATCGTAAAAATCATTCTGATTGACATATTCAGCTCTTCAGCTCATTAATTCTAAATATTAGCACTATTGTTAGCTGATGCTTTTATCCAAAGCGACTTACAATTGCTATATATGTCAGAGGTTGCTCACCTCTGGAGCAACTTGGGGTTAAGTGTCTTGCTCAGGGATACATTGGTGTCTCACAGTGGATTCGAACCTGGGTCTCTCACACCAAAGGCATGTGACTTATCCACTGCACCAACACCACCCACTCTCTGTTAGCATCAGAGAGAGAACCTCTGTGGGGCCCTCAAGCCATTATTTTGTGACATTTCCTTTCCTCTATGCCCTCTCTGTCTGACCCCCAGCCTCTAACCCTGAAGGGGCAAGTTTATGGCACTTTCCCAATGGCCTGACTGAATGGCCCTTTACTCACTAAAGATAATGTCTCTAGTGTGCGTGCCTGTGAAAAATGAATGGTATTTCTATGGCAAAATATGACCTCTAAACAAACGTGATGCAATCCCTATAAAAAGAGCCAGTGTTAAATTAGGGCCTTTTCAATGAATGCAGTCGCCACCATTTGACTTATCATATATCACAAAGACTCATATTCAGCCAAATGACGCTAAATTTGTGAGTAATGACAGGGAACATTTTGGCACAATTGACTCTTTACCGGGAGTTTGACTGACAGGCGATCTGACCAATCATAATGCCGAATCTGCCATTTTGTCAAACAAACAAAAAAGACAGAAAAGTACATTTATGTTGTGCATGAACTTGAAAAATTGTGTGTACTGATGTCTTTCTGCATTTGAAATAAGATATCTTCTGATGTTCATTCATATTTATTTTGTGCTCTAACTATTAAAGAGGAAGCGATTATAGGTTCAAATGCCACTTGAACTGAGGAGCTACAGCGATCTGTCATTGTTTGAATTTCCTAAAAATGACAAAATTTGAAAGCTGAGACTTTGTTTCATACCAAACGTAACCTGCTCTGTTTTTTTGTGCAGCAACAGTAGCAACAGTAACTAAGGGATAAGAGTCATTGCGAAGGGTCGGTTATAAGGTATTACGATATGTATCCTTTGCAGAAAAAAAAAAAAAAGAAAGATGGCAGACTATGGACCCTGATATTAAAATTCTGGCTAATACAGAAAATATAATTATTTTTATGTTTTGTTGGATGGAAAACCAATAAATGGTTTATGTTAAGTGAGATAAACACTAAAATTTCAAATCAATCATTTTAAATGATACAAGTGGATTTAGACAACAACATTGTACAGTATATAAAAAATCATATTCACTTTGAGATTGGCTAATAATTACATATATAGACATGGTAACATTTATATAGCATTGTTAGTGTTCTAAAAAGTGAACATTAGATGACAAAAAGTTATATATAAATTTACATTTTAAAATTAACTGTATCCATTTTTTTCCTATGAGTTGCTGTCTATGAAGCACTTTCCGGTTGGGAGGGTAGTTAGTAGGCATTGAGGCAGCTTGCTAGGCTTTGGAAAAGAGTCTGTGTAATGTTTGTGCCCTCAGGGCAAATTATTCATGTTCATTAATGCAATGATATGCAGAAGGATTTGTCTAGGTTTGTCTATGGCCTCTGGCTAAATGATAGTAATCATGACATGGCGCCTATGATGTAACAGAAATCATTGACCAGAAAACTATGAGTGAATAAATAGCCCTGTGTGTTGTTTTTTGACTGACGATACATGAAGGAAAGCTGACTGGTAATGTCTGTGGAATGAAATGTGTAATTTCCTGTGACAGTGCCAGCAGATCAGTCCTTAAATTCAATAATTAATGGGACACCAAATAAATTTTTGTGTGTAAACTCATTGTCCAGAATTAGTATACTACTTACTGCATAGTATACACTATATTTGTTTCTTAAAATATTTATATTGATGTTAAAAATAACATTAGGCTAATGTTAGGATTATAATCAATATATCACTTTTTTATATATATACTCTGTACAGCAGTGTTCTGGCAAATGTAGTCACCCAGGAAAATCCATGCTGCATATGGCAGAAATAGTAAGTATGCTAGTATGCTTTTCCAAACATCACCTGCTTGTCTGTACTGGAACAAGGATGTGCTGGTCTGTGCACAAAAATGTGTAACAAAGCAAGAATGAAGAAGGCAGTATTAATGTTAAGAGCCAAAGAAGGAAGTAAACTTCTGATATTTTTAGAGATACATCAAGTTAGACAGGGAACTGTCTTGATGAGAGAGACTGCAGGTCTTAACTTGGTTTTTAGAAGTATGTTTGGAATTTGAAGGATCTCTGAGACCTGCTTTAGCTTTTTATGCCTTACTTGTGCACTTTTTTTTATAAAAGCTCTTCAGCCAATGTATATGTTTTTTAGGGCCAAGACATTATACTCTATTGTAAATATCTGGGTCAAATAATAGAAGAAAGTATATTGGTTCAAAAGTGGTTACATTAGTGACCACAAGGTCACTAGAAAAAGCATTTACTTTATCATTATTACGGCTGACCTCATATAAAGATTTTTCTAGTCAAATAGTTGTCGTTTATTTTTAGTATTTAGTTGACAAATCGCACGTTTATATGAATAAACCATAATGTGTCAGGGAAAAAACAGCAAGAGGACTGCCTTAACGGAACTTAAAGGAACTTTGTTGCCGTACCAGGGGTGCAGCAGGTGCAGTGATATTACGCAGCGTCTGAAAATAGTCCCAGCTAGGTAACTTCCAATAAGCCTATTTTCAGGTGCTGCGTAATATCACTGCACCTGCTGCCAAGGTATGGCAGCAAAGTTCCTTGATTTTGCCAGAATGACTAGCCATATCGGCCTAGAAAATATCAACTTTTCAATTTCCGTCGGGCTTAGTATGAGATGTAACTACAGATGAATCAAGTTTTAAATAGGAAAAATCTAGAAACTCTTCGGTTATTTTTAAGTGAGATGCTAACGGTCGAATCAGATTCAATGATCTATGCTAAGCTAAGCTAAAAGTGCAGCCGCCATATCCAGAGATCGGCTGAATGAATTCGAAAACGGTAAAACTCAACTGTTTAACTCTAGGGGAGTTGGATTTTTATATTTAAAAACCACTCCATACAATAACTCATTTTTCTAGGTTAACGTTAAAGTAAGCGGTCATGTAATGTTGCTACTACTTACATGCCACATTTGATGTCGATGAACGAAACGAACGTTTGGTTGTCCGATGTACTGTAATTACCTCATAGACCAGCTGTTAATAATCTGTCCTTCACAATCTACGTGACTTTGCCACTTCCTCTGGAATTCATTTTTTTCTGCAACTGAGGGACTAATCAAATTTTGATTGACTAAACCTCTTCTTGTCGACTATTAGGGGCACCCCTTATGATTACTAATATTACATTGAGAAGCTCTGACTTCTTCTCGTTGGGAAATGTTTTTTACTTTTATCCAAACTCCCAGGTAAATTTGACTCCTCACAAAAAACACCAAATTTCGACTCATGGATGTCCTTTTTTAAATTTACAGTCATTAAATAATGCAAATAAAGACATTTAAAAACATTTCAGGTGCTCTTCAAACTCCCACTGTGAGGTAGACAGACGTCTAATTAAAGCTTTTCCGTGGGGGGAATATAAATGAGAATGTGTGTAAGGGCCACTGGGTCTGAAGGGCCCAACTAGGCAGTAAATCAAGCCTGGTCTCTCAATTCACTACGGGCCGTTCATTGTCTGAAGCAATTAAGTAAAAAGACTGGATGCAACATTTTTCCTGTCCTTCAGGGTTTGTGGCCACTTTTAAAAAGGTTTTAACCCTTTGCTTACCCTTCCCCCAATTCCTCAGCTCACTTCATAAAAATTCTACCTTTTTGTAGCAGACCACAGACATTACGCACACAATTTCTAAGGCTGTCAACGGATTAAAAAATGGTATTTAATTAATTACATTATACATATATAGATTGACTAGCCACATTTTTTAAATAAAAAAATCGCAAATAGTCACATGTATAATAGCTAAGAGAACATGACTGTAAGCACTTTAATATTCTGTCTAATCAAGCTAGACATCAGTTTCCTGGTTTTTCTGTGTCAACATCACTTCATTTGACTTTTAAGAGGAAGTATCTGAACATAATTGTGGCAGCCACAGAATCCTATACACTTATAAGCATAACAGTCAGTGTTGACTCTTGTTGCATTAGAATACTTACTTTACTATCCATCCTGGCAATCATAATGGCACTTGGCACTACAAGTCATGGCATATTTAGAATTAAGGCTTGAGCAGATGCAGGTCTTGTGCAGTAAGTGTTGTAGTTAGCTGAGTGCTGTGATGGCAGAAAACTGAGGAGATATCAACCACATCTCATGCATAAAATCATGAGGTGCCGTTTTGATCTTTCTGTGGGTAAAAGCCTGAACTTAAGTGCCACACTTTTTTGCCTCTTCTCTAACTATTTACATAATCACTCCAGTAGCGAAAGGCTGAATTTGGTTAATGATCATTTTGTTGATATAAGGAAGAGCCTGGTGGGGATGCTGTGCTTAACGGCACATTTGTAATATGTGCTGACATCTGGTGAAGCTGTTAATACATTGCAAAAATAAAAATAAAAAACTGAATTATTTTTCCAAGAATTTTATAAGGAAAAACAAGACCATTTGTTTTCAGAGAATTTATCTTGAAATACATTATCCTACATCTATCTTATTTTTCTTTCTCCATTTGCAAATAGTGTTTTTCTTGTTTTGAGCATAAATATTAAGTATAAACAAAATTTAGTTATAATAAAATTAGTTGAGGTTTTAACAAGTCTTAACAATTAGCCCAAGGATAAAGATGATGAAAATAAAATTAGGTTTATTAAATAAATCCATAGACTGACAAATTGCAAGACAGCTGTGTATTACACAGACAATACCAGACAAACGAAAGATCACACAGCAGCAACTTTAATACAAGACAAATAAGGGCCATAATGATGAACACGTGGGCAGAAAAAAAAGGATTTTGTTTTCAAGATGTTTAGATATATTTAATGGAAAACAAGACAAAATTATTGATTTAGAAAATTATTTGACAGTATATGTTAATACTGGAATTTCAGTGCAATAAATTAGTTCTATGAATTTTAATTACCAGGACTTTAATCGTGCTTCAGCATTCATTGAAAATGAAAGCCCAAGAGATGCTGCGAGCTTCAAAAAATGATTTCACTGGCAACACTAATTTGTATCTGTCCAGAAATTTTTTTCTTACATGTAAATAAGACAGAGGGTATATATATTTGGATGTGCTTGTAGATCAGTGTATATACATTTGTCTTTATGGGTGTTTGAGGCCAGTAGCCTACATTTATAGCAATCAGAGAGAAGGTCGTGGAGATGAAATCAATATAGGATCTTAATGAGGTGCTCTGGAAAGAGAAAATTGATTGAGAGAAAGTTAAAGAGAAACAAAGAAAATGAAAGAGGCACATCTAAACAGAGATACTGATAATATACCAGACCCATTTAGAAGCAGGGCTGCACTGAGTGTATAAGTAGTTCAACTTCACTTTGAAGGAGAGGAAATGTTCTTAAAGATTAGTGATTACCAGAGGACATTTATTAATGCAGCAGTGTAAATTAAAGGGGGGGGGGGGGTGTTGCATTCCAAAGGCATCTGCCCTGCTTGCATCTGCTTTTATCATCTCAGTTATATAAGAGACAGTACAGTAGTTCTTATTTCTAAAAGGAAAGCAGAAGCTTTTGACCTTTTATCATGCCGTAGTCTTACTTGAAATGTTTTTTATTAGACTACATATATGAACATGTGCTTATAAGTAGCTGACATTTCAAGCAGGTACAGCAGTGTCCAGCAGTATGACATCATCAAATTAATAAATGATGTAATTAGTGTTTCATTTTAAAATTTCTTATTTCTTGATGGGAAACGCAAAGATGTATGCAACCAGAACTTCTTGAAATGTCAGAATATTCTGCAGATTCAAGGATTCAGGTGTCTTATTTGATCTTCTGAAGGGGTTTTCATAGTTTTTCATTTCTCTTCTTTCAATTTAGAGATCCCAGTGGAGCCATTTGATCCTGTAACTAATGGCAACAGTCCAGGCCCTCTCCTTGAACCAGGACCCCAGCAAAAGCATCTGTGCCGGTTATCCAGCGTCCACTGTGGCATCAGGCCGCTGCGTCATGGGAAGTGTAGGCAGCCTAATCGAGAAACCAGACGTGTCACCAACCAAGAGCAACAGAGCAGTTCCACAAGTGCCAGGACGGGCGAACCACGGCCTGCTCAAGAAGGGTTTCAACCAGAGGGAGCTGCTTAACTATCTGAACATAACCAAGAAGGAAGCAAAGGGCATCAAAAATATCATCTCTGGGACATTCTCTATCAAGAGAGAGGAGGACGACGTCTACACTAAGGTCTGCCACAGGGACGGAAAAGAGGTTGATTTGGGAAAGAACTCACTTCCTATAGGTGGCAAGTTTGACAAGGTACACAACTGTCATAGAGTTATGCTTCAGCCATGCCATGTCAGTTACAGTGATTGTGATTTTCCATGTTTGTCAAGCTCAAAATTACTGGTTTGAACCTCTGGCCAATGGCAGACGCAGGGAGTGTTTGGAAAACCTGGCTTAAAATAGTTATTAGTTTTGCTACTGTGTTTAAAGTTTAAAGTGGTGCAGAAATGACATATTTCAGCTTTATAAGTTTTATAGGAGCAGATTGAAGTGAACTGACATGTACATATTTAAAGTTGAAGACCACTACCAAAATAGTATTGATATTTTATTTTATTGTCTATCTTAGTCTCTTTTTTATATATCACAGAATATCTATAAACGTAAATCAACATCAATTTCATTGCATTTTATGTAAACCCAATAAGATACATTGTTAATTTTTTACAAATTGTATTTAGTAGAAGCATTTTCTTTCCTTCTTTCTTTATTTTTTATTATTTTTTATTTTTATATACAAATAAATAAACTGCTTCAATGTGACAACAGGTGTCATTTAAAAAAAAATAATAATAATAATAACAGTAATATGGTAATTCGGACATGACCTGGAAGCAGCATTTTATTAATATAAAAATGTATATCATTTCATTAAGAAATGTAAGAAAAATAAATACTGTTCAGTAGTTGTTTACCACTTTGTAGGAAAGTAAGGATGAATTTATTATAGTTACTGGCTTTTTTGCCCATCAGCACTTACTTTCACTAAGTATTCAACAAATCTTAGAAGGAGCAGGTGTTAAAAACACACTTTACAACGTCTGTATTAAAACATGATAAATAGGTTCCTCGTTGTGGTAGACAAAGCCTGTCAATGAAATGCAGAAATCATGACAATGTTTCCAATCCGACTCCTTAAAAGTAATATTTCTTCTTGAGGCACGTGTAATTTATTGATAGGTGGGCTCCCCACAGTCTCAAATGGAAATAAATCATATGAACTGTTCAGGCCAGCAGCATGTAGATGACTGACTGGCCTCTGCTGGCTAAATTTATCTCTGTAATCAAATATGGTCCCCCCTCAGGTGATGTTATTGTGCAGGAAATTCAGCGAGACCCAATAAATATGGAAGTAAATGTGGTCTACATTAAATTACTTTGTTGTTTAGCATGGCTCCAGTATTTAAGTGTATATCTAGTCTCCTGATGCACATGCTGCAGTTGACTTATCCTTTTCACTTCACAGCCACGTTTCAGGCCTTCAATGCAGAACCTCTACCCCTCCAAGTCAGAGGAATCGGAGAGCGGCTTAACCAATGGCATGAATCTGTCCTACGCCAAAGCAGCGCCCAAATCACTGTCCACCTCTTCCTCGTCCTCCTCCCCTTCACGGCCAGGCACGAGTGTCAGCAAAGGCGTGCTAGCAGCAGCCCGGGGCCTCAGCCAGGAAGAGGAGAACATGTCTGACTCAGGGCACAATTCCATGAACAGCCTACCGCCTTATCGGCCGCCTTTCCGTCCTCACTTGGGACAAATCAGTGCCTCTATGGGTCACATCAACCACATCGGCTCACTTGATCGCACCTCACTAGGCTCCAAGGGAGTCGCTTCCACAGTCACAGACATGTCCTGTCAGAGTATGGCTACGCTGAACCGCTTGCAGTGCTATGGAAGCGAGGCCCCGCCACCCTACGAACTGTTGCACTCGATGGAGGACGTGGTGAGGGACCTGGAGGACTGTCTGCAGGAAAAAGAGCACGAGCTGCTTCAGATGAGGAGGAACCTGGATGAGAGCGAAGATGCTATTGCACAGGTCAGCATCTATAAGAAAATATATTTTTTATGTTTTTAACGTCTCTTATGTTCGCCAGTGCTAGATATTTTTGAAAATCAATTTACTGTAATATTGTGAAAAATATGTTTTCTATTTCAATACATTTTAAAATGTAGTTTATTCTGTGATGGCAAAGCTGACTTTTCAGCATCATTACTTCAATCTTTAGTGTCACATAATTCTTTAAAAATATGGTGATTAGATGCTCAAAAAACACTTATTATTATTATTATTATGAATGTAGAGAAGAGTTATGCAGCTTATTATTTTCTTGGATAACAATACATTTTTCAAAGTTAAAAAGAATAGCATGTTTTTTAATTAAAAATATTTAGTACCATTATTTGTGTCTTTACTGACACTTTTGGTCAATTTAATGCTTACTTGGTGACTTAAAGTAATATATATATATATATATATATAATTATGTTTAATATAGTTTTTTAAGAGATTATGCTTTGTTTTTGCTTTGTTTTTTTTTTCAAAAAAGTGCAATACCTTATAATAATTATAATCATTTTACACATTCACCATGAACAAATAGCACAACTAAAAAAGAAAAAGAAAATACACACACAAAAAAAGATGAACTGAAAATATAACACTACATTACCATTCTTACAAAACAAAAACTACATTAAAATTCAATACTCCTCTTTCCGTGCTGTAGGTTTTTGAAGAGAAGCAGCGGCTCTGGGAGAAGGAAGTGACAGAACTGAAACACCTGTACAATGCCAAACTGCGCCAGGTATCCCAGCAGTCCCAGCGTTCACAACGAACCCTGCAGCTGCAGCTCTATAAGGCACAACAGGAACGTAACCGGCTGAAGGAGGAGCTGGATTCTGTCAGGCTGGAGTGCCAGACCCTGAGAAGTCAAAGCCCAGCAACACAGAGACAAAACATTAATCCCCAGCTGGAAGAGACCCAATGGGAGGTATGCATTAAGTCAGAGCTATCTATCCAGAGCACCAGGGATTTCAGAAAAGTTTGGAAGAGATAAAAGAAAGAAATAGATTTTAGTTGCACGAAAAGCATACCATGTATACTTGGTTCTTTATTCACACTGAAAATAAATCTAAATGAGATGTTTAAGTCTGACTGTCCACACTGTCATTTTGCATGTAATCAAATTACTTTTCGGACTACAAACAACTAAATGGATTTAAATCAGAAATGTATTAAAAAATATATACATATTTAGTTGCTTTTCTGAGCAAAGCGCTGTGTGCCTTAAACAAAGGATAGCAACCATCCTTGAAAGCCTTGTTATGAACAGTCTTTTCAAATCATATCTTGTCTTTGTGTATTGTATAATCTGTAATAAATAACTAAACTGTACTTGCTTTGATAGGTCTGCCAAAAGACTGGAGAAATCTCTTTACTGAAGCAACAGTTTCGGAACTCTCAGGCAGAGGTCACACAGAAGCTGAGTGAAATCTTCCTCTTAAAGACTCAGCTGCATGAGGCACGCAATCAGATCCGGGGCAAGGATGGTCAGATCGACGTGCTGCAGATGGCCCTACAGAGAGCCCGACAGAAATGCCCCTTGCCTGCTTTCGAGGAGCGTCGAGCTGATACGGGTGAGAATGATGGGGCCAGTTCTACGGAGGAGCGTCTCAGAGCTGAACTGCTGCTGGAAAGGCGACAGAATGAGGCGCAAGCTTCAGCTTTTGAAATGGAGAGGAGGACCTGGCAGAATGAGAAAGAGAAGGTGATATGCTACCAGAAGGAGCTGCAGGCCAGCTACCTGGTGCTGTACCACAAGAATGAGGCCTTAGAGAGAGAACTGGCAGTGCTGAATGTGGGCAGCGCAAGAATTGAAGAGGTGGGATCAGGGGGCGGAGATGAGGGCGGGGCTTTACAAGAAGTGAAGCCGCCCACTGGTCTGCCCTGGATAGAGAGGATTGAGTCCTCTGAAATTTGACTTTGCAAATGTTCTTTGGCATCAGAAATTAGATTGATGCCAATAGCTCTGGCTCCTCAACCCTCTTTTCTATTCTGAGACAATGTTTTAAACTTAATAAATAAACTATACTATATAAATTTGACCAAAAACAGAGGAGCGAGCTGATTATGGGTTTTGCTTTGATAAATGTGGATCATCAAAACATCGACTCATCCCAAATTTTGTCTGGGATGATAAATGATATTTGTTTTTAGATTCTAAAACAGTCACAATGAGTGTTCTAGTACTATATTTTATTTTCATTGATTCAGTGGTATATTCATGCTTTAGGTACTTAAACGTTCCAGAGGACGTTAAATCACAAATCCAAACATCTTATTTTTTTATGCTGCCATTCTTTAAAGTCTGAAATGAGAAGTGTGCATTCCCTAAAATGCATGTTGCACTTTAAAAGCACACAACTTATAAGTTTAGAAAAAAATATATAGGTGTTATATATATATATATATATATATATGTAAACAGCAGATCCATATAGAAGCATTTCTGCTACTATGTGTATTGATGTGCTCTGGTGGGCTTTTCTGTTCTTTTGTCCCAAGATGTTTATAACTGCATGAATGTGAAATCAAAATTTGAAATCAAAAAGTTGAATGCCAATGTGTGCATAGAACTGTTGAAAAGTCATTGATCGAAAGGGTAACATTAGATTCCACGTTATTATATCTTCATATAGCAAACTATACTGTGACTTGTTAAAACTACTGAATTTCATATTCCATTTCATGTATTACTTGTATAGATTTGTACTATACTGGTATGGTGTTCTTTACCTCAAAGTCGCTTAAACTTGCCATTTTCCCTTACGTTTACTGAAGACTTTCCCTTATTCTGTAAAAACAGCTCTATCCACCTTATTTTTCAATGCTTAAGAAGTTTTCTGTGAATGTGTGAGACTTCCAGTTCATTGGCCGCTGTAGGGAAATAACGAGAAGAATAACAATGTACAGTAAATAGCAAACCAGTGTTTTCATAATTAAGATAATATATTCACATAATATGGTAAGACACACCAGTTTGCAATATCAACCAGCAATACGAGCCGTACAGCTAAAAATCGCTAGCGAATGCAAATGACACTGGAAGCCAGACACATAAAACTGACAAATGGTCGCGCCTGATTTTACGGGAAAAATAAGGTGTTATCCAGTGTCTTCCAGTTAGTGCAAAATAAAAGTTTAAAATGTGTCTTCCAATTAGTGTTTTCTTTCACATGCACTGTTTTATGTTAATAAAAATCGTACCTTATCTAACTTTATTTATAACCTTAATTAGTGTATTTACAGCCCATCTCTTGTATAGATTAATTAATCTATTATATAGATCAGTAATCCAGCTTCATAAAATGTTTACTTTTATGATCTGATTTGGCTGAGAATCTGTAAAATTATACGCACTGCATTTAAATTTAAAGGGACTTTGATTATCTGTAAACATCTGTAAACTACGCCGTTTTAGAACTTCTGCTGAATTAGACACACCCCTTTCTACAAACACTGGTATTTTAACCTGACATTAAAGCTTCGCAAGCGATTTAAGCTTTTGAAGTTCCCTCCAGCAATGAAAATTTTTACCGATGTTTACTCTCATGTTGCGTCTTTGTTTGTTCATTTTGTTTGTTTTCCTAACCCCTTTAGGACAACTGACTTTTGCAAACTCACGAAAACTACGCCAAGATCATCTATCATCTAATCAGCCCACTAAGAACGTAGAAAATTATTGACATTTGGCTAAAAAATATTTGATATTTTTTCATGGAGTTGGATAATTTCATGCATACCATTTTATTAAAAATATCTAGTCCTTTAAAACAACACTAACATAAGAGCGGTTCAGTTCCCTTTCGAGAGTACTCTCGTACTGCGTAAGCTAGCTTACGCTATGGGAAAAGGTCCCCTTTTCTCGAGAATATGAAGCCAAAAATTATCCTTAATTTTTAAATAATGTAAAACGCAGTGCTGCAGCACAGCAGACCCAAGCGAAGCGGCTCGCGCGCTTATTGGCTGTGCTGCGGCAACTGCAGCAACCTATGGTGAGGCGGTGGAGAGGAACGAACCAATGGGGGCGCTTCGCGCCCATTGGACGTCAGAGCGCGCCAAAATAGGCGTGGCTGGAACTATATAAGCCACCGCTTCACCATAGGGATCAGATTTCATCTCCTTCAGCGATCTCACCTGCACTTCGCTGTCTTCTCCGGAGAAGCCTCTGCACGCCGTCGAAAAGCCTCTCAGCGGGATAGCACTGCAACGCAGATCTGAGGACGCCGGCTCGTGCTTCATCTCGACACCGCCTTCAGCACTCGCTTCCTGCTGCGCCATCCGGCGTGACTATATCCTTTACAAAGCTAGTGTGTTTGCCGCTGCATCACACTTTTTTCCTCCAGAATACGAGGCGTTGTTTCAAATGCCTCGGGCCTGTGCTTCATGCCGAGGCCCTCTGCCCAGCGAGGACCGCCACATCATCTGTGTGTCCTGCCTGGGCCGCGAGCATGCTGAGAGCGCACTCTCCAAGGGCGGCTGCCCTGAGTGCGACGACATGGCTATATCGACCCTGCGGGCTCGATTAGCTCAAACCAGCCACGATGCTCCACCCGCTCCGCCTCTTCTCTCTCAAGTGCCGCGTAAGAAACGCCGCGATCAGAGAATGCCTGAGCACACTGCTACACGGGAGCTCACGCCGGAACACTCCCCGCGTGCCTCGCCCGCTCTCTCTCCTTCGCCTGTCCTCTTCGTGGACGAGCAGCGCCAGTCCCTGCTCACCAGCGCCCCCTTCTCCTTCGGAGCGCCTGAGGCGGAAGAGGACAGACACGACAGCCTTTCTCTCGCCGCGTCCAGTAGTGAGGAATGGTCGGGCTCCATTGCGGACCCCCCCCCCCCCTCTACAGCACCCAGCTGCACCGGACGATGCGCTGATATCGACGCAGAGCTTACTCGCGTGCTTACAAGGGCTGTCAGCGACCTTCAGCTCGACTGGTCTCCTCCAGACGAGCCCGCTAAAAGCAGGCTGGACGAATGGTTCTTGCAGGGGCGCCCTTCGGCCCCTCGGCAAAGAAACGCCCCCTTCTTCCCGGAAGTTCACGATGAACTCACGAAGTCGTGGAAAGCCCCATTCTCCGCACGGTTGAAAACTTCTGTCTCGTCAGCGCTCTCCTCTGTCGACGGCGCCCGAGACCATGGTTACGAGAGCCTCCCCCCTCTCGAGGAGGCTATTGCTGCACACCTCTGCCCGCCCTCAGCCGCAGGATGGCGGTCGAAGCCTGTGCATCCATCCAAGCCGTGCCGCACCACCTCAGCTCTCGCTGGCCGAGCTTACACCTCCGCTGGTCAAGCTGCTTCGGCTCTACACACCATGGCTGTGCTGCAGGTTTTTCAGGCCAGACTTCTCCGTAAACTGGACGAGTCTGCCCCAGATACCTATGACTTTAAAGATCTCCGCAGCGCTACTGATCTAGCCCTGCGTGCGACAAAGACCACAGCACAAGCGATCGGCCGAAGCATGGCAAGCCTCGCTGTTTTAGAGCGACACCTCTGGCTCACGCTCACGGAGATGAAGGACGCCGACAAATCCGCCTTTCTTGACTCTCCTATCTCGCCTTCCGGCCTCTTTGGCCAGTCGGTTAAGGGTTTCGCTGAACGCTTCACTGAGGCTCAGAAAACGTCACAGGCAATGAGACACTTCCTGCCGAAACGCTCTAGCTCTGCTGCGGGACGCCGTAGAAAGAACCCCGAGCCTCCGAAGCCCTCCTGACCTTCGGGCTGAAAAGACCGTGGTTAAGTCCCGCTGCGGCCGGACCACCACATAAGAAACCTCACATGCTTCCTCCAATCCCCTCACTAAAGGCGGTTGGAGATGTCTATACTGCAGTAAACGAGCATGTTACAATGCACGCGCGCCTGCACACAAACGCCGTTTTCACGGCGACCTCAATAAAGCACAAAAAGAGCTTTTTCTATGTAGGCAGTGTGCCCACTACACAGTACGCACCCCTACATGTATACACACTCCCCCAAGTGTCACAAAGACTCACTCGGGTCTCCTTTCATGCCCACCTTCCCGCTGGCGCCGGAGGTGCTCTAAATGTAGCGCGCGTGCCCACTTCTCAGTGCGCAACCCTACAAATAAGCGCTGTCACCACAGTGTCACAAGCACAGCATACTCGAGCTACTGGTCCCCTCATAACAGGCGGCCAGTGCCCGAAGCACATTCAACCCATAGCCGCACGAGCCGCTGCATGGCAGGCCATCCCCGGCATATCAAATTGGGTTTTGAATATAATAAAACGAGGTTACTCGCTCCAGTTCGCTCGCAGACCGCCGCGCTTTCGCGCCGTGGTCGAAACGAAAGTGAAAAGCGAAATGACACACGTCCTTCGCGCCGAACTGATAAACCTTCTTGCAAAAGGGGCGATAGAAACTGTCCCCCCAGCGCAGCGCGAGTCAGGCTTTTACAGCCGCTACTTCCTCGTACCAAAAAAGGATGGCGGTCTCAGACCCATCCTAGATCTCAGACGTTTGAACAAAGCGCTTATGACGCGATCGTTCAAAATGTTAACTACCAAACAAATACTCGCGCAAATTCGCCCGAGGGATTGGTTTTTCTCAGTGGATCTGAAAGACGCTTACTTTCACATTCAAATAGCACCCCATCACAGGCCATTCTTGAGATTCGCCTTCGAGGGGCAGACTTATCAGTACATGGTTCTTCCATTCGGCCTCTCCGTAGCGCCCCGTACGTTTACACGGTGCATGGATGCCGCTCTCGCACCCCTGAGAATGCGGGGAGTGCGAGTATTGAACTACCTCGACGACTGGCTAGTTTTAACCCATTCCGAGGAACTACTGACGACACACAGATCCTGGATCCTCAGCCATTTAGAATGCCTGGGTCTCACGATCAACACTGTCAAGAGCGCTCTGTCTCCCAGCCAGAGGATTTCCTTTTTGGGGATAGACATAGACTCTGTGACATGTACAGCGCGTCTGACGTCACAGCGCGCTCTCACTATTCAGCATTTAGCCGTGTCGTTCAAAGCCGGGTCTCTTTACCCGCTCAAACGATTTCAGGAAATGCTAGGTCTGATGGCATCAGCCTCTGCGGTTCTCAAACTGGGCCTGCTGCGCATGCGCCCACTACAGCGCTGGCTGAGAGACCGTGTTCCAGCGCGCGCCTGGATTTCCGGCCGCGCGCGCATCAGGGTGACCCACGGCTGCATCACAGCTCTGGCCCCTTGGAAAATAGCCAACTGGTATCAGTTAGGCGTAAGCACGGGCGCTGTCTCGAAATGGAAAGTAGTCTCGACAGATGCATCCAACCTCGGTTGGGGCGCCCTGTACGAGGGCAGGTCTGCCTCCGGCCTCTGGTCGAGCCCGGAGCGACTGTTACACATAAACTGTCTCGAGATGATAGCGGTCGAACTATCCCTGAAAGCTTTCCTCCCATTTTTAAAGGGCCACCACGTTCTGGTCAGATCAGACAGCATGTCAGTGGTGCCCTACATAAATCGCCAGGGTGGTGTCAGGTCAGAAACCTTGCACACCCTGACCGAACGTCTTCTGACATGGGCACATTACAATCTGCGCTCCCTAAAGGCAGCGCATGTACCTGGCATCCTGAACCGGGGCCCGGACATGCTTTCCAGGGCGAATGTTCCCCCTGGGGAGTGGTCTCTTCACCCACAGACGGTTCAGTTGATGTGGAGCATCTTCGGCAGGGCAGAGGTCGACCTCTTCGCCTCAGAAGACAACGCTCATTGCCCAATATATTTTTCAAAGAGCAGGGACGCGCTGGCCCTCGATTGGCCCAGACGCCCGATTTATGCCTTCCCACCGGTCGCGATGCTACCGCAGGTCATCGATCGGGTCAGGAAGAGCAGATGTGCTATGCTGCTAGTAGCCCCACTCTGGACGACCCAACCTTGGTTCTCCGAGCTGATGCAGCTGTCCAGTACAGCCCCATGGAACTGGTCATTCGTTTCCTTAAGGGAGCTCGTCGGATGAACCCTCCCCGACCCCCTTCAATCCCTTCCTGGGACCTGTCTACGGTCCTAGAGGCCTTAAAGGGCCCCCCTTTTGAACCGCTTCAGTCTGTCGATATGAAGCTTCTTTCGTTCAAAACCGCTTTTCTACTGTCTCTGGCCTCAGTCAAGCGAGTGGGGGATTTACATGCGCTATCTGTAAGCGCTGACTGTCTCGAGTTTGGGCCTAATGACTCCAGAGTCATTCTCAGACCAAGACACGGCTATGTCCCCAAGGTGCTCTCAACACCGTTCAGAGCGCAGGTCATCTCGCTGTCAGCCCTTTCCTCGCAAAGCGACGAAAGCAACGCGAGCTTCATCTGCCCCGTCAGGGCTCTTAGAACCTATATTGCGCGCTCCGCCTTATTCAGGAGGTCGGACCAGCTCTTCATATGCTTTGGTGGGCGCACCCGAGGTCTCGCCACCACGAAGCAAAGCCTATCGCGATGGATAGTAGACACTATCTCGCTGGCTTACAAATCTAAGGGCCTTCACTTCCCGTTCGGCATCAGAGCCCATTCCACCCGAGGTATGGCCTCGTCATGGGTGTGGTCCTGCGGGATACCACTGGATGATATCTGTGCGGCGGCAGGCTGGGCCTCTCCGTCCACATTTATTAGATTCTATAATCTGCAAGTCCCTGCCCTGCAGACCAGGGTACTTTCTATATAGACGTGCTAAGCCTTATCACGTCCCCCTTTTTTCGTTCCCTATATAAAGCTCACTAAGGTTGGCTGTTGGGACTGGGATTTCTCCTGCTATAAAGCCCCGGGCTCTCGCCTCGGGCTGTGACAGGTCGAAGTTCCCGAGCACGCACGGCGTTTTACATTGTGTTCCCATAGCGTAAGCTAGTTTACGCAGTACGAGAGTACTCTCGAAAGGGAACGTACTCGGTTACTAACGTAACCTCGGTTCCCTGAGATGAGGGAACGAGTACTGCGTAACCTGCCGTGCTATGTGCTCGGATCGGGTGATCGCTTCAGTCGATTTAAAACCTGATCCCTATGGTGAAGCGGTGGCTTATATAGTTCCAGCCACGCCTATTTTGGCGCGCTCTGACGTCCAATGGGCGCGAAGCGCCCCCATTGGTTCGTTCCTCTCCGCCGCCTCACCATAGGTTGCTGCAGTTGCCGCAGCACAGCCAATAAGCGCTCGAGCCGCTTCGCTTGGGTCTGCTGTGCTGCAGCACTGCGTTTTACATTATTTAAAAATTAAGGATAATTTTTGGCTTCATATTCTCGAGAAAAGGGGACCTTTTCCCATAGCGTAAGCTAGCTTACGCAGTACTCGTTCCCTCATCTCAGGGAACCGAGGTTACGTTAGTAACCGAGTACGTTTACTATTAATCAGATGTACTAGAAGAATTTTTGAAAAAGTAAAAAACTAAAGAAAAGGTAATTTAACAGTGTAGCTGAAAGCCAAAAAAAGAAAATTAAACAAACATGTAAGGGGCAGTTTTGCAAATCCATGTAGGCCTCCTCCTTTTAGATAAAAGAATGTGATAGGCCCCTGCACACCTGCACATCAGATCCAGCTCTACGGAGAGGAATTTTCTGCTTGATAGACCAGAATGGGTCATTGTCACATGGACAATAAGGAGTCTATTGTGTCTCTAGGCAGAGACTTAAGCTGCTTCCTTAGAAGCAAGAAGTAAATCAAGTTTGAGAAAAGGCCAACAGGGTCAAAACATTAGATGTCTAATTTTCATTCTTCTTATTATTATTTTTATTTACTTTTTAAAACTTGCATAAAAATGGAACTTGTTTTCAAAAAGAAAAATAAACCTTATGTTTTATCATGTTCTTGAATGCATATATTCGCTAGGAAGTGTTCATTAGTCAAGCTCTTTTTAAAGCAGGACAGATTTTATCTAACTTAGTGTGCAAACATAGGAGGGTCTCAACTTCATTCAAGAAACAAGTGTTTCCATGGAAACTCAGTTGCCAAACTTTTAACAAATGTTTGTGAGATGTAGAGTGAGATCCTTAATTGAGAGAAACATTAACTTTGCTCTACAATGTGATCAGGTAGCTCTCAGTCAACATTTTATCACAACGACTATTTTAAAAAGTATTCCAATATAATGCTATTTATATAAATTGCTATATGGATTTTGGCTCAACCCTTACAGTCTCCCCAGTGCACTGAGGTTTCCCTCTTGTGGAAATAAAGGGTTAACATCTCATTTAAAACATTTTGCTTAATATTGTTTTCAATAGTTTCAGTATGGAGGTATTTTTCTGTCCATAATTCCATAATTTTTATGTCAGCATATTTTGAACACAAAGCAAATAATATGCCCTAAATCATTAACCTATAACAATTGTTAGGAACACACTACTATTCAAAGGTGGGGGTCTGTAAAAATATATTATGTTTTCGAAAGAAGTCTCTTATGCTCATCAAGGCAGCATTTATGTGATCACATACAGTAAAACAGTAATATTGTCAAATAGTATTACAATTTTAAATATAGTTGCAAGCAGCAATGGTGGGCCCAAGCCATCAGTGCAATCGCCACCCCGGTGACATCAGGAAAACACTTGCATTTATAGTAACTATCTGGCAGTCTGGTTTTAAGGGATACAGCAATGAAAGGGTTAATCCAAAACATCAAGAGTGTGAAACAAACACACATACAGAATAATGTATACAACTTTGGTAACTCTTTACAATCAGGTTTCAGTTATTATCATTAACTATATTAATTAACATGACCAAAAATGATACAGCATTTATTAATGTTAGTTAATATTAAGTTCAAAATTAATACATTATTAAAATTTAAAGTTTTATCTATTAACATTAGTTAATGCACTGTGAATTAACATGAACATTCTGATTAACTAACATCAACAAACAACAAATACCGTAAAAATATATTGTTCTTCAATTTAGGTCATATTAGTTAATGCAACAAATGAGACCTTGTTTTAAAGTGCAGCCAGTTAAAATATTAACTTATTTTATGAATTTATTTTTTATTCTAATTAATTGAAATGAGCTGTAAGGGATCAGGCATAAAATGTTATATGAGTGAGAAACAACATAGGGTAAGTGATTAATGACAAAATCTTCATTTTGGGGTGGAGTATCCCTTTAATGCTGATGTGTGTGTTGAGTTTCACATTCTAAGCATGTTAAGTGCTTCAGAAACACAGGACATGAATACAAAAGTTTGATATGTTGCCATGGCAACACTATTTAAATGATCAATAATGCCTTCACAGTTTTACCTCGGACATGTTTTGATATTATTCTGTATATAAGAGGGTAAAATATAAGAAAAATAAAATATAAGAGGGTGCTTTCAAAGCATTTAAAAAGTAACACACTTCCTGCTGTCAGTCAGTGGAGCAATGAAGAGACTCATTACAGTCACATCTATGTGACCAGACTCCGGAAGATCCGGAAGCAGAAAAGGAAAAAAAGCACCAGGCCCAGACAGTGTTACACCAGCCTGTCTGAAATCCTGTGCTGACCAGCTGGCCCCCATCTTCACACAGATCTTCAACAGATCACTGGAGCTGTGCAAAGTCCCTTCGTGCTTCAAACACTCCACCATCATCCTCATCCCAAGGAAATCCAAAATTACAGGACTAAATGACTACAGGCCTGTGTCTCTAATGTCTGTGGTCATGAAGTCATTTGAAAAACTGGTGCTGGCCCACCTGAAGGATTATACTGGACCCTTGCTGGATCCTCTTCGGTTTCCCTACAGAGCAAACAGGTCTGTGAATGATGGAGTAAACATGGGGCTGCATTATGTTCTTCAACATCTAGACAGACCAGTTTGATCAAAATCAGACAAAGTAGGAAAACATTATTTACGTTTTTTATTTCTTGCCATAATTATGCCGCCTCGCCACGGTTAAACCATTCAACATATCAAAAATCCCTTCACAATTTAGCATCCCCAATGTTTTAAGATCATGCTGACCTAGTTTGGTGCCAATCGTGTAAAAAAATCTAGGAGGAATATATCAAATTCCAGAGCATGTGCTTTTTACACAGCCCTGAATAGCCAACTTCTTGTTGGGCGGAGCCTATGGAATGCAGTGCTAAAGCTGTTCAGCTCAATTACTGTAGATCTATGTGTATTGAGTTTTTTAAATGAATAAGTAGAAGTATGTGTGCGATATACATTGTTTTCTTACTGCGTTCCCGGGGGTGCTGTAGAGCCCCTGTGTCACGCCTGGGTCCTAGCATCTGCTGTGTACTAATGACCACAGATTCCAATGTGTGTGCCCATTTTCAAGAGTTTTTGAGCATGTTAAGGCCCCCAAAAAGTTGGGGAGAAAAAAAATTATTAGAAAAACAAGAGGGATTTTCAGCAATAATTACTTCAGTATTCAGTGTTTAATATTATCAATACTGAAAACAATGTGCTGCTTAATATTTTTGTGGAAACCATGATACATTTTTATTATTATTTTATAAATAGGAAGTATAAAAACAGCATATATTTGAAATAAGAAGCTTCTGTAAAAATGTTTTGACACATTTTAGGGAAGCATTGAAATTGCATGTGTAATATTGCATATTAAAATATGGTTAAAAAATGTTGGTAGTTAATGCTTCACCACTTTAGCCGTTTTGGACACTTTTAATTGTTTAAAATGACTTTTAGAGTGAATTGTGAATGTAGATGGAGACGGCAAACTCAAAAGATGAGTATAATTTTTTTTATTATTTAGATGCAAGTATAATAAACATATTGTACTGTTAGAAGATAAATATTTACAATAGTTGCCTTGCAATTGTTAGTGGAGAAAGCAGAGTCATTCCTCAATCACTGAATGAAAACTAAAACAAAAAAGCACTTCCTTAAACTCATGTTACAACGCACAGTACTCTGCTTTGATCTTACAAATTTCCGGGAGGTAATAAAGGATTGTCTACTAAAAGAACAGATGTTTATTATCAGCATGTCAGTGGCCACACAGCACTCCTACACACCTATTTAAGGTTTTAAACAAGACGACAGCATTTATCAACAACAAAAAAAAAATAGAATAATAATAATAAAAATAATTCGGACATCATTCGCTAAGAATGTAGCTGTGCTGGTACATGCTCGCCCTTCAAGAATGTCAAAGAGCACTGGTAAAGGTTTTCTCTCTCTGGGTCTCAGGTCTGGATCACATTTGCCAGAAAAGCTTGTTGGTTTTGAAATTTCATTTCGATTCAATCACTGCAGGGCAATTTACAAACCATACATTCCACTTCGGCATGCACATTTTGAGATCGATTCCTAAAGTGGAACGGGAACAATTAGCAATAACAGTGTGTTAAAGCCAAAGAGTATTTGAAGAACATCCTAAGGGGGTAAATATTATTCCACTGTCTCCCTTCACCTATACAGAGATAAACAGAGTGAGCTTTACATTCAGGGATGATGAGAAACATCTGAAAACTATCATCTTGATGAGGAACATTAAAACACAGTCAGTCTACCATCAACTGTACATTAATGGACATATAGTTTCAGTCTGTTTTGCTGGCAAAGGTTCAGTCGCTTTCTCGAATCAACGCGTAGACCTGTTTTGATTTTGTAAGCGGAAAAGTCTGGAACTGTGAGAGCTAATTCAGCAAGTCCAGTCAACTCTGTGATAAAACAACTTGTGTGAGCATTTAAATACATTACATATGTAATTATAATAATGAAAAGTTGTACCATCACAAATCACTGCTGTATATTAATTAAACCTTTTTTTTTTTTTTTTTTTTTTTAAATACACAGAGCAAGACACATGGCTTGGACAAGGAGGTTTTCTCAGACATCAGACCGGCGCAAAGAACAAGATCACAATCTGCACAAACAAATCCTCAGATTTCTCATGAATATGCACTAATCAAAACGCCATTCAATCCAATTAAGCCTTTATTATATTGGAAAGAGAGACGTAAATTATTTATAATCAACAGGCACCCGTCCACCAGTCCTTAGTACATTGTTAATATACATACTGAAAAGCCACTTCTATCATGTACACGTGCAAAGAACCCAAGTTCATGTATTTAAATGTGATCTCAAAAGAGGAAACCGTGAATATATTCTGGCAAGAAGTCACCCACACAGATGCATCACGCCCATTTGCTTAATAAAGGTCACAAAGAAAGAAAAAGAGAGGCGTCATACCATGGAAACTTAAAAATACTCTGCAATTAAAACAAATGTAGAGGAAGCAAAATGTGCACACACACATGTACTTGTAAAAGCCTGTTTATACTAGGCTGTGTTAACAAATGAATGATCCGCAAAGATCGTTTTCCTCATTAGGTACACTTACTGACTCGGGTTCTACAGGTATGTTGCCATGGCCACCGGCCTCTGTAAACTAAAAGCTTTGGAGAGGGAGGTGGCGATGCGGAGGAGAAGCCGCCACAGAAGGCTTGTCATGCCTGTGAATGAGGATCATTCAAAAAGCGGCTCCAAGAGGCCTTCAACACAACATTCGGCTACACTCCAAAAAAAGACATCAGAAGAAGATCTGCTTGGCATCTGAGGGATTCTGCTCCATTGGACAATATGGGCATTTAAGCCTGAGAAGAGAGAGTTTAAGACATTGTAAGCAAGGAATATCAGTATCAATTCTGCATAAAACATTCATTTCCATTTATTTTGGTAGCATTTTTTTTTACAGTGACCTAGTAACAATACTAAACAGTAAAATTTGAACAAGTGGAAGTAACTTACCTTAAACCAAGCCCTAACCCTTGAGTTAATACATGTAGTTAATTAATCTTACCAAGTACTTATTTGTGCAATTACATTGTAACCGTATCACCTTGAACTAAAGTGCAACCTTTATTTTATTTTTAACTGAAAACAGCATTAAAGAACATCAATGAATGAACCCCTTATATTCAGTTTTAAAGGTGAAATGTGCATTTCTGAGTAACTGAAACAATGGTTACCAGGGCATTGCTATGTGGTTGCTTAAGTGATCTGCATAATATGTTGCTAGGGTGGTCCCAAGTTAAAAAGGCCCACTCTTGAATCTTACGATATCATCAAATCTGTGTTGTTTCTGCACATTAAACTGACATGAGAGTGTGTCCGTTTAATCATGAATACAGTGGCAGACTTTGCAAATCCTAAAATTCTAGGCCAAAACCTGTAGTCTTTGATCACTAGTTTGACATGTTTGCCAACAGCTAATAAATGCCCACTGCGATAAATTTTTGCCTCAAATGAGTTATGAGATTTTTTCATATGACGATTATGAAAATAAGAAATATTAGGAGCAAAGAAAGGGATGACGCAATTAGTGCGACAACAAATCACCAATTTCTCCACATACACTGTCTTGGATCCATTTTTTCTTTCAAGACAACTTGAAAAAAAGTTGACTCTAGAGATAGTTTTTTTTTGCTAGCCATTACAATTATGCGTGTGAATGTGGCTCACCGTCACCGACCGTGTCATTGATTGATGATGTTAAACTCTGGATAAGTCTTTTGCGTATGTACATTTTTAATGAGTCTGACATTAATGACAACAGAGATCTTACGGTGTGACATGCTTTATAGCTGGGATCATGTTCATATAGTCTTAAAAACGTAAATAATTATTTTCAATAATCTGTCAATCAGCTACTGCTACTAGTGCGGCTGCTGGAAGCAAGAACGGCAGACGGCACTTTAACCCTTGTTAAATAACCATTAGGTCGGAGGTCTGTTTGATGAAACTTTAAATGTAATGTAGAATGTGATGCATGTATCAGAGTCTTACTTTCCAGCATTGGTGAGTTTGTTAAGCGCGTCTCTGGATATGACATGCCCACAGATGAGCTTCATGGGTGGATTGCTCTCTGATGTCTGCTGCCTCAGGATAGGACAGGCAAACACAGAGTGATACCAGCACTTCTTCCCCAGATCTATTTCAATCTAAACACACACACACAGCAGGGATGAACAGATAAAGCATTAATGTGTTTGAAATGACCACAGTTATTTATTAATAACTGTAATGAACAGCTATATCAGCCAATTCTTGGCAAATAAAAGTAGTATCTTGCACCTATCAGACAGAGCAATTAGTCAAGTCAGCTGTAATCAAAATCTTGACTCATTTGTGTTTCAAAGTTTTGCATTTATAATAACTGAACAGTCTGAATAGGGAAATGAACAGAAAGTGTAATTTATCATTCCTAATTTTGGTCATTCTTATATTTTGAAAGTTGGAAGATGGAAATACTAATTAATAATAAATAATTAATTAGTTTTGTTCTATAATTAATTTTCAGTTTAAAAAAAAAAAACTGAACCACCTTTTAGCATCAGTAAATGTTGTTCTAGTAAGTAACTGGTGCATGCATTATTATAATGTTAATGTAAAAACAATCCATGTAAGTAAAAGATTTCAACAAAAACTTTTGAAACCGTCAGAAAAAGGCATATCACTGTATAAAAACCTCAAAGGGAAACAGAGAGACCTACTGGCAGCTCATCCTTATGTGTCCAAACACCACTGCACTGTCTCTGTTCAATAACCTGTTTGATGTTCATGAGCACAGGCAGTGCCATACAGCCGGACGCAAAACTGATGGAGAGTCAAAGAATCAAAACAGGATTTAGCAATCAAAGATCAATCACTCAGTCTTAAAAAGGTTTTACTGTCAATACAAAGTTCAAAACATGTTACCTCTTAAACAGAATTTAAATATAATAAATTATATGATATCCCAAATAACGTTAAACATACTGTATACATCAGTATATGATGAGGAAACCACCCATGAAGAAACTCTACATTACCATTCAAAGGTTTGGAATCAGGGCATCTTTTAAAGCAATTAGTTTTTAATTTTATTCAAAAGAGATGCATTAAATTGATCAAAAGTGAAAGAAAGGACTGTCATAATATTACAAAAGATTCCTATTTCAAATACATGTGGTTTTCTTTAACTTTCATCAAAGAATTCTGCAATTCTACTGAAGGTTAGAGTAATGGCTGCTGAAAATTCAGCTTTGTCATCACAGGAAATAAAACATTTTAAAACTGAAAACAGTTATTTTCGATAATTGTAATATTAAATCCAGTTTTAGTAAGCACAAGTGGCTTTTTTCCCAAATTCATTTAAAAATCTTACTTAACCTAAACCTTTTAATGGTGCATTATGCATACGTGTAAAGCAGTGAATAGTCATTAGAAAAAGTGTAATTTCAAGTAAAAACTTTGTAATGTTTAAATTTTAAAAACATGCCTTGAGACTCATGCGTTTTTATTCTATTCTATTGAGCACAATGTAAAACTTGCATAAAACTTGCAGAGATTAATGAATTCAGTAGCTCCTTTTAAAATAGGCCTGACATCTATCTAATTACTGGTTAAGGGTCATATTGCAAATCCTACAGGAAGTGTAGAAATTATAGGATTTTTTCTGACCTGACACTGAGTGGGGACTCCACAGAGAGTCCAAGCAGGGCGCAAGCATCTCGCGTGAAGATGTTACAGATCTCTGCCCACTGATCCGTCTCCAGCAGACTGCGGTACGGAGAGTTCTCGATCCCATGGCGAAGGTACACTAGACTACCCATTAAGATCTGAATATCTAGAAAGCACACACAAACAAGAGTCAAATATCATCAACACTGAGTCAGGTAGTGTAATACAGAACAAAATAATTGCATCAATGATGTTACTGGAAAAACAGCCTTCTGTTCCACCCATATGTTTACAAAACTAAAGCCTAATAATGGTTCAAGAGTGAACCTTTCCTCACCTCTCTGATGCTGCGATGCAAATGGTTGGAAATGCCGTGCGTACTGTAAAGCTTCCTGCTGTTTGCCGATGCCTCCGTTGAGCAGGCTGATGAAGTAGAGTCTGTGAAGCTTGAACTCAAGGGTGCTGTTCAGATCCAGCAGCCGCTGACGGTTTGTCACCGCCCACCTACCACAGCAATCATAAAACCAAACAAACAATTACAACCAGTAATCTTAAATCTACAATGCAACTATTCTAGCCATACCCAATCAAATGTGTTGTTCTGAAAGAATTAAGGGTATGTTTACCCTAAGGGTATGTAGACTTACAGGATGTGGATAGATACACTACCACCAAAGGTTTAGGGTCAGCATGATTTTTGATGTTTTTGAAGAAGTCTATTATGTTTAAAAAAGGCAGCATTTATTTGACCAAAAATAATTTATTCCTGTGATGGCAGGAATAAATAACTACGTTTTCAGCACCCATTTATTCAGTGTCACATGATCCTTCAGAAATTATTCTAATATTCTTACTTATAGCACAATAAACATTTCTTATCAATGTTGAATAGCGTTATGCTGCTTATTATTATTAAAAAAATCTTTTGTGATAAATGTTAATATCTGTCACTTTTGATTACTGTCCCCAAACTTTTGAAAGGCCATGCACGTGAGAAAAAAAAAATTAACAAATAAAAGTGGGAAGTAGAAAACATGACACATACTCTAAAGCTGGTCTGAGATCTTGTGTTCTTAAAGCCTCTAAAATGCGGTTGAGCTCCAGAAATGGCTGTTTCATGCTCATGTCAATTACTACACCAGACTCCTGTAAAGTCAGATTAAAACACTACATATTAGTGCAGGGAATAAATTGTCAATAAAATTCTAACTGAAAATCTTATAACTTAACCTAAATGTGTATTGCAGCAATGTTTACAGAAATGCACACTTATTGTTTTAGTATTTATTAATAATACAAAAAAAAGATACCTGGCAGAGGTCCTCTGCAACACTCAACATGCCTTGTCGATACAGATGTTCTACGATGGTTTCACTCAGGTATTTCTGCCTCTCTGGAGAGTCCCAGACATTCTCAGCTACAACTGCACTCACCTCCGCATCAAAATTCTGTGCAAGAGAACAGCTTTTAAAACAAACGTATTAAACCACATAACACAATACTTTGAGGTGATTGATTTACTAAAGTAAATTAAACTACAAGTCGAATTTTATCATCAAATAGGTAGATTTTTCACTTTCAACAGACAGAAAATGTAGAAAGCAACCATAAACTACTGGTAAAAGAGAAGAAGAACATGACTGGGAATGTCACCAGTTTTTATTCAATGATATTTATTCAGACAAACATGATATATTTTATCTTTCTTTAGTATGTTTTATTTGGTTTTTATTAATGATTTTACATTTCTTCAATTTAAATATTTATTCACTTTTCCTCAACATTTCATAAACAACCCCCAGTTTGGGAGACCCTGACCAAGATAAACGGCTGTTAAATGTAATATTCTTTTAATATTTGATTGAATTAAATTGAACAACAGTGTAAACAATTAACAAATTCTTACTCGGTCAATTGCTTTCCCCACTTTCGACACACTGCCGTGGATGTCCTTGTGCCTTGAGGCAAGCATCTGCACAGTTTCTTTGATTTCCTTGCAGCACTGGGCCATTGTTTGATGGAGCACTGATAAATCTGTATCTTGAACCCCTAGAGTTGAAACAGTATGATAAAATATAGCAACATAGGGAACTTTGATATAAACAGACATAAGCAACTGTGACTCAGCTCTATAACAGAGTTATGCTTATATAACCATCTATAAAAAAATTTGACGAGGTTATACAGCTAAATGCAGTTTTTCCTGTGTTTTTGTATGTTTGTTTGCACTGCAGGCTATCATTTATGCAGGCATCTAAAATACACCTATTGTTCATGACTTAATGTCACTGAATTGGCTGTTTTCAAAGCCATAAAAGCACTTGGTTGACTTCGTCCTCCTCCTCTTTAGACTTGTTTTCATGTACAAGCACTGACATATGAATCACTCTACCACACAAGTTGATAACTCACAACACTGATTAAAAAAAAAAAAAGCAAGATATGAACTCTGAGAAGAAAAGTATGAAATGTGAGATATAAACTTACAATTCTCAGAAATTATAGAAAAAAAGGTGAGAGAATTGTGAGATAAAGTTGCAATTACCTTTTTTTTCTCCTATAGCAGAAACAACATATTGCCCAATGTCACTATACTTATTCAAATATATTCTGTCATGTGAGTCATTCAGATGAATCACCATACCTTAATTTCATCTGTTACCCATGGCTCTTTTATTCCCTAAGGTACAGATACCAAAACTACTAGATGCTCAGTGTACCAAAGCCCAAATTTTGGTATCCAAGTGAATTCTAAGCTCACCATAAGCAACCAATCGGCTCCTCAGCTCACAGACGTTCCTCAGGAGTTCATCCAGTCTTTCCTCAGACTGATGTCCATATGTGACAAACCTGTGTAGCACCTTCTCAAGCTCCCGTTCCACACACGCACACTGCTCCATCAGCACAGCGTTACAACTTACACGCACACACACAAAGTCCTGCACAACAGTAAAAAAAAATATATATATATATATTATATTATTATTTATATATTAACCTCATTTAAAGATTAAGCTGAATTATAAACCCTGCAGAGATCTTGTGTTCTTTAGTTTGTCTGTTCCAGGTATTAGTAGAAACAAAATAATAATAATATAAATTATTTCAAACAGTGTGGTTTGGTCAATCATGACACACAGTGAATTACAGCAGAACAGTGGTTTAATTGTTGTGTTTTTATAAATGGATAGAAAGAGCTCATTTTTCAAATGTATTTGTTAGTGTCATGTTTGAATCATATCTGAATGGACTCTAAAGCTGACAACTTCTTTGCATGACTGAGTACTGATTAAATCAAGCCAATGGGTCACTAAATAATTTCCAGGGATAACAACATCAGACTAAAAATCTGAGCCAAAGTCTGACAATAAAAAAAAAAACAAAAAAACAAAATTGAATCTAGTCTTATGGATTCTTGATTATAGACATACAACACCGATCAATGTCATTTCAAAATAAGCAGATCACTCAAAAATATAATTCCAAGTATTTAGGCTCGCAGGCCCGTTGTCATAAAAATAAAGAGCCTAAAAAGACTGAAATGCTTTGTAACGTTACCCAACTAAACTTACCGAAATGTCACTCTAAAAAGCAATACTGTATAAACGCATAATTAATTAGTCAAAAAGACCTCTTAATGAAAATAAATAAGAATACATTCCTTTGAATTTAGTTTAAATCAAATATATAAAAGCCTCAGCCAGGGTCAGGGCTATGCTGCCTAAACACAGCAAAACTACGAGTTAAAACAGCTACATCTATTATTCTCAGTTTGTTTTACCTTTTTAAATAGCACACTGCAATGAAATTTATGTCTAACTAAAGAAAACTGTAACAATTATTAAAAATGTGCGTTGAAATAAGAAACTGTTTGATCAAAACAATCAGTTAGCTTGTTAGCATAACCGGGAATACATCTAGCCATAAGAACGAATGTAAAACTCGGAAATTCAGTATGTAATTTGATACAAACGATGCTATTAAAACCATATCAGTCTAGTACTGACCTCGAACGAATTTTAGAAGGCTATATCAAACGCGTAAATTAAAATAATACATTATGTTCTTGCCTGTTTTGACAGCGCTTCACCAGCAGACGTCCCCGAAGCGATGGATGCACTGACTGCTTGACGCTGTGCTGCCTCCCGCGGCCTGGAGGTGTAAATGATTTTACCTCAATGGTAAGATCGACAAAGCACAAACACCTTTGACGTTAAGTACAAATGACAAATAGGCCAGTTTTAATGGTCTTAGCTGGTTTAGGTGGTTTCAAAGTATTACTAGTTGAAAAGTGTCTATAAAAACAGTCAAAAGGCCGTGAACCAGCTAAGACCAGCAAACTATAAGAAATCTAGTTCAAAACAAACATAGGTTAATATATAACACATATCTGAGAAAATATGCCTATAGGCTACTCAGGGACATCAGTTATATAAACATAGGTGAGGAATAGTGGAGTTTTTTCACAGGATCCATGGTAAAATATTGAAACAACTGTTAACTATGAAGGTAGCTTATTATAATAATGATGTCCTAACTAAAAGGGACATTCAAAGACAAATTAAAAAGCATATTAGTGTAAACAAGGCCCTATGGGAGGGGGGAGGTTAGGACGATTCCAATGGCCCGATGAGGGAGATAGATGTGTATTGATTTTAGGAAAGAATCCTCAGCGACTTTCACCATTAAGAGTATTGAGGAGTAGAAATACCTTGGGTTAATTACACCATAAATTGAGGTGGGATAAATGGACCGAAGCTGTGAACAAAAGAGGTCAGAAAAGGCTATACTTTCTTTGGTGAAAAAAATTGAATGTCCGCAACACTGCTTTTAACTCCCAGATTTAACTTGTTTAACATAATTTTTTCTTTCTTTTTATTGTAATTTAATTTAAGCCTTGGTTTGGACATGCTACGGTGAAATAAAAACAGTAAACCCAAGGAAAGTTAAAAAATGTGATCAAACTTGGCATCTCTTTGATATGCCTAGAAACAAATCTATCAAACTAGATGCCTTTGTAACATTCTGAAAATTACATCTGATCATAGGCGCCCACTGCATGAGTTTGAGCTTTTGCCTTCAGGTCGAAGATTTAGGATTCCAGTGTTTCTTAAAACTAGGGGGGTAATAATCCCTGCCTCAGTGAAAGGGTCTTTTTTTTTTAATGAGTTGGTCCCAAGAATAATTTTAAGGGACTGTTCCTTTTTTGCTTTATATCGTGTTTTTGTATCTATGTTGTACTACAACTACTATATTGTAATGTATAACAGCTTTTTACAACTATAACACCGGATTTATTTATGGTATGAAAAAGCATGCTGGTCTTCAATAACACATCATGTTAAAAACTAGGAAAGTGTCTAAGAAAGATAGCATTTGTATACAAATATGTAATGCTTTCTTGATTGTGTAATTATTTGATCAAGGAATCATTAATTGTCAGCAATTGTTGTGCATTTTAATTTTAAAAGCTCAGCATTTATGAAGTACTATATCTGGTTAGATCTATATATACCTTGTAAGGACAAAAGAAACTGCTGTATTTGTAAAATTGTACTTAGGATATTTATTATGCACAAGGTACAGTACAAAATCATGGGTCTCTAACATGGCAGCAAACTTTTTGTCCAACTGTCCTCAGGAAACTGTCATCTACATTTCGTCTTGTTCATGGTGTCAAGGGGCCATAGCGCTGAAACACAGCAGCAGAGATTTAACAAACATACAAGAAACAGGGAACACAAAAATGAGTGAGAAAGATTATACAAAGACATAAATACAAAGAGACAAAAAAAAAAAAGGTTGATGATAAAAAAAGCTTTTTAAAAAAGCATCCTTGTAAATTGAGTTGCAAAAAGTTACAGAACCACAAATAATGAGTGTAAGGCCTGAAGGCATTGAAAACTTATTGTACTATAACAGTGATAGAAACAGGTTCTTGTGAATATGAACATTACTTCATTACATGAGGCAGTTTTTCAATCAGGAATTGTACCTAATGCACTGATGTTGCAAACAGAATTTTTAAGATTCAAGTGATGGTGAGAGAAATTTTAATCTAGGCTCATAAATCTAAATGCTGCAAAATTAAACCATAATATGACTACTGGAAACAAAGATGGGCTTCAGAATTGTAATATTTTTAATCAAATTAAGACTGGATTTGTTTGTCTAAATATGAATTTTTAAGGGTCATCTGCATCCCTTAGATATTAAATGCAAAGTCTTAATTGAGTATGACAAAGCAGCCACGATGAAGTGCCATATGTTTCATCAGGCAGATCTACACAGTATGCTGAATGAACAGCTTGGAATTGATCAATGGCAAAGTTATGGGCAACATGAATATATAAATGACGCTTTGAAATTTCTCCTGAACTTTTGAGTCTGAAAGAGTGCAAAACATTCAGAGGCACCTTTTAAAGTTAACCTGCTCATAGACACATACAAACACAAATAGCAGGAAACCATAACCTGCAGAAATGTAACACAATGTGGGGTGGGGTTTTACTGGAATGAGGGATCTGGGGATTTTTTTAACAGTATTCTGAGATGGTAGTTGAATTTAAGTAAATAGGGAAAGTACAATTAGGCCTTACACAATAGCCATCTTATCTAAGAAGTACAAACTCATCTTTCCTAAAAGCTTTCAAGACTCAAAGGCCACAAGCATGGAGAATGAAAAAATTATACAATCACTCCTCTAGACTTTACAAAACCTTAAATCTATGAAGTTTCTTTAGTCTTGACATAAAATTTCTTTAGTCTTGACATAAAAGTGAAGTAAAATGACAGGAACACAAATGCAACAAAAAAGTGCATGTTTGAAATCAAGCAGGATGATGCCAGGAATGTTATATTTCCTTGTCCTTTTTGATAGTAGCACTCTTTTTTTTATTCACAAATCAGCTGAAAATATGTACTAGGACTATTATTATTCATTCTCATGTAGCCACTCTATGATACAAACAGACAGACATGAAGAAATCATTTCAAGTACTGTGATCCGTGGAGCTTTAAGCCATTTTTGGCCTTATGATGTGGCTATGTCAGTGTAATCCCTCGGTGAAGGGACTGAACAGTAGTTGTCTGCTGCTTTATTGCATTCTCTTTCCTCTGATTTTGTAAACAAGACACAACTGTATGGTTCGTGGTGCCCCTATTTAAACCCTCTGTGAGGTCCTCTTTCTGTTTAGATCAGAGAATGTAAACTTGAGGAAAATTTAAAAAAGCACAAAAGAGCACCAGACACTAATTATATACCAACAAAAGGACTGAAAAAAATAAAATCACAGTCCCACAGCACCAGGTCCAACCCTCTTTATGGACTTTTCCAAGAGGACTTGGGTTGAGAAGGCAAGCTGATACCATCTTCAACTTAAGAATGTTACACGTCCATCATTCTCAAAAGCATTCAGCTGAGCACTGACTGGAAAAATGGCAGTTGACTTTCCCTACAGGTCACCTGCTGTGCCCATCAGAGTGAGAGTTTTTGTGTGAAAGATAGACATCTAGCAAAAATGCAGGAGAGCTCACTTTTCTCCTTCGACAAACTCATCCCATGATGATTCCCGGTCTTCCTCCTCCACTTCCCCTAAATCCTCAGTTTCTTCAAATTCATCATCCACAAATTCATCTCCCCAGTCCTCGTCAGACTCGCCTCGGTCCACCTTTTCTTCCTCCTCATCATTGAATCCCATCCCTACGTAGTCCATTTCTTCATCATCGTCCACAACCTCAAGGTCTTCTTCTCCTTCATCCCCGATCACCCCTTCCACCACCTCACCTTCATCACTCATATCTTCCTCCTTGATGTCCTTAGAAGGAGAAGAGGGTGGAAAAACTATGTTGTCCACCACCTCGTCTGCATACGGGTGTCTTTGGGCTTGGAACGCATGTCTGTTGGGGGCGGGAATGAAGAGCGGGGCAGCAGGCGGTAGGGCAGTCGGGGGTATTCTGCCTGACACTGACATATTGGGCAGGGGGGGTAGGATAGGAGTACCGGGCACGTACTCTCGAATTTCACCTGGTTCCAGAGGATCGGGGCCGCATGGGTCGTGTTCGCTGCAGGACAGCTTGCCGTCCAGTTTGGATATGAACAGCATTCCCTCGCGGTGCTGTTTGCAGTAGGAGTTGGGACACATCTCGCAGTAGGATGCTGCCTCCCTTCCGCACTCATTACACTGATGCCATGGACACTCCCAGCGGCCTGAAAAATGCATATAGTGCAGCTTGAGTTATGATTCAGCTTGAATAAAATCCTGAGCTGACCAAATAGCCAATAATGGGAGCGTTATTCAATTTCTTTACATTAAAAACAAGAACATTAATTTAAAGTGCTGGAAAAATAATATATATGTGTACTTTAACATTTGAATTTATTAAATATTTGAATTTATTAAAACATTTCAAATTTTATATTACCATTTAATTTAATGGTAATCTGCCTCTATAGACTGGTCAGAAATGAGATTAATTGTGATTATTGTCCTCTTTTGATAGTTTTAACCAGAATTAAAAAAAAAATCAACAGAAATATTAAGCAGAACAATAGTGATAATACATAGAAATGTTTCATGTGCAGCAAATCAGCATATTAGAATGATTTCTGTAAAATCACATGACACTGAAGACTGGAGTAATGACTGCTGAAAATTCAACTGGAACAAATAAAACTTTATATTAAAAGGAAAAAAGATTTATTTTTGTAACAATACTTTACAATATATTACTGTTTTTGCTATATTTCTGGTCAAATAATTGCAACCTTGGTAAGCATAAAATACTTCTTTCAAAACTTCAAGCTTTCTGACTAGGGCTGTGCAATATGGGGAAAATATCTAATTGCGATTTTTTTGACAGATATTGCGATTTTACATTTGCAAAGTCAAGCTTCAGCTCAATATTGTTAATATTGTGTAGCACAGTATGAGTATCATTACCCTGTTGAAAAAAAAAAAAACTAGACATTTTTTTTTTCTTAGTTTCTATGAAACCATTACAAAATTCCTTTCTGTTTTTGGCATTATTCCACTATGAATTTCTGTTGTTCCATCCAATAATTTTCAATTGTGTTTTGGGAGGGGTTCTATATATATATATATATATATATATATATATATATATATATATATATATATATATATATATGTGTGTGTGTGTGTGTGTGTGTGTGTGAGTAAAAAAAATTCATTAGACAAGATTATAATGGTATAACTACTTTTATAGAATTATTTAGTTACTGAATTTCACTGGAAAGATTTATTTTTTATATAAATAAAGAACTGTATTTCTTTAGTCAGTTATTAAAGTATTACATGTCACACTGTATTTGGGATTTTAAGAACAAGTGGAAAATGTGCTGAATGTTTCATTTCATTCAAGTGAAATTAGCAAGCAGTTAGACTGAATTTACATTCGTTTTAAACGCAGAGCTAAGCGCGAGTCGACGCAGGTTGCACACGTGCGTCAAGCCTCATCCATACTGCCAGATGTGCTCGTGGAGAGGTGCAGGGCCGCACGCGAATATAACCGAGCGTTACGAAACAGGCTGCGTGAAACTGTCTCTGGTGCGGCAAGTATGAACGGCTCGTCCGTGACACGGGATTCGCGCTGCGTAGGGAAGAGAGGATAGAGTATGAGAAGCATTCAGAGACACAGGCTGTCTGTGCGGTCTTCTGAATTGGGAATAGCTAACATGCAATAAGAGATCCTCTTGATATGCATTGTGACGCAGTTCTTGTAAATGATCTTTTTAGTTCGTTGTCTGTCTTTTCAAAGCTTAAATTACATAAAGTTTTTCTTTAGTTTTAATTTCCCTAACTATTGATTTGACCCTGTAGATGCCATAATCCAGACATCCCAACCTGCAAAAAGTCATTTCAGGGAAGTTCCCCCCCCCCCAAAAAAAGGAAGGAAATACATCTGAGCTGTAGTCACCTTCTCAGTGAGACTTTGCTGAATGGGAGAACTGAGATATATTGGAGCAGCCTGCGCTTAGCCTCCCTAATATGTTGTGGTCCCTAACAGATATAAAAGCATAAAATATAATTTCTATAAGCTATAGGCCTATGTAATTATTCGTTAATTATGTTTAAATATGTAGATTACTTTTACTATTTATATAATCTGCTTATACAATTTATGTAAACTGCTTTTATTTATTTTCCATTGCAACTTTAAACAGGTCTAAGGAGTTCGTTGTTTTCATGTAGCCTTGGCAACTAGCCTGAATAATATGCAGTTGAAATGAAACTCACCTCAACATGCCTTTTGCAATCATATAACCCGCCATTGGCAATGCTTGAGCAAGACTGTCATTATGTTTGACACCTATAAGACAGGGGTACACTTTCATGTAGTCTGCCGTAAAATGTGTCATACCTTTTTTGTTTTGTGGCACTCTCCCTCTGCCATGGTGCTCCTGTTTCTAGATAGACATAACTGTTAAATTTTGTTCGGGAGAAGAGATAAAAGCCCGCCCACACTGACAATTGAATGGTTGATTTGCAGAAACAAGCCAATCAGGATGCTCTCCGTCTTAAATGCGCTTCGCACACACGCACATTAGCACACACACGCAAGGTCTCTCGCTCGAGTCGCTCCCTCTCCCTCTCTGCCGTGCGTGCGCTACACGGTTTGAAACACAGTATCTGTTTCGCATGCACGCTTTTGCTCGCTCGTTCTAGATTCCGGGAGATTTTAACTAATTTGCGGGTCTCAGGGAGCCGCTTTCAATAAGCGGGAGACTCCCGGAACTTCCGGGAGACTTGGGATGTCTGCATAATCCCACTCTGTCTCTCTCCTTTTTTTTTTTTTTTTTTAATGGTGGCTGTTTACACAGTTGGCTAGAGCAGAGCTGATTGGGGAGAACGGAGGTGACCTCACTCTATTGGTTAGTAAGACTGTCACTGAAGGATGACAGTCATGCATATGCTCTGGAATGGAGTAATATCGCGTCCACATTGCAGGCTTTTGCGATTAGCAAATCGCAGTTTATCTAATCGCGATTTCGATTCGATTTCTATAAATCGCACAGCCTTATTTCTGACCCTGCATAGACAGCAACGCAGATTAAACATTTTATGGCCCAGAAAGGTAGTAAGGACATCGACAAAATATTCACTAGTTCAACCGTAATGTTATTAAGCTACGAGTTATGTGTGCAAAGAAAACAAAAATAACGACTTTATTCAACAATTTCTTCTCTTCCATGTCAGTAGAAGTGCATTTACAAGAGTATCAAGATACATGCATGTGGTGCTGCTGACGCAAGACTCTGTGATCTGATGTGCTGCACCTTGTTTACAAGCAGAAAAAGACGCATGCTGTACAAAAAACAGTCTTCGTAAATAAATGTCTGAGGATTTTGACAGAGTAGATGACTGGCAATTTTTTTGCCCAGCTTTATTTATTTGAACCAGAATATACAGATGATGAACTAAGAGAGATGGACGTTCTACGTCAGAACGGCGGCTCCTGCATCAGCAGCATCACACACACACATGGTCCGTGGTACTCTCATGAACACGTCGTAGACTGACATGCAAGCTTCATAAAATTACAGTTAAACCACTGATGTCACATGAATTATTTAAACAATGTCCTTCTACCTTTCTAGACCTTGAATGTGTCAGTTGCGTTGCTGTCTATGCAGGGTCAGAAAGCTGTCAGATTTCATCATAATTATCTTGAAGATGAATGAAGGTCTTACAGGTTTGGAACGACATGAGGGCGAGTAATTACTGACAGAATTTTCATTTTTAGGTGCACTATTCCTTTAAGAAAATACAATTTAAATTAGATACAAGAGACTCGTGTTCTTGAGTCATTCACCTGCAGGTCTCTTGGACAGATTCAGACAGTCGGCATGATAGACCTTGGGGCAGCCGAGCTTCTTACAAGACACAATCTGCCCTCCATCACCACAGTAGAAGCATTCATCCTCCCGCTCCTTGGCGACCTCTAACTGGCTCTTACGCTTCCCTGCAACCTTCTTCTTCAGTTTCCGCACCTTGTCTTCAGATGAGGGCTGATTCTGAAGCAAAAAGTGTTTTCACATTGAGTATGATGGAATATGAATAATAACATACACCAACTTTAACCCTGAACACACTACACACAGCATGTCATACCTTTGGTCTGACACCAAGGAATCCGCTGCAGTTGGAAGCTCCACATTTACACACCGTCTTCCCATTACCAAGACACTCCAAGTTATAGTTAAAAGTGAGTTCAACACCTGAGAACAGCCAAAAAAATCTATTAAACAAACATTCCCCCAATTTCTAGCACCATAATATTTGGTTCAGATTCAAACTCACCTGTAGGAATGTCCTCTAATGCAAAAAGCCCAACTCTGGTGTCTCCATTCACCGTCCACTTCTGTGTCTCACAGTTCGGCTGGCAGCTGTGGTTCATAAAACGCGACTGGTTTCCCTTCGGCCCGGCATCTATTATCCGATCCTGCACATACACAGAAAACAGAGCCCAGTGTCAAGGTAAGTGGGGAACATGTTATCAGGATAATCAGGATTGAGAATCACCGCAGGTGACTGACCTTATCCAGTGTGAGCATGTAGAAGTTACAGATGTTGTTTTCCTGTGCATGTTTGATCCTGGATCGACACTCCTCTTCGTCAATGACCTCTCCAACATACTCATTCATAAAAGCTCCCTATGGTGGAGTAACGTAATCAAATTAAATGGGGAAGAGAGACATAGTCGTGTGTGTGTGTGTGTGTGTGTGTGTGTGTGTGTGTGTGTGTGTGCGCGTGTGTAAAAACAGCCCACCTTCTTGATGTCAGACACACTGCGTAAACCCCAACCACGCGATAGTGTCCTGAAGATCTCCACCTCAGTGTACTGGCGTTTGGTGAAGCATTGGTTCTGACAGCGTTCCCCTGCTGGACACACTTGAGGATGACACTCGTACATTAGCATGCGGTTGATGCACTCCGAGTCAATGCCACACGGGTTCTCGTCTGAGACTTTGCAGTTGCAGCGTGGGATCTCAGACAGATCTGCTGTGATGATTTGCACCTTCCCTATCAGTCTGTTCACCTGAGAGAAAATCGATCATTGTGCATGAGAGATAGCAAAATGAGATCAGTGTAAATATCTGAGCTTTTGTAATTATTTACCTTTATGTGTTTGTATGGCGGAGGTTTCTTGTCATTCTTCCTGTCTTCTTGAAGCTGTCTCATCTCCTTCTCCGCCTGCAGTTCCCTGAATCTTTCAGCTACTTCATTTAAAGCTGAGAAAAAGAAATTGATCTTACTGTTTGAAGCAGTTTACTCTTAACATTAAAAGAATCCACACTGTAAATGTTAATCAATGCTACAACTGGCAGGCTTTAAGTGGTATCATAACAGCATACATCAATTAAAACCTCAAAAACACATATAGTGACATATGAAGTGAAGTGACATTCAGCCAAGTATGGTGACCCATACTCAGAATTTGTGCTCTGCATTTAACCCATCCGAAGTGCACACACACAGAGCAGTGAACACACACACACACTGTGAGCACACACCCGGAGCAGTGGGCAGCCATTTATGCTGCGGCGCCCGGGGAGCAGTTGGGGGTTCGATGCCTTGCTCAAGGGCACCTAAGTCGTGGTATTGAAGGTGGAGAGAGAACTGTACATGCACTCCCCCCACCCACAATTCCTGCCGGCCCGGGACTCGAACTCACAACCTTTCAATTGGGAGTCCGACTCTCTAACCATTAGGCAACGACTTCCCTGATATAATGATATAATATCATCATGCGATAACATGTCAAGATAACAGAAGATTAATCAGATTTCCTCCAAGTTATAAAAGTTCATGTCAAGTTTCTCCAAACCAGCTTCAAAACGTCATATTTATTTGTCCAAAATCCCATTCCACATATTTTAGATAGGAAACATGTTTTGAAGCGGAGTGTGTGAACAGACAAGTCACTTGTTAGTATAGCACCTGATTAGTTAAGTGTGTTTGATTGTGCTATCTATTTTAGAATACTGCTACTGCATAAAACTACCTTTCTTATAGACTGCATCTGCACCCTTTCCCATTTTTTCCTTATTGTTGGTATCCCCTTCCATGTAGGGAAAACAGCGAGCCTGATATGTCCACACGTAGTCTTTGGAGCCAAAGAAGTGCACAGGAAACTCCCCCACCTCATGCCTCAAGCGGTAGATGTTCTCAGGAACGTTTTTTGGTTGAGTCACTTCAGCGGGCCACCACCTGGAATAAAAAGTCAGAAATACCTCACTGAACACTACAGTGTAATTATCAAGGGAGAATGGTATTGGTGAAACAACACACAAACCTGTAGCGGCCCACTTTCACCCACAGAATGTCCTTGTAGTGGGGTTTCTTTCCCGCTCGACAGTCGTTACAGAACCAGCTTCCCTGGGGCATGTCAATGTTCAGACACTCACGGTGAAAGGCAGCAGGGCAAGATTCACAGCAAAGCAGACTTCCTCCTATAGGGAGAGACCGAAAACAAATGTAATTGTAATAAACAACCGTAGTAAAATCTTTGCTCTGTCCTCATGACTCACTATAACACAAACTAGATTTTTACATTCAAAACTTAATTGAATGATGATGAATGTTCTTTGCAAATGTAGAAATTCGATTAACAATTTGAATCAATTTGATTCCGATTAATGAGTTGATTCTGTATTTTCTCTTTTAGAAAATTGTGGCGAGGTTTTCATGCAATTAAAACATTTTATTTCAGTAGGGAGTATTAATAGTAGTGCCAACCAATGCGTTGGCAGCTTTATCAACGATTTGTGCATGTTTGACTCGAAACTATTTCGATGTCATCTGCAACTGCGGAGGGATCAAACATGAATTGTTCGGAAAACTGCCCACAACAAGTGTCAATGTGAGTTAAGGATAGAACAGACAGTGTAACAGGTGACAAAGAGTGCAGTGCACAATCTCCAAAAATTCTCTAAACCATGAATCATTCCATTTTTAACTTGCTGCCATGATGGTGGATGTCATAGGGTCTGTATGCATCACTCACCAGGCAAAAACTAAGCAAATCTGCCCGCTTAGAAAATAATAGCCTTAGCAAGCACCACTAATAATTTTAACAGACAGATCCACGAGGACTGGACTACACACCTTCAGAACACACAAAACACCAGCTGACGTTAATATGTTCATGGTTTTTGCACCCTTTGCGTGGAGTGAAGTGGTTGGGGCACAGGAAGCTGTTATTAGCCAATGGGACACTGCCGGCAGCCATACAGTAGTCATTGGCGTGGTAGGCCACAGGGCAGCGGACGCAGCGAGTCAAACGGCCTGTGAGATCGACAAGTTATGATCAGTGACACAAAATCATGCTTTTGTAATACGTTGAAACATGTTTTATTTTGTATGTGATCTTTTCAAATGTAATATCTGGATTCTAGGCACCTTTGGAAATACTAGGGTTGGCGGGGTTGGTGATGTAGCAGGCCAGACAGACGTGGAGGGAGCAGCGGAAGCCGCGGTTCTGAGCGACGGTGGGGGAAACTTTCAGTATGCATTCCATGTGATAAAACTTCCCACACACTGGGATCATACACCTCCTGACCTCCTTGTCAGGAGTTTTACACACAAAACATGTGTGCACACCTACAGCATGGAAGAACAGAAAAGACATACAAAGAAATTAAGGTGTTCACCTGTATATCTTAGACTGCAACTGGATTTTTCAGTGCATCACAATATCATAACTGGAGTTTATATATGCTTAAAATCATTAAGAACAAAATTAACAAACACAGTTGCTAAAATGAAATGAGTTCTTATTTACTCAAACTTCACTAGAAAATTATAAAAAAAAAAAACAGAAAACAATTTTAATGATTGGCAATGCTGTCAGTAGATTTTCAGAACTTACACAAAGAAGAATATATTCTCTTATCAACCAATCCTGACTATTTCAAAATGGACAAATATGAAATTAAGCAGCCTGGCTGATATATAGTATATTGCTGGTTACTCACCCGTCTTGCACTCTTGGCAGATAAACCGGCCTTTAGGGGTCTCAGTGAGGCCGATGCACTGCAGATGGAAGGCACCACAGCACTGCCCCTCACAGAGGAGCAGTTCACCCGTTTTCTCACAAACCTACAACACATAGTCCCAAATGCTGAACGCTATGGGAATTTTTAGGACAAAAACTACCATTCAAAAGTAGTAAGAAGTAAGATTGTGAACTCACACGGCTGCGTTTATTTGATCAAAACAGTTAAACAGTAATATTTTGAAATATCAATACTATTTAAAATAACTTTTTCTAATTCAATATATTTAAAATGTTATTTATTCCTGTGAATGCAAAGCTGAATTTTCAGCAGTCATTACTCCAGTCTTCAGTGTCACATGATCCTTCAGAAATCATTCTTATATGCTGACTTGCTAGTCAAGAAACATTATTTATGACAGCTGAAAACAGTTGTGCTGCTAAGGGAAACCACAACAGGATTTCTTTATGAACAGAAAGTTAGAAAACAACATTTATTAAAAATATTCTAAATTGTCTTTTATCACTATCTTTTCTGATCATTTTAATCCATCCATACTAAATAAAAGTATAAAAAAGTAAAAATTAAAAAAATTAAATAAAGAAAATAAAATCACAGTGAAGGCAAAGGTTTCAACTGTATTGTTTATTAATATATAACCAATCAAGCAAATAAAGCTCATAAAGTAAACGTATATATGAAAGTGAAATTATATTGGGTAAATCTAATATTTTTTGCATCCAGCGTTTGATATATATATTTATATACATACATACATACATACATACATAGGAAGTTTACCTGGCAAACATTCTCCTTCAATGACGCACCTCCACCTTTCTCCCCTGATTTTCTATTGGTCGAGAACCCTGTTAAATCACCTGATAAAGAATCTCTGCTTGAAAAAGCACTGTCATTGAGTCCTGCACCAAACACCTGAAAATTAAACAAAAAACAATTATACAACTCTATTTATAGAGATGCATCTCAGCATGATGAATCAATGAATCAAAACGCAGAAAAAGATCATAAGGTTTGAATCACGAGGGTTAGTGAGTGATGACATCATATTTATTTTAGGCTGATGGAAAATGTGCAGCTAATAATAATGACCTCAGAGATCAGGGAGTCCTCGCCGTTTGTGTCGGACTCCTTCGCCTGAGGCTTAGACGGGCTGCACTGCTCTCCTTCAAGCTGGATATGGCAGACACTGGCTGTGTCCTGCTGGATTGGGGATGATGTTCTTATTTCATCCTCACTTTGAGCTGCTGCTAAGGATGACAGAAATAAACATCATTCTGCATTTTTGGAAAATAGAATGGTGGACCAATCAAACAATATTCTCAATAAAATACAACAAATACATGACAGAATATAATGATAAGAGTCACACATGAGAAAACAAACCTGATGCAGCAGCACACGGGCTTGATGGTGCAGTCTCTTCCTGTTTCTGTTAAAAAAAATAACATTTATAACTATTTTATAATGGTTGAATTGCTGTTAAAAAATTATATTTACTCAAAGTAAAAAAAAGTACTGTGTATATAAAGTGTACAATAATAAAGTAGTTTTAAGTACTTACGTGCATTTAAATATATTATTAGATTAATTAATTAATAGATTCTAAGTGGTAGTTCGTGTACAAATAGTGAGTTCTTCACTGTCACTGTAATTTACCATTTTTTATAGTTTAATCAGCTTATATGTAGAGTTAGATCATGTGTTTTTATACTTGATTTTTTTATTTATTGTATCCTAACCCTAAATGATGTATTTAAACAATGTGATCTAATCATAAATATTTGTTTGTATTGTACATAACGTTTCTTTGCATAGACACGAAAACATATAATAATTATATAATTAATATATGTTTTTGTGTCATGTCATCTGATGTTCATAAAAACATTATTAATTAATAGTAAAAAAATGTAAAGTAATGCTTTTATGTAAAGTTAATGCCTTTATTTTAGTATTTTCTCTGACCTAATCTAAAGGAAGAACCCTTTACTTCTAATAAGACATTAACAACCCCTTTACTACGAATTTAAATACTGTGCACAAGATAAGTATGGTTAACAAGTTGTTAACAAAGGATAATAAAACATTATCTAACTCTTTGCATGAGCTAATTAAGCAATAATAATTGAACTACATGACTATATATATATATATATATATATATATAACCAATTTATTAAAAAATACTATATGCATGACTAAAAAATACATTTCATATAAAGCACATCCCAAAACATTACCTGCAAATCTTTGACCTCTGATTCATTTGGGCTGTTTTCTTGTTGTTTACTCTCCTGATTTACCAAAGGTAAAACAAACAAACAAAATTGTAAAAACAAGAGCCCAAAACATTTAATAATTTTTCAGAAATCATATCGAGACCACAAATTTAACACTAACCTCTTTTTTTGGGATCTTTACAGAATCCTCAACGGTGCAGTCTAGAATTTTATGCACAGTCTTACGTGGTCTCTTTCTATCCGAGGGTGCTGCATCAGCAATATAAAATATGTTTATATCTACAGCTGACATTTACAAGTGAAGTAAAGTGTCTTAAACTACACGTTCTTACCGGATTTCTTTTCACATGACTCTCTGTTTAGCGATGGACCTTCACAGGATGAGGATAACGGTGTTGAAGGTAATACGAGATTATCTGCTGGTTCTTTCTGCTCCTCTGGTGTGGCCTGCTCAGAGAGGTTTTCAGGTGAAGAGCTTAAAACATCAGGTGTGATCTGCTCAGGTGACGGCTCATCAGTGTTAGTGTTGGCGATCCAAGATACCTTCAGGAAAGGCATGAAATAACACTATTCACATAAACCAATACAGTTTGTGCATGTTAGGAATACCTGACGAATTATGACATTTTAGTACTTTCTGTATGGAAAGCTGCACCCTTAAATTATAGCCGATGCTCTCAAATCTCATTTGCGTATATTCAAACTTGGCATCTTGTGTTGCATTTTGCCACAAGTCAATGTCAATGACAGCAAACATCATTGGCTCTTGCATGCATTTGAATATTTTGAATTGAATGCAAGCATGAATGAGACAAAATTATAAAGGCCTTGGTCACTTTTAAGGCCTGATAACTCCACTTTTGTCGTATGGAGATGAGCAAAATATTACAACATCTAAAATTCTACATAAAAGAAGGTCAGATTTGTTTTAAACTACATGGGAGTGAGTATAATGACAGATTGCTCCTTTTTGGGTAAGTTAATGAAAGTAAAATTTCAATACTAAAAAAAAAAAGACCAGTTTTTGTAGGTTGAAGTCCATTGGTTCAATAGAAACAGTTGTATAATTAGCTTACCGTTTTACAGGACTCAGGATTTTTCTTTGTTTTCTTCTTTGTGAAAAAGATTTGCTCATATTCTTCACTGCATTCAATCAGCCTCTTGCTTGGTTTTCTGAGCCTTTTGTTTTCTGAGAACAGAATAATTAAAAATTCACTGAATTTAACCCAAAACATTTTGAACTTTTGAGACTTAATCTAATATCTCCTGAAGTTACCTGAAGCATCTTTTTTATCAGGGATGTCAGAATTAGCCGCTTCTTTAAGACTGTCTTTGAAAACTCCATTTAGCTCTGTGGACTCCTTCACTATATCTTGATTCAATCCAATCGGATCGCTCTTAGGCTTGGTGCTTTTCCCAATACCAGACTCAAAAGTTTGCCATCGCTTTTTAGGAGCAACCTTGGAGATGGTGCCCTTGCCACAGACATCAGTAACAGCATCATGTTGAGAGTTGGAAAGTTCCCCTAGCAGAGGCAAACTCTTTTCAAGTGCATCCAAACCTACTGAGGAGTTCTGCTTTTTCAGCGTAGAAACTAAATTGTTCACACCATCGTGTTTTTGTGTCTCCTTTTTCACTGATGATTTCGGCTTGGCCTTGCTCCGTTTTGAGCTGTTTGGTGTTGACGTCTTTCCCTGCCGATTGTTCTGGTCTGTGATTGCCTTCCAGTCCTTTTCATAAAGCACTTCATTTGTTGCTTCTTCTCCAGGTGGAATAAAAGACGGTTCTTCCCTGATGAGAGAGGATGGAGACAAAGGAGGGAGGGTTAAAGGTTTCCCTTCTTTCTCCCGGCTGTCGTGCAGATCCTTCAGGATCATTAGGAAAGTGCTGAATTTGTAGTTTGAATCCGCACAGAGTGAAGGTTCTCCTGAGCTGCATTCGTCTTTGACAAGAGACCTGAAAGAAAGCTCCTTCATATCCTGGAAAGCATCCATAGGAGAGATCGAGGGAGACGGGATGGACGAAGACGAAGTGTCTAAAATCATGCTCTCGTTTTTGATTTCCACAGAATTGAGGGAGGATTTATTCACATCTGACTTGGACCCTTTATTTCGAGGTCCTTTATGAACGCCATTTTTCTCATTTCGGATTCTGGTAAACTTAATAAGAGTTGGGTTTGGGGGGGTGTGGGAGTTAGAGTCATCCGTGGACTCTTCACTGGCCTCTGTTTTTACCTGCCACTGATGTTTTGACAACTCAGAATGGTTGGTGGGGGATGAGCACTTGTTATGAAAATAGGGTTCATCGCCAGCACATGGTGAGCGAGATTCTGGCTCCCGACTTAAATCTTTCTCCTCGGTTTCTTCACTGGCAGCAAGTGCTCTTGAGATTAAGCCACTGCTGGCAGGCAAATAATGAGAGTGCATGGCAAAAGACCCATCTGAGGACCCTGGGGAACTGCTTTCCTTCTGTCTGGTGTTCGTAGCCCTAAGTGTTTTTTCTTTGGGCGTTGACTTCTTTAGCTTACGGTTTGTTGTGCATTTTGAAGCAGACTCTGTTTTCTTCACTGGCTTGTCCACGTTGGCTTTTTTCGTCTTTTTACTTGGATGTACTTTCTTAGGTTTAGTGATCAATTCTTTTGCCGCATCCTCCTGCGGCAATTCCTCTGAACGTTTGGGGCAAAGAATCCTTGGGACAGAGTCAATATCTGAATATGGACTATCTACGGCATCTGGTTTGTGCCGTTCAGCAGCTGTGGAAGGTTTGTAGCTGTCTGATGAAGGGGTTGATGATGGTTTAGACGATAAAGAGTTTTCAGATAGTTTCACGGGAGATTTTACAGTTGAGCTGTTCTTCTTAGTTGCCTTCTTTTTTCTTCCAGTGCCAGGTTTTCCTCTGATTATAACGGATGCATCTAGTCCATTGGTCAAAAGTAAGCTTGATGATATGGACTGTGTAGTAGATGTCTGGCAAGCAGGACTTTTTGGTGCCTTGTCTTCTGTGATAGGCATGTGGACATCCCGAATTACAGTCAATGGAGGTTCGCTATTTAACCGCTGGGTCAGTGCTGCCTCTGCCTCCAAGACACTAGCTTTCCATGATGGCATTAGACGCTTAGGAACCTGTAGAATGAACAAAACACATTAACTTTCTATCAAAAGCATCAATGTCAGTGGATCATAAACATTCATCTTTTAAAATATAACAGGAAAATAGTTACAAGTTTGCAACACACAAAAGCTTTACCGTGTATTTATAATCTTTGTCCTTCTGTCTTCCTCTCCGTCTAAGTACAGGCAGTTTTTCAAACTGATGACCTCCTTCAAAAGGAAAAGTGGCTTTTGCCGGGACCCAAGCTTGGTCTATGATCTCCCCGAACATCCTGACGAAATAGAGACGGCATGGCCGACGACTGGGGTCTGCAAGAAAATGCCATTATTCTGTGATAATATGACAACAATGAGTTCTAAGAATGGTTTTAACATAGAAGACATTTTGGTTTCCATGATAATAATGCTAAATATCTTGTTACATGCTAAATAGAAATAGAAATTAGAACATGTGCATTTAATTTCTTGAACACGGCAAAAAGAAAATATCTACACTGTGTGTCATCTGTCTTGCAAAATACATGTGGAAGAACTTCTATTGCTTTTAGGCCAAAATCGGTCTGCAGACACTCTAAATTCTAAGTAAAAGTTGAACAAGTGCATAAATAACCATATCATGTCAATAAAATGTCTCATTATGAATGTCATCTCACCCATGTCAAATTAGGCATCCACTATGAATAGTCATACAAAAGGGGTTAAAACAAAAGATATCACCTTTCATTTTGGTGTGGACTTCAATCTGTGGGTCAGTGGTTACATGACAGGGCCACCAGGGTCTGCGGTTGAATTTGGCCCACACGACATCTTCAGCAGAGTACTTTATACCCGGAAGCTGCTTCTTCTTTGGGCTGTTGGACTTTAGGTTATGATAAAAAGTTGTCCGTTTAATCATCATTCGTTAAATATCATTAACATGAGTCAAGACAGCTTGAGTTGTTTGTTAAGGCTACTCTTTTAACATCTCAGATACTCTCACCTTGCAAAGAGCTGTTTGTGGGTAAAAAAACAAAATCATAATTATCAATTATTCTCTTGAAATTGTATTTGCGCGTATTATAATTATTACAGTTCGCATTGATTGATGTTATTGCCATTGTCTGAAGCAACCGCGTGCCATATTTTTAGATTAAAATAAACAACCTGAAAACCCTCTAACTAAAAAACTTTTATTGCTTTTCTATAGTATTATGCCTCAGTTGCCAACTATACATTGGATTGGTTTCTTCTTCTTCTTTTTTTTTAAAGTAACACTATGCATATTATAATGTTATTATAATTAAGCATGCAGAATAACATAAGTGGACTTTAAAAGGATGAACTGCCACTTTTAATGATTACATAATTGTGGCATCCGTATTGTAATCGCGATTAAAAATTTGATTGTGTAGCCCTAACTTAACTGCAACCCACGAGTGAGTGAAATATTGATCTAGTCCATACTACAGCCTTTGTCCTTCCTGTGACAAAGATCATGGTCAGCTAAGTTTCACAAAAATAAGTACGAACCAACAAGCACTTAGTGTACACCTTTGCTCCACTGGAAAAAATGAAGCTCCTACTCAACTGTGTGGCTCAAGAGGTGTTCATCTTGAGGGAGGGTAATACAAATGACTTCCATCTATGACAACTTGTAATTTAAAAACAACTGGGCAATACCAACTGTAAATAAACATACGTCAGCCTACAAGTAGCAAATATTTTGTTGAAGTGGAAGTGTGTAATTTCTACACCATAAATGTCATTTATATTTCTTAATTTCTGTGTAAAATAAATGCATAATTAAATATGTTAATTAATAATACACACAATAGGGTCCAAAAAATCTCAGACTGCTAGTGAAAATGCTTATATTTAGCATTTTTCTGATTGCATACCATTTCCCTCTGATTTTGCTTTAATCAGAGAAGCACTTGAGCTGCTCCACATATTTTTATTTGATTTGAAAAGTCCCAAAGAGCACCTTGTGCTCCTGTGGAAACGAACACATATGACTTCACATGATTCATTTCACAAATTTGTTTAGAAATTGTTCAAAATCTTAACAAAAATTTATTTTTTATTATTTAATAGTTTATTTCAAGGTTTGAATTTCAGATTTTCAGTGTGGTTTTGTCACCTTTGGACCCCACTGTGTGTGTATGAGTTTCTATGTATTTGTATATGTGCATTAAAAAATAATGGATTTTTCTTCCTGGACAACAGTGCATTCTTTAGGTGGAAACTCTAACAATATAACTTGTACACCTATTAGGAAAAAAACAATCATGTCAATGAAAAAATAAATCTGATGAACATAAAAACATCTTACAGGATTTGAATGGGAGTCACTGGGTGAATCTGGTCTTTTAGAGAGACCGGAGTTGAATATTGAAGCACTGTTCACAGTGCTGGGCAGATCACAGTCACTGTCTGAATAATCATCCAAACTGTCAAAATCCTCCATCATGACCTCGACAGGCAAATGTGATAGACTACCAGGAGGGTCAGACTTCACCGTATTTTTAGAAACAAGGTTACAACTTCCATGTTTGTTTTTACTTAGGTCCAGCCTGTGGTTGCTAGGAGCCTTTGTGTTTGCCAGATTTCGTTTCTTGAATTTCTTTGACGTGTCTTTGAAGGGTGCCACCGCATCACCCCTTTCATGCTCGTCCTCATCATTATCTTTGCTGTCCCCACTATCAAACAGGGTCGACTCGAAATGCAAAATTCCATTTGGGATGGATGGAAAATGTTCCAAGCTATCAGAGCTTACTGGTGAGAAACCATTTTTGTCCAGATCCTGAATAGAAGTCCTGTCAGTGTTTCCTTGCGAATTGGACGTGTGATAAAGGCCTATTCCGAACTCACTTCCACCAGTGGGATTGTGCATGAGCAATTTATTTCGCCTATGAAAGTCCTTGTCCTGCAAATTCATGTCGGCATGGTTCACCATAGTGGTCAGGTCCTGAAGTCTCCTCAGCGGACTGTAGTTGGAGGTGGATTCTCTCGTATTGTGCGCAAACGGCGATGCTGAGAGTTTGTAGCCAGAGTTTAAGAAATGCATGGCAGACCCCTGGTCCCCCTGCCTCTTTGTGCTTTGGTATCCACAGGAGCTGAGGCGGCTATCAAGTGCCTTGGTCTCCTGTGGATCGCCACGACACTCCAAGCCATCCCTGCCAGCCACTTTGTAGGACTGATTCATGTTGTCATGGCTCCATCCTGCGACAAAATACAGGGAAATGCTTTTAGAAGATGTTTTCATAAGATGGCCTATAGAATTAGAACTCAGACTTTTCTTAACTCCTAAGGGGTTTGTTGCAACTGGCCACAAAACACTAATGAGTTGTGTATTAAGCAGAACATTGCAATCTAATTCAAAACAATTAAGAAGCAGACCACATTGATTCCACTTTAACATGACATTTTAACAGCAAAAAAACGTAATGTTGCAAAACACCAACATGCACATGCAATACATTCCTGCTGAAAACACAGCTTAAACTGCTAGCTTGTTTCTGCTGGTGCAAGCTGGAAGACCAGCTTTGACCAGCTTAATGTGGTCAGAATGATGTTTGAAGCATGGAAGCTGGTCGACCAGCTAATGACCATCTCAAACCGGCTAGAAACCAGCTATCATGTTCCAAAATAGCTAGCATCTTAAACTGGTTTTTGAAATAGAGTGGCTACTCGGGTCTAAATCGCAACCCTAATAGGCCGTCTTGTCAAGAATCCATCAAGACAAAGATAAGAGAGCTTGAAAAACTCAACGTAAATCGCTATGTCAAAGACACTTTGATATGCTCCTACTGGACTGTTAAAACGTGTCCTCTGCTACCTCTGATTTCAGTGTGAAAACGCTGGCAAAGTATGTTACATTATCATCATGTGCACCAACAGTTGCCATACAGTCACCCACGACGGGGAAATAAAAAACGCACCAAATACAAAAGGTACATGAGAGAAATCGTCGGTTTCTTACCATTTACGACTCGGTCAAGACAAAACCACCGGAAAGCCCTTCAAATTCGAGCATGTAGCGTAACTTTTTGTCAATTTGTGAAAGCGGATCTGCAAAATCCCAGCAGCATTTGCACCAGTAGGCCCAGCCTCTGGACTCATTTCTCTCTCCAACATCAAAAATGGAGATTAATAAATAAACGAGAATGAAACTGAGCGCCTGTCACTTTTCCTCGAAGCACCAAGTCAATGCATCGAAAGCATGTTTTTCAGCGGCCACGGTTTCTATTGAAATACATGATTGTTTGCCCCGCTTGCCGAGTGCCCCTGGTTTCATATGTGTATTAAAACGAGCCCTGACTGACTGCCTGTATGTGTATGCTGGTCGGAGCGACCAATCGGCACAGCACACCCAGCCCCCCAGTATACATCCACTTAACCCGATTCACTGTTTCCCAGGTACATCTCTCACTTACGCAAAATCCATGTGGACAATATGCAAGCGCAAGTTTAACTTTGTCCCAAACGCGTCGTGCATACAGTACAGTTGACGTGGTACGTGTTGGGCGCATGGAAGACAGCAGTGAGCATTTGCTTTTTAACCCTCACGCCATTTGTTTCCTTGTCCTAACAAAGGCGTAACGTTAACTTCCTCCATTTTAGAGAGACCGCTCGTGCTTTGCAAGGTAGCCGACCACAGTAAACCGTATGAGTAGAAAACACAATTTATTGCTCTAGATTAACAGGCACGTGCTCCGATATGCTTGAATTTGTTTTTTACTTTGCGCGATTTGCGGGTGGTTGGAAATTAGGCCATGCCACGCATAAGTGTAATATGTCAGACAATTATGGCAAGCGGTTTTAACATATATATACCTTAGTATAGAGCTGGGTAACTTAGGTTCTAGGGGGCCACTGTCTTGAAGAGTTTTGCTCCAACCCTTATCAAACACACCTGAACAATCTAATCGATGCCTTCAAGATCGCTAGAAAGCAGGCTGGTGTGTTTAATTATTGGAGCTAAACTCTGCAGGACAGTGGCCCTCCAGGACCTTGCCTAGCCCTGCCTTAGTGGTACCTTTTATGTTACTCATATTTATTGTTATTACTGTGCGTTCACACCGCCGGCGTCGAGAGCGTCAAAGTAGCCGGCCCGGAAGTCATTAATTTTCAATGTAAGCCGGCGTCGAGGAGAGTTGAAATCAAGGCAACTTTATGGTAATGAGCTATGACGCGGTTGGGCAGCAACCAATCAGAACGTAGAAGTCCACCGCTTGAGAGGTTTCAAGAGAACGCAGCTCCGACCACATTAGTTCCCAAGCACAATGGAGGACAGGTTGATTATTGCTGTTTCGTGTTTCCAATAATCTATGATGTGTCCCTGTTTGCGTACAGGGACATAAAAAATAAATTAAAAGTGATACGTGGACCAAGGTGTCTGAGATTGTTAATTTTAAGTAAAGGATCTTAATATTTCGTCCACAATATTTAATGAGGTTAACTTATAACGTTACTCTCCTTGTGGTTAGTCTGCACGAGATCAACAAGCTTGTTTGCTTTGCGGCCACTTTAAATACAAAATAAGCATTCGATCTACGTCAGAGCGTCTGAGCGCTCACGAATCTTCTGCAGCGTCGTGAGCAGAGCGGCAAGAGCTATTTTTGATGCTCTCGACGCCGGTGGTGTGAACGCACAGTTAGACATTAGGTTGTAATAGTGATGTTACGTTCTGTGCCAAGGCCTTGGAGCGTGTGTTGAGAAATCCTGGCAGCTTTCAGTAAAGCGTGTATCGAGGCTTGTATCACTTTAGAGCAATGATGTAATTGATGATGTCCGAAGCCTCACTTGGCCAGACTGGTTCAGGAAAGGGTTCGAATCTTGTAAATTCACAGTCCTCTGCCCTGTTAAAATCAGCCACTTTCCAGTTTTAGACTAATAATATTGGCACTCCTGCCTATTGTGAGCAAAGACTTGATTTACACACAAATTTGATAGCCCCATTAATTCCAATCCAATATGTTTATTACAAAAAATTAAATTAATTTCTGTAACTGAAATGAATAGTATGGAATATAACTGTCATTGGGATAGTAGCAGAAAATAAATGCTAATATCCAGTGGATAAGTTTTAATAACATTCATATGAAAAATAAACCAAATTAAAATGCATAAATAAAAAATACATTAATCAAATTAAATATACTAGAGTAGCTAATATTAATTAAAGCTGCAGTCCATAAGTTTTGCCTCTTTGTCACCATCTCTGTTTGAAACCTGCAATTGCATATATTTATGAAATTATCTTCTTTACATGGGTTGTGCATCGGCTGCCAGTATGTCTGCCAGTTTTGTTCTGACCAATAATTTTACAATAAATTGCACTACTAATGCTTATTCAATCTAACGATTGCAAAGTTAGCTCAGATCACGTCAAACCATGTGGATTATTATTTTCATACTTTGTTCTCAAATTAGTAATGTTAAGAACATCAACATTACCTGACTACATGTATTTAGTCTTTAGCTTTATCTGTACTGTAGATGTAAATTTCTGTATAGTGTATTCTCTAATTATCATACCATTTGAATGTCATAGAAATAAATCGTTTTTTAACCTCAAAAAGCTATTTAAAAAGCAACTTTATTTTTTACCTAAAAATTTGAATATTTTTTTACCAAAAAAAAAATGTTATGGACTGCAGCATTCAAAAACACTACTATGCTACTAACAGAAACGGGCAGCAGTCAAATTAAATGTTAAAATGGCTTGCCACAGCCATTCGTCAACCTCCATTGTGTCAAGACATAAAATGTCACTTTTTCACCGGCCTATCTTAAATTACACTATGAAATAAATATATTAGTTGCAATACATTTGCAATTGTATTGCTATTCTAATCTGTCAACTTTCCCTTTTTTTGACCATGTTATAGTTTATCCGCTCTCAGTGTTTGAAACTGATTTAAAACCAGAACAAAGACAGTATGAGGGGACCTAATGTACTGCCCGCTGACTCTATAAAAATATTTTGGAATTAATGTAAAAATTCAGGAATGTAAAATTGTAAACTACATTATTATATTGAATTATGCAATAGTGTTCCATTTAATGTAATTAACGTTCATATAGCGTTATTTTAATGCTATGTCTTCACCGGTTTTGTGTTACAATATTTACAACATGTAAATATTATATTTTCTATTTAGCCCATGCAGTTATTGTTATTTTTAATATTTTTGTTTACATATGTTTGCTACATACATTCAACAATTACAGGCATATATTAATACTTGAAAATAGAGACATTTTCATACCAACTAAATGGATCTGTAAAAAAAATTAAAAATAATTATAATAATTTGTACAAAAAAGTGTTTTAGCCATTTTCCAACACAGCTTACTCGTTTGGAGTCATAACTGTTTATTATTATTTTTTTTTTTTTTTGATCAGATCATGTGTATTAGGTTACACAAAACTGAGACTTGTTTTAGTCCAGTGGTTAAATACATGGTATTTAAGAGTGGATCATTGATCAGCAAAACAATTTTGGGTTGAACAGAACACACTGGCTGGTATAAACTCACATTTATATTTACAAGAGCATGTGTAAAGATTATGCCATTGCTGAAAGTGACTTGACATTTTTATCAAAATTCAACATGTCTCTGTATGAAAAGGGCACCAGACATTTCATAAATACAATAACAACAAAAAGATAAACATATCTTTGGACATTACAAACAGAGCACTTTCACATACACATCAGGGGAACAGAGGAGTGTAAATGTAAATTTTTTCAAGTTAAATGCAATGTCCTAAAATCTAGAGTGAGACAAACTATGAGTGGTTAAGACTGTTCCCATCAGTAACTTTACATCAAAAGTATTAAGTAAAAGGTAAAGTTAAATGTAAAACAACACAATTGCAGTTCTCTCAACAATTCACTTGAGCAAAGTCTAAGAGACTGAAAAGATTAATATGTGTTCAAATATGTAACTTTATTTCACAATACCACCGTCATGCACATCTGTACAGTAGGTTAACATACGTCATAGCGAAATAGGTAATACTAATGGTCTTTGGAAAAACATACACAAAAGATTAACACTTGCACATACACTTGATTTGAAGTATCAAAATCCAAATTTTGTTTTTTCTCCCTTGCAAGAATTTGACGTCTCAAACACAATTCACTGTGACTTTGGACATGCACCCACATCCCGAGTTCACCCTTTTTGCAAATAAATAAAAAAACTGTTTTCACTCGGTGGTAGTAGTGTCTTTCTCTTTCACAGTGGCTTCACACAAGGCCCTCTTCTGCATCATGGTGTAAGTGAACGGTGCACCATTGCATGCGCCATAGTCAAGTTTGTTAAGCCTTGCCAGAGTTTTAATGCTGCCTGGAGGCCTACCTGGGCTCACCTTGTAACCTGCTGCTTTGGTGGTGCCCAGTGGCCGTCCTGGGCTGGTTTTAAAACCCGCTGCTCTGGTGGTGCCGGGCGGTCGTCCCGTACTTGTCCTGTAGCCTGCAGACTTAGTGGTACCCGAGGGCCTGCCTCGTCGTCCGGACTTCCCAAGGCCTTTCTTTTTTTTGGAGCCCTCTGGAGCATCTGCAGCCCTCATTCTAACGGTTTGGGAGTGAAATTCATTCTGAGAGTCCTGCATCTGACAGGACATGGGCTTGATCATCCTCTGTGGCAAGGGGGGCAAGTTTGGGAGTGGCAGTTGTAATGAGGGAGGTGGGGCAGTGGGGAAAAATTTGTTGGATTGTGAACTGCACAAGTCAAAGTGACTGGCTGGGTGTTGCCCATCATCCCCAATGCTACCCAGACCATAGTCGTTGCTGTTGCTGGATACTTGGTGCATCATTTTCTGTTCAAATAAAATATATTAAAATGTATATATAATGAGATAAAGTGGATTATAAAAATAATATCTGTATTGTGGAATAACAACTGAATATCGGGCATAGCAATACTTTTCAAACAGCTTACATCGACCGCGTGCATCGAAAGTGATTGATTGACGACGTCAATCAAAAGAAAACAACAAGCCTGTGCAATTAACCACTGAAAGTTAACGCAGAGGAAGGCGTTGCTATATAAACTATGAAAATACTGACAGGTTAAGTATGTTGCATCACTTTACAGTAGGATAAACAATGTCTGGTCACAAAATGTAGAGCGACTGCGGAATATCGTTTATGCAAGTCCTTCTTTGTCCTATTATTCTATAAAAAAAAATCTTATTTCTATTCGCTCGTTGATATAGATTATTCTTTTAATTACTGAATAAATTTATTTTAATATGAAACATATGTAATTTTGCATTAAACGATGCAATAAAGATACTTTACCTCATCTGGAACGCAGATCACGGAATGTAATGGGTTAAACATGAAATAGCTCTATCTTCCATTCTTGAAAGCAAAAGCATAATGTTATTTACGCAGGAATATGGACATTCTTGAACCGCAAGATGGTTTCTTTCTAAGCGATCGTGTTAATTCTGTTTTATGGGATGGATATTTTTCCCCCTTGAACCGCTGTGGTTTAAAGCTGAAAGGCAGCCATTTTCACTAGAAAAAATAATAAAATGGTAAGAATAGCTAATACGCATGCGTCAGCTGCTAGTGGAAATTTATACTATTGTTTAGCAAATACCAGAAGGCCCTTGTTTCAGCCATAGACTGTGGTTTCAGCTCATGCGCCACTTTTGTCCTCGATATGTAGTCATTTATATGTTTTTTTTTTGCTGACATTTGAATTTTTCACCATGCCATTGTGTCTATACGGAATATATATTGTTGTGGATTTTTTAAATTATTATTTATCTTAATTTAAGTTATTTTTCCGTGGACAGTGTTTAAATGAGCTTATTCATTATGAGAGCTTCCAGGGAAAAAAGCACCGTCAGATATGTAAACTATATGAATTTATGAACATGAAAGCAATGTATGGATAGGAAATATTTAAAGCAGTTTATGAATAACAATATTGAAATAAAAAATGTTAAAGACCATAATAAATGCTACTCCTTCATATTAGACACACAGAAACACAGGGGGAAAAAGATCCATCACTTCCCAGCAACAGAGCATAATAATAATAATAATAATTGTTATTATTATTATTAATTTATTATTATTATCATAATCATCTTTATTAAAGTAGTAGTAGTAATAATAATATCATCATTATTATTACTATATCCATTTATTAAAACCTAACAATGTACTAGCTGTTCACAAATTAAAACTGTAATTCCCCTTGTACCTCAGTTTGCGACACTAAACTAAACTTAAAGCACAAGAGACAAAGCAATTATTGCGACAAGTGCTAATATAGCCAAGACTTAACTGGTCAATATTAATGAGGTCATGCTGACGTTCATTAACAGCCGTCCTATTGCGAACGCCTGGTTATATATATTAATTACATAAAGATTCAGTGTTGAAATCTACCAATGGAGAAGGCCTGGCTAATGAATATTAAGTAGGAAGCCTTCGCGGTAGTAGGATTCGTTCCCTTTCATAGGTCACTTCGATGCTGCGGTATACCATCCCGCCAATCCTACTGGCCAAATAGCGCTTGGCACCACCCCACGCATGCATACGCCTCGTATACCTGGGTGCCGCGCACTATTTCGCTCAGATTTCATTTCCTTCAGGAAAGCGAATCATCTGTGCCCTAGGAATCATCTCACGTTCTCAGCGGTTTTCTCCGAACGGTGTTAACTCCTCTTCGCGGACGCGATGAATTTTCGGAAATGTAAGGAACCCTGAACCAGGTTCATCACGAAGGGAGACTCTCATGAAAGGTGCATAGTGTGCTTGGGCTTACATCACGCACAGGCAGCACTTTGCGGCCTTTCTTCTTGCCCTCACTGTGATGGCCTGCGGCTTATAGTACTGGGCTCGAGGGTAGAAGTGTTTTCTAATATCGCCCCTGCGTCTAACCCTCGCCGTGTCACTTCTGTGGCTGCCGAGGCATCGCATGAGGCGATGGCTTGGGGAGACATGTGCGACATGGATTACGAGGACAGCGCTGCATTGGAGTTTTCTCCACATCGCTCGCTCGCCCCTACCCTAGTGCAGGAAGCGAGCTTTGTCGAACCAGTCGTGTTCTCAAACGAGGATTTACAGCCCACCCCAGAGGCATATGATGCTATCTCCTTCGGTTGTGGATGATGTGACGATGAGATCTTATCCCCCGCGGCCTCGGGGTCTGAGGACTTCGTGGCCGACGCTAGCTCTCTCCCTCCTAGTGGACAGGAGAAGCGTGTTTCCCCCTCCTACAGCGAGCTTTTGGGCGTGGTTTCTCGCGCGGTGGGTAAACTGGGACTGGATTTGGAGGTTGAGAAGGTCGAGGCCCAACCTTCATCGAAGCTGGACGACCGTTTTCTGACTAGTCGTACACCTGCGCAGCCCCGAAGGCACTTGCCTTTTTTACCGGACCTCCACCAGGAGGTTTCGAGGTCCTGGAAACAGCCGTACTCGGTGCGCATTACTAACGCTGTGGCTGCAGATTTCACCACCATTTCTGACAAGGCAAACCATGGCTATGCAGCGATGCCTCCGGTGGAAGAGACTCTCGCCGAACATCTTGTGCCTAATTCGGCCACGGCATGGAAGTCTCGCCCCCTTCCGAATCCTACATGGCCGCAGGCCTTCACCTATGGCGCCCCCTCGTAAGGATTGGGGTCCTAAGGTTTTTCCACCGGCTCGCCAACGACAACGAAAGAGGTTAGACCTGAGCTCGACGTCTAATGCCTCTCGTTCTTGGGCCCCGAATAGCAGCTCCTGATACTCTCGCTGCTTGCCAGGGACTGTGCCCTCCACTAGAGAGCGCTGTTGGACCGCTTTTGCGCATCCAACCCTCTCGCTGCAGTCCCCACACTCAAACATTGACTGTCTTCCCCTGCTTATGAACGCCGTGAGCTTTTCGTGCCCGGACATTTTAACGCGTATGAAAACGTCGCAGAAGGCGGAAATCTTGAAACCGCTAACTTTGTTTCGGGCCGCGTCGGAACGCTTGCCCGGCATTTCACAATGGGTATTACGCACAATTTGTCACGGATACACCATTCAGTTTCAAAAAGGCCCACCTCCTTTCCGCGGAATTCTTCCCACGGTTTTGAAGCCAAAGGAAATAGCGGTGCTGCGACAGGAGATGTCAGCTCTGCTGAGCAAAGGGGCTATAGAGGAAGTACACCCCTCTCAGATGGAGTCAAGTTTTTACAGCCGCTATTTTGTTGTGCCAAAAAAAGACGGCGGATTGCGACCCATTTTGGATTTACGTCGTTTGAATCTTGCACTCAGGACGAGCAAATTCAAGATGTTAACGGTAAAGTCTATTTTGTCTCAGATTCAACCAAACAACTGGTTTGTCACGATCGATCTGAAGGATGCATATTTTCATATTCAGATCATCAAGAGACACAGGAAGTTCCTCAGATTCGCTTTAGAGGGAAAAGCGTATCAATACCGCGTTCTTCCCTTTGGCTTAGCTCTGGCTCCCCGAACTTTTTCAAAATGCATGGACGCAGCTCTGGCCCTGTTGCGGCTCCAGGGCGTTCGCATGTTGAACTACTTAGATTATTGGCTGGTGTTAGCACAATCACAGACTCAAGCACACTCTCACCGGGATCTTGTGCTGAATCATCTAAACAGCCTGGGCTTATGCACGAATTTCCAGAAGAGTGTTTTAATTCCCTCTCAACAGATAACCTTTCTGGGAATAGACTTGGACTCTCGCGCGATGACAGCAAGACTATCTCTCCCGCGCGCTCAGTCTATCGGGTCATGCGTTCGTCGCTTCAAAGCAGGCTGCACAGTGACGGTGAGCTTGTGCCTCAGACTTTTAGGTCTAATGGCAGGAGCATCCCCTGTAATCTGTCTGGGCTTAATTCATATGCGCCCTTTTCAGTGGTGGACGAAAAGTTGGAACATTTCACCCCGTTGTCTTCGGCATCGTACGATTTCGGTGACACGGAGGTGTGTTATGTCAATAAGACAGTGGATGTCAACCGAATTACATCTAGCCGGAGTTCGGCTGGGGATTTGTGCTTCCCGAGAGACTGTCACGACGGACGCGTCTTTGACCGGTTGGGGAGCTGTTTGTCAAGGGCGCCAAGCTCACGGAGTGTGGACGGCGACACAACGCAGTTGGCATATAAACAGGTTGGAATTACTGGCAGTTTTCTAGCTCTCCAGTACTTCTCGAATCTGCTGATCGGCCGTCATGTACTGCTCAGGTCAGACAACATAGCGGTTGTGTCGTATCTGAATCATCAAGGAGGATTACGCTCTCGCCCCCTGTGCAGGCTGGCGAGAAATATTCTTCGTTGGTTTCAGAACAGATTTCTGTCGATCCGAGCGGTTCATGTCCCCGGACGTTTGAACTTCGGAGCAGATTTGCTATCCAGAATACCTGGAGCAGGGGGAATGGAGGTTGCACCCCCAAACGGTGAGCCTCTTATGGCAGATTTTTGGAGAAGCAAGAGTGGACTTATTCGCGTCGAGCATGAATACGCATTGCCCGCTGTGGTTCTCCCTATGCCCTCCATCGCCCCTGGGCTTGGATGCGTTAGCTCACAATTGGCCCAGAACCAGCTTGTATGCTTTTCCCCCGATTCGTCTAATTCCAGCGGTGTTACCCAGGATACGGCTGGACAGAGTGGAGCAGCTGCTGCTGGTGGCTCCGTGGTGGCCCACACAGCTGTGGTTTGTGGACCTGGTCAGTCTGTTAGCAGGCTCTCCATGGGAGATTCCCCTCAGACAGGATTTATCGCAAGCACAGGGAATGATTTGGCACCCAAGGCCAGATCTATGGAAGCTGTGGGCGTGGCCTCTGAGCGGAGTGAGTTAGTATGTCCCGGTCTTTCTGTTGAAACCACCGAGACTATAATGAATTCTAGAGCAGCTTCTACGAGACGCTTATATGCTTTCAAATGGAAACTGTTTATGACCTGGTGTGGAATTCGTAATATGGATCCAGTTTACTGCCCAGTGGCTTCAGTACTGGAGTTCCTTTAGGACCGTTTCTCTGATGGAGTAACGGCAGCTAGCCAGCCATTTCAGCTAACCACGTATATATAGATGGTGCTTCAATGGGCCGTCATCCGCTGGTTTCTCGTTTTATACAGGGTGCGTGATGGCTGAGACCTTTCCACCCTGTGCGAGTTCCTTCATGGGATTTATACATTGTGTTGCAAGGTTTATCAGGGCATCCGTTTGAGCCCTTGGAAACTATACCGGATAAAATCCTGACTCTAAAGACAGTTCTTCTTGTGGCTTTATCCTCCCTCAAGAGAGTTGGGGATTTACAGGCTCTTTCTGTTTCACCCTCATGCATGGAATTTGCACCAGTCTCTCTGAAGGTATTGCTGCGACCGAGGCCTAATTATGTCCCTAAGGTCACTTCTAACCCTTTCCGCTTTCAACAAGTGGTCTTGGAGGCTTTACCCCCTGCAGAGGCGGGGCCAGGAGATCTGAGTTTTTGCCCTGTTAGAGCGCTAAAGACTTATGTTGATCGAACAGCCCCATGGAGTGAGTCTGACCAGCTGTTTGTCTGTTTCGGACACAAGAATAAAGGCAGAGGTGGAAAGTAACGAATTACATTTACTCACGTTACTGTAATAGAGTAGCTTTTTTGTGTACTAATACTTTTTAAAGTAATTTTTTAAATCTGTAATTTTACTTTTACTTAAGTATATTTTGTTTGAAGTATTGTACTTCGCTACATTTTAAAACACATTTATTACTGAGTAAAAAAAAAAAAAAAAAATCGCTCCCTGGAAACTACGGCAGTAAATAATGGGCAGGAGGGCAAACTGGCGCTAAAATCACAAGAAAGATGCAGACGGACAAAACAGGCGTTAGTGGTGCAGACACCGCTGAAAACGAAACCCCGTCATATTCTGAAGTTGAACTCGAAGGAAATGAAGTGAACCCCTGGCCATATGTATGCTCTATTAGTGAAGTGAAGTGAAGTGACATTCAGCCAAGTATGGTGACCCATACTCAGAATTCGTGCTCTGCATTTAACCCATCCGAAAATGCACACACACAGAGCAGTGAACACACACACACTGTGAGCACACACCCGGAGCAGTGGGCAGCCATTTATGCTGCGGCGCCCGGGGAGCAGTTGGGGTTTCGATGCCTTGCTCAAGGGCACCTAAGTCATGGTATTGAAGGTGGAGAGAGAACTGTACATGCACTCCCACCCACAATTCCTGCCGGCCCGGGACTCGAACTCACAACCTTTCGATTGGGAGTCCGACTCTCTAACCATTAGGCCACGACTTCCCATTATGCAGTGTAAGCTGTACTTGCCTAGGAAGACCAAACTAGCAGCATATAAAATCTCGACAAGACATCAACCCTTCGCAAGAATGTAGAGGTAAGCTAAATAATTGCATCGTTGCATTGGTGGTTAAAATTAAGCTTTGACATTTTAGCAAGAGGTTTTGCACAAATTAGCAAAAAAGACAGTGGTGAGGAGTGTGCTATTTTTGTTTTAATGATGTGCGCCCGCATTTATAGTGCGTTCTTTCACTGTGTGATTCAGTCTCCTAAAATGCATTTAGAATGATCACAAAATTGAAGATATAGGGGCAGAAAATTAACATATTTATATAATTTCATATATTAAATCAAAATCACACAAAGAATGCCATCTTTTCCTCCAAAAATCATCATGAATATATACATACATATATATAACAGTTCAGGAAACAAGTTAATTAAGAGACTTGCGTTTTAGACACCATATTGCCTTTTTTAGCTCTATTTCTACAACAGAAAATAATTCCAAACACAGCCACCAAAGCACAGTTTTGCGTCTGAGCAACGTGACAGTGTTTCGTTCCTGAATGAATCAACCGTTTAAATGATTCGGTTCAATCGCAATGACTCACTTATTAACAGTGACTTGCTGACACATACTGGCCATTTTAATTTCACATTTAAAGTATCTTTTGATTTTTTTAAATAATTAATTTCTTATCATTTCAAATGAGTATTCAACATTTTATGTCTTGTATATCAAAACATTATTCATGCATTTGTAACTGCAGGTTAAATGCATTCTTGTCCTGCACTAAACAGTGTAATACATCTAAATGCCACTTCCAATGAATCTTCTGCATTTCCTCTGCATTAAAAGATGAGTTTGTTGATACTGATTTGCCTGGTAACAGCCCAAATGTTTTATTATTCTAGATAACTGATTCCTTTAATTAAAAACAACTAGTTTGAGATTAATAGACCTATCCCAGGGGTGTCAAACTCAGTTCCTGGAGGGTCGTAGCCCTGCAGAGTTTAGTTCTAACCCTGCTCCAGCACACATATCATGTAGTTTTCAAATAAACCTAAATGATTAGATTAGCTGGATCAGGTGTGTTTAATTAGGGTTATATCTAAACTGTGCAGGACTGTGGCCCTCAAGGAACTGAGTTTGACAACCTTGGCCTGTCCCATTTTGACTCCCTCCCACTGTTAAAATGTAACTAAGTAATTTTTACTCTGAGTAAATTTTAAATGAGCTACTTTTTACTTTTACTTGAGTAGATTTTTAGACTGGTACTTTTACTTGTACTTAAGTAAAATTTCATTAATGTAATGGTACTTTTACTTGAGTAGAATATTTTTGTACTCTTTCCACCTCTGAATAAAGGCCATGCTGTCACAAAACAACGCATGTCCCATTGGCTGGTGGAGGCAATATCTTTAGCCTATGAGGCGCATGGACTCGCTTCCCCCTTAGGAGTTAGAGCTCATTCCACGAGAGCAGTGGCTTCTTCACAAGCTTTTCTCAGTGGATCTTCTATGGATGATATCTGTGCTGCGGCAGGATGGTCCTCACCGAGCACTTTTATCAAGTTTTACAGTCTGGATGTGAGGACGGCTCCTGGCTCCCGGGTTCTCTCCGCTTGAACAGATGCTTCCTTGGATCCCCGCTATCAGGTACGTCAGGCGTTATGGTATAGGGTTCCCATACGGTGGCGTCACCGCAGCATCGAAGTGACCTATGAAAGGGAACATCTCGGTTACGTATGTAACCACGGTTCCCTGAATAGGGAACGAGATGCTGCGGTCCAGGCCGTTCCATACCTTGATAGCATTCTTCTTCAGTTCATGAAATCTGAGCGAAATAGCGCGCGGCACCCAGGTATACGATGCGTATGCATGCGTGGGACGGTGCCAAGCGCTATTTGGCCAATAGGATTGGCGGGATGGTATTAGGGCTTCAGACATTCGTCACACCGAGAGGTGTTCCCATACGGTGACGTCACCCTTACGAAAAATAACCATGGTTTTATTATAGTAAAACTGTAGTAACCCATGGTTTTTTGGCGTGTTGACTACCATTTGTATAACCACAGATTTACTACAAATACCATGGTTAAACTATGGTTAATTTAGCAAAACCATTGTTAATTTGTGGTTACCATGGTTTAACTATAGTAACCATGGTTTTTTGGTTTTATTTGTAGTAAAACCATGGTTAATTTTCATGAGGGCACCACAGCATCTCGTTCCCTATTCAAGGAACTGTGGTTAAATACGTAACCGAGATGTTAGGCTTGTTCGACTTCATGCAGCTCTGCGCAGACCGATCGTCGGCTGACTTGAAGCAGTGCATGCCGGTTAGAAATTTTGTCCGACTTGATACAGCGCTGACGCCACGTGACTGTGACGTGTGCCATCAAAGTACCGCGAGAGCGATTTGAGAGTAGACGGAGAACTCAGCCAGCGCAGCTTCTGAAGAGCGGCTGCACAGGTTCTGATGAGGACACAACTGATTGTTTCAAGTTTATTGCGACGACTTCAGTTTCAGAAATTCTCATATGGACTTTTAAAACAGTTCAATACGTTTTTATGTCGTCTTCATCTTATAAATCATATTTAATAAATATTGTTTTACTGTAATATAGTTTGTGTATGTTTATTTTGCGTGACTTTCTTTTTTATACAGACCTTTTACAGTATTCAGCAGCATAACCTATTCAAATGAGCATTTTTAATAACTAAAATGTTAATCTTAAAAACATACAATCTAATGTGGTCATAAATGTATGCTCCTATACAAATGATACATAATACATTATGTTCCTCCATTTGTTTGGTTTCTTCATATTCTCTAGTTTATTTTGTTGTGTTTACACTTCACCTGCATGTGGTTAGCAAACTGCTAACAACTTGCTGTAACTTCAACTTGACAACATTCTGTTCACTTTCAAATAGTTGGTCTAAATCACAATATAAATCCAACAGAATTGTGCTTTTCTGTATATGAAATCTTGTTGCTGAAACCTTCTTAAAAAACACATACCCACCAGGGAATTTTTTTGTAGGTTACTTTTATCATTTTGTAGTAGCAGAAACACCCATGTCATACTGCTAAAGTATAAATCCAATATGTTATCTTGTTTTGGAAGACACCCTTCCAAAACACCACTTATACACACATCTTAAACACATGTTAATACCATGAATACATAGAGTTACTTAATCACTAAATCATGAAAACAATGATCAATGATACAAATGTTGAGCCAAAACTGAAAGTGGACTTAAAATGGTAATTGCAATTGTTGCTTACTATAAGTAATAATGAATGGAACAGGTGTTGGCTATGGTCCCATGGTTCCTTAGGATATATAAAGAACCTGCATTACCCTGTGTAACACACAACAAAATGGACAACGCTGAAAGGATGCAAAATTGTAAGTAAACCACATGACTGTGAAATAATTACAAGTCACCAATGATTTGTGCAAGTGTTTTATTTATCATTTATTCCCCCAGATCAAATGTTCCTTTCCTCTGTCATGGAGAAAGTATCAGCTGTTGAAACAAACGGTACACATTTACTTAATGAACAAGAATATACAGAAAATAATTATTGAGTGACACTGACCACATCTACAATCTTCTCTCCAAACAGCTCTCCTCAGTGGCCCAGCTTGTGCTGCAAAGCTTCTCCAACCTCCTATTCCATGTCCCACTACCTCCACTAGGTCGCCGGCACCCCTAAACCTCAGTTTTGTGAAACCACCATCCACCAGCCACCAGCCAGTGCCCCATTACTACCACTAGGCCCTCTGTACCACCTCCACCATCCACCAGCCAGTGTCCCATTACTACCACTAGGCCCCCTGTACCACCTCCACCAGCCAGTGCCCCATTACTACCACTAGGCCCCCTGTACTACTTACCTCCACTGTCAAGGACCCACCACCTTCCACTCTGCAACCTGGTGCAGTGTGTGGAAACCCTTCAGCATCCATTCAACCTTCATCCTCTTCCTTCCAGTCAGACAGGCATGAATCTCAAGGTATTGCATCAAATTCTGTAAGGAAGATAAATGCCAATACTGTTGTTAAATTACATAATTTTCTTTGTTGATCTATTTCTCTCCTTATCCCCTCCATTTTACAGAAATAACACATACAATGACACTATTTCTACTGGACCTTACAAAAACTCATCAGCACCTTTATTTCCGGAAAAAAATGGCATTCTATAAAAAAATACAAAACTTATTCTCACTAAAGGGCTACAACTTGTCAAGTGAGAAAATGTGAAAAAAAAAAACTAGCAAACATGTTAACTACTTATAAGAGAGTGAAAGACAGGCGCCGTGCAACGACCACAACCCTTACAATTCCTGGACGCTTATGAAGAGCATGCAGAGAGAAGGACTGCTGTGCTTGAGTCCCTGGTAAGGCCAAATCTGGAGAGATGGCGGCGACTTAAGGAGAGGCGGAGAAGGTCCTTCGAAAAAAAGATGGTGACCAGCTTGGGAACAATTGTCGAGGAGCTAAAAAAAAATGGGGAAAAGACAAGAGCAAATTATGCATCTATTACAGAACCCACATGAACCCCAATAAAATTATAATCTAAAGATGTTCTCTTTTGATTTACACCTTTCCCCAAAATGTCCTATGTTTTTTTTTCTCCAAATAACAATTTCTAATGACAAACTAATTTTGTTCAATAAAACAAATTTCTTTATTTCAACACAAAATCTGTTTGTTTTATCATTTGTTGAATATTTCTGAACATTCAAATTTTTACTTTTCATCTTTTGTTTTGTATGTTAAGTATACACATACAAGTTAGATCTGGCCACAAATCTGGTCTCTATAATGACATGCATTAGTGTTGTGGGGTTGCTGGGGGTATGGTTCATCATCAACACCATCACCTACCACAACCACTTGATCACTGGGCACTTAACAAAGATTATGCAAAATGCAGCAGGCTGAGACTGCTGAGCTGATATTAGAAATGCTTCTCATTTGCAGGTAATGAAGCCTCCTAAACTTAGATTTTAGAATGCCAAATGCATGCTCAATGACCACGCAAGCTGCATTGAGCTTTCTGTTAAAATATCTTTGCCTAGCAGACAAGTGGCCATTGTCTCTATAAGGCCTCATAAGTTGAGGCAACAAAGGGTAGGCAGAATCCCCAATTATGTGCATTCCCTGTGGAACAAGTGAATGAGGATCTTCTTCAAGAACACGACAAACTTCTGTGAAGCGAAATGCTCTGGCATCATGCCAACTCCCAGGGTGACCCACACTAATGTGACAGAAGTGCTGCTGACTGTCACAAAACTGTTAAATTTACAGAATAAAACTGTTTCCTATTCATGTATGCTAGGGGATTATCACAGTGGGGTCTCATTATAGGAATGTGACACCCATCTACTGCACATACAGTGTTGGGGAAACCTGCTGTGTCAAACCCTAACTTTGACATCTCCAGCCTTTGACCTCTGGGCCAGGATACGTGGTGGGCCATGTATGTGTTAATATTGTAACAAAACTCATGGAGATGCTTGGCAAGAGTGGATTTTGACATGTTAAATCTATCTGCCACCCCAAGATATGACTCCTGATTCACCAATGTCCAAAGGCAGACAAGAACACTGTTCATGAGTGGCAGTTTGGTCTGTTGTAAATTCATATACACAGGACCAAGGGTAGTGATGACATCCTGCAAAGGTAGAAAAATAGGTAATCAAGACAACATGCTAACACTTGTAATAGTTCAATGAATTTTATATTAACCAGTCCAGTACAAACCTCCACTTGTTCTCTGGAAAGCCTGAAATGACTTCTAAATTCTGAGGGACTGTAGAGAGGGACAACATCCTCCAGAAAATTGTCTATTTTTGGAACCATTCTATATAAGAACAAGAGGAATTGTACTCACTATATACAGTACATGTAGCCTACCTGAACACACATGTAACATTAGTCAAACATTTATTATCAGTGTTTTATGTTGAATAGGGATTTTAATTAAATAATTAGTCTATACAGAAGTGTTAAAATTTGAGTAAAACTCAATTATTTATTTGTCAGAATTAGTCATTCTCTCTAATTAAACTAAAATAATAACAATTATTGTTAAAAGGCAAGCAACAAGAGCTATTGATTACAAAAACACCCATTACATCATTGCAAAGACTTTAGACTTTCGATACAATATTTTTATTCAACATTTAATTTTCCGATTCTAGGTATAGGTCTAGTAACTTTAAAGCTAAATTGATAATGTGTCTATAATTTGTTTAAAAATATACTTTTTACATTTAACCTTTACTCACCTTCGTTGCTCATCGTGCTCAATGTATTGCAAAAATAATAGATTTTCTATTGCTTCCAGCTCGTCGGCGATCAAGTAAGCAGACGCCACGTGATCTGCCATGACTGACGTAATTGCAGCAAACTACGGGAGCCACAACGTGTCGTGTCCGGCTTCATATCTCCGTTTGCAGCTCCTCCCCACCTGCACGCGGCATCTAGCCGCAGCCGATGTCGAACACACCTTTTATCTCGAATGCGGATTAGGTGACGTCAACCTACATGAGCGGATTCTTCGTCGCTGCTGCGCATCATAACCAGACAATGACCGAAATCAAAGGAGCTTTCAGGCTCTAGTTTTAATCATTTACTGCTTGCAGAGAACAGTAATTAATTGATTTATTCTTGAGGGAGTCAAAGTAACAGCGCTTTAATTCATTTCGCGGCCTTAAAGTATTTCAAGTAATCGAGGACTCAACAGCTTTAATTTAAACTGGTAACGATACTGATTACTTTGACGCATGACGCCAACGCCCCCAAAAACCTAATTTTAAGTCATTTTACATTATTTTTTTGCATTAGTTGAATGGTTTAAGGAATTAACGAGAATGGACGAGAAGGTATTCACGAAAGAGCTGGACCAATGGATCGAGCAGCTGAACGAGTGCAAGCAACTATCGGAAAACCAAGTGAAAATCTTATGCGAGAAGGTGAGTTCCGTGTGACGGTCATCGTCACCTATGTTACAGTCTGTGGTTAAAACATGTGCTGTGTCAGGCGGCCCGTGGGCGCAGTAGGCCGTCTAAATTTGTTATCTCGGCTCAGATACAGTTGCAGTGCGCCCTTCCTACTGGCCGCTCACCCGAAGATGGCGGTGCCGAATTATTCTATTATTGGCCGTCCGTGTGTCATGAATCTGACTATTGGTTGTCGGCTGTGCAACGCAGTTGGCAACCAGAGCTCGTCAGGTTATGCCTACTTTTTTAACGTTATTGTTATTCGTTGTCAGGCAGAGTTTTGGGTGTGTTCTTTCTAAGCGAGTACGGGACTGTTATCGTTCGGATCCACCAGCATCAGTAAAAAAAAAAAAAAACCTAAACAACCTAATTTTGCGTTACATTAAATATTCTTTTTAAGAGACATTTTATGTAAATTGTTTAGCAATGTCAAAAAAGTGCCCAGATTATTTCAAGTGGCGCATCTAGAATTAGTCCATCTGCATTAATCAGTATAACCTTGTTCTGTTAAACCAAAAATGTCAATGTCGTATAACTTTACCTCCACAATGTAAAAGTAAAAAATGTGCGGTTGTTGCTTGAAAATTAGTTGACATTTAAAATGTAAATTCTGTCATCATGCACACACTCACATGTTGTTCCTTATCTGAATAACTGACTGTCCTCTGTGGAGCACAAAAGGGGATGTGCCTGAGTTTGTATTGTGAAAAATATACATAAATTATATAAAATAAAAAATAACCAATGATGATGATTCATTTATTTTTATTTTATTATTACCAGTTGGTTAAGATGTTACCACATTTTAAGGTTACCTGACCCACATTTTTACAGCAGTCGCTTTTAAAACCATTTCCAACAAAGACCCATTAAGCATATGCCAATATTTATTCATTACTGGTCCATGTCAACGTTGCCCCTTGCAGTTTGTTAGGAATTTTAAGTGCACTTGTGGTTAATAGTTGATATCATTGTTAGTGTGCTTTTGTAGTCTAACCTGCCTGTTTTTTTTTTTAATCTATTCCAGGCTAAAGAAATTTTATCCAAAGAGTCAAATGTTCAGGAGGTTCGTTGCCCAGTGACAGTATGTGGAGATGTACATGGCCAATTTCATGATCTAATGGAACTGTTTAAGATCGGGGGTAAATCACCAGATACCAATTATCTATTCATGGGAGACTATGTGGATAGAGGTTACTATTCAGTAGAAACAGTCACACTTTTGGTGTCTTTAAAGGTATGTGCATAGACACAGATTTAATTTTGAATTTTTAAGTTACTAATACAAGAAAATGTTAATTTGCATTGTTAATGGCTTGTTTTGTCATTTTAAATCGTCCAGGTTCGATATCGAGAGCGAATCACCATCCTTCGTGGAAATCATGAAAGTAGACAGATCACACAAGTTTATGGCTTTTATGACGAGTGCCTGAGAAAATACGGAAACGCAAATGTTTGGAAATATTTCACAGACCTCTTTGACTACCTTCCTCTTACAGCCCTTGTAGACACACAGGTAAATTGGTTTGTGATTAACAGTATTTCATTCCTTGTAACTGTACTCAACTAGGGCTGTCGTGATAACTGCAATATTGTAATATTGCGATACTGAGAAGCAACTGCCCCAACCTCGATGTTCACTTTATATATATATATATATATATATATATATATATATATATATATATATAGCTGTAGCCAAAAGTTTTGAGAATGAAACAAATATAAATTTTCACAAAGTCTGCTGCCTCGGTTTTTGTGATGGCAAATTGCATATACTCCAGGATGTTATGACGAGTGATCAAATTAATTCCAATTAATTGCAAAGTCCCTGTTCATCAAGAAAATTAACTTAATCCCAAAAACATTTCCACTGCATTCAGCCCTGCCACAAAAGGACCAGCTGACATCATGTCAGTGATTCTCTCATTAACATAGGTGTTGACGAGGACAAGGCTAGAGATCACAGAGTTATAATAACCTCTGTTAACTATGATTACCTGCAAGAAAACGTGCAGTTATCATTGCTTTGCAAAAAAAGGTAATCACAGGCAAGGATAATGCTGCTAGTAAGATTGCACCTAAATCAATCAGTTATTGGATCATCAAGAAATTCAAGGTTTCCTAAAGTTGATTCAGCTGTGGGATCAGGACACTACCAGTTAAGAGCTTATTCAGGAATGGCAGCAGAGAGGGTGTTGGAGTATGGCCTAGTGTCAAGAAGGACAGCAAAGAACTCACTTATCTCCAGGACAGACTGAAATTCTCCAAAAAGTACAGGGATTGGACTGCTGAGGACTGGGGTAAAGTCATTTTGTCTGAAGAATCCGCTATCTGATTGTTTGGGGCACCCGGAATAAAGCTTATCCGGAGTGGAAAAGGTGAGCACTTCCATCAGTCCTGTGTCATGCCAACAGTAAAGCATCCTGAAATGTGTGGGGTTTATTCTCAGCCAAGGGAGTGGGCTCAATCACAATTTTGCCCAAAAACACAGCCATGATTAAAGAATGGTACAAAAACATCCTCCAAGAGCAACTTCTCCCAACCATCCAAGAACAGTTTGGTAATGAACAGTGCATTTTCCAGCACGATGGAGCACCTTGCCATAAGGCGAAAGGGATTATTAAGTGGCTTGGGGAACAAAACATCAAAATTTGGGGTCCATGGATGGGAAACTCCTCAGACCTTAATCCCATTGAGAACTTGTGGTCAATCCTCAAGAGGCGGGTGGACAAACAAAAACCCACAAATTCTGACAAACTACAAAAACAAGCAGTGATTATGCAAGATTGGGCTGCCATCAGTCAGGATGTGGCCCAGAAGTTGATTGACAGCATGCCAGGGTGAATTACAGAGATCTTGGGGAAAAAAGGGTCACCATTGCAAATACTGAGTCTTTGCATAAACTTATTGTTATCGTCAATAAATAACCTTTAACAGTTATGAAATTATTGTAATTATACTTCAGTATACCATAACATCAAGACCTATAAACACTGAAGCAGCAGACTTTGTGAAAATTAATATTTGTCATCTTCAAAACTTGTGGCCACATATATATATGAGGATGTGCCCTTATTGTTTTACACTTAATGCACATGTATTGAATGTTAATATCATATTCAAGTTCATATCATAACAAAAGTGAAGATAGTAATATTTTTACACCATCTGGCTCTTTTTTTTTACGTCTTTAAGACCGTGTACAATTGGGATTTGAACAGAGGTTCCTTAGATATGCAACAGACAGGGCAAGAGTGAGAGAGAACGTCTGAGCATGTGCAGTTATCTGCGTCTGTCCTTCTTCAGGTCAAGTGATGTATCAGTTTGCCATCAGTTATCAGAAGATGAAAGCGAAATCATTGTCACAGCATCCTTTCACCATGTAAGGGGATTTCCCACGACTGCATCAGCAGCACTGTTCAGTGCAATGAATCAATGGCATTGTTCTTTTTGAAGTGAAACATCAACTTCAGTATTACCCAGGGAATGCATTAATCGATGTTGAGCCTTGTAAAGTGGTGCTCAAAGTTAAATTAATTTTAACACATTGTTCCAATTATGAATGAATCAGCATTTTTAAACATATTAGTTGACTCACTTGTAAAGATAGTCACTTGCTGCAACCTCGTTGTGTGATAATGTAACTGCTCTGACTGACGGTCTATAAAATGAGCCGGACTATAAATCACACTTTTTTTCATAGTTTGGCTGGTCCTGCGACTTATAGTCAGGTGCGACTTATTTATCAAAATTAATTTGACATGAACCAAGAGAAAACATTACAGTCTACAGCCGCCAGAGGGTGCTCTATGCTGCTCCGTGCTCCTGTAGTCTACCCCTGAGCAGCGTAGAGCGCCCCCTCGTGGCTGTAGACGGTAATGTTTTCTCTTGGTTCTTAGTTCTAAATAAATGCGATTTATAGTCCAGTGCGACTTATGTTTTTTTTTTCCCTCATCATGACGTGTTTTTGGACTGATGCGACCGTGAGCTTAATTATGTAGACAGATAGATTGATAGATAAGTAAATAAATGGTTATAACAATGCATGTTGTGATATGGAGGAACTCAAAATTACAGCTAGGATAAATTTCTTCACTGAGACAGCCCTATTCTCAAAACAGAGACGTTGCATAGTAACTGGAGTGCACTAAAAGCTTCAACTAAACTATTTGCTTCGTCTGCACAGATTTTCTGTCTCCATGGAGGATTGTCGCCTTCAATTGACACGCTGGATCACATCCGTGCATTGGACCGTATCCAAGAAGTTCCCCATGAGGTATAAATTCCACCTGTGGATATCAGAAAGATGTATAGAGTTACAATAATCAAAATCATTAAGAGTTCCAGCTGTGAATACTACTCACAGGACCTTATGAAATCTCATTGGCAGGGTCCCATGTGTGATTTGCTGTGGTCAGATCCGGATGACCGTGGAGGTTGGGGGATTTCCCCAAGGGGGGCTGGGTACACGTTTGGCCAGGACATCTCAGAAACATTTAACCATGCCAACTGCTTGACTCTGGTCTCACGAGCTCACCAGTTAGTGATGGAGGTAAAAGAGAATTTGATTACCATGTAGAAATATTTGTTAATTAGGGATTTTTGGACACATGAATGTTCCTAGATTTTTGGAGTAAATATTATAGGTTTTATTTTTAGAAGTAAAAAGCTAAAATTAGTCCCTTGGGGTAAGATGGGCAGAGGTGGGTAGAGTACCCAAAAACTGTACTCAAGTAAAAGTAAAAGTACTTCTAGAAATATTTACTCAAGTAAAAGTAAAAGTACCAGTCTTGAATAGTTACTTGAGTAAGAGTAAAAGAGTATTGGATAAAAAATCTACTCAAGTAGTTAGTTACTAGTTACTTTGGGTCATATATACTGAGCATATTTTTATTTAGATATATAGATAAAATGTATGTAATGTATGTGTGCTTGTATAAATGTATATATTTCATCAGCCTTTACTCCAATTTATGTAATTTATTATAAAACCCTGTCTGTTTACTTAAGTAACAGATATAGGTGTCATGCCATAACATTTTTAATACGACTGACTTTATATTAAATGTGAATTTAACATTGAAAGTTAATGTGATATAAATATTGCTACTAATCTTTCATTGTTCAGAAAGAGAGCAAATAACATTTACATTATTATAGATCATTTTCACTGACAGTCTAGATTTCAATCACTCTCAGAAACTCCCATTAAAATCACTGAAACTGTTAACACTGTGAAATCAATATCTTAATTAAAGATTCGTACACACATCTGCACTTTGTTGTTTCTGACGAGAGAATTCGCCAGAAAGAGGTATCCAGTCAGTGAGCGAGTGAAGGAAGCACCGGCATTTCAGCGATGACTCATCTGAACGCCTCTGATTGGCCAATGCTTTAATAAGCTCAAAAAGATCATGTGTGATTTGTTATAATGCGCAGCGCTGTATAAACGCATCTATCTCTGGCTAAGCGCCAGCAAGCAATCACAGATCTGAATTTAGCAGCTGATAATATGACTCGCTGAACGTACTTGCACCAGTGTGATTGTATTAAAATTAATAAAATCTTAATCGGCTGTTTTTTTGTCTTTTGGAAGCTGCATTCAACTTGACTTCCCTCTGTTATAAGCCACACGTACAACAAACTAATGTCACAGTGGTATCGTGTACTGTAATCAAATGTAGCCCAAGTTATTACCTGTTAAACAGTAGACAGCACACACGGTGTTCATCTAATAAGGATCTCCATCGCTAGCAAATAATAACCTTTGCAGATTTCAATTCAGTGCAGTTCCAGTCACGTTTTCAACACTCTTTCTGTTCTTAAACGTTACAACTCCGAGTGAACCACTTCAGACGCTCAGCGCGTGCGGCAGGGAACTGAACGACTCATTCAAACTGATTCATGAACCAATTCACTCTTTTGCCAATTGGTTTGATCAAGCCTTTGAACAGAATTGACTCAAAAGAATGAATCATTTGCGAATGGGCATCGCTCATTGCCCAGAGAAAAGTAGACGGCGCGTTTGGAATAAACTGAAGCATTTATAACATTTATTGCATTAAGATAAAGTAACGAGAGGAGCGTCGCCCACAGTAACGAAGTAAAAGTACAGATTTTTCCCCAAAAATTTACTCAAGTAAGAGTATAAAGTACCCATCTTTAAATATACTCAGAAAAGTATTCGTTACCCCAAAAAATTACTCAAGTAAATGTAACGAAGTAAATGTAACTCGTTACTACCCACCTCTGAAGATGGGCCCCTCAAGATTTGGCACAGAAGGCCCCAAGTGGCATGTTATTATATTATTGTTCTATTATGTTATATTACTTACTGTAACAGGGTTATTATTCAGTATTTCCATGAGTTAGATGTACATTTCAGACATTTTCATTTGTCATTAAAACCTGTATTCTAATTGAGCAAAAACATTTAGTTTGCATGCATATTCTTGCTCTTAAGACATCTTTAATTACAGTAGGGACAATATATATATATATATATATATATATATATATGTATATATATATAAAAGTCTTAGAGTAAATTTACTTTTCAGATGAATGTCTGTTTTCTGGGACTGGAACTGTCAAAGTACAATTTTAAATAGAATAGTTGATTTAGTATTTTACATTAATGACCATTTATAGAACATATAAATATTAATACAAATTTTAGCAAAATCTAAATGTTTATTTTGACCGTTTAGTTAATTAAATAATTGAGTCCCAATAAAAGATAATCATCTGAAAGGTACATGTATATAATTATGTTGTCGTATATAATTTTTGTTGAAGATATTAAATGTTGTTTTTTGCACAAGTAATTTAAACCATAACATGAAATTTTTTTACATATTTGAAACAAAACTATATAATAGAAATTTGAAACTGCACGAAAGTCTAAAAATATTCAAATAACTTTTTATTTTGAATTTGTAACAGCGAATATTTGGCGAATAATACACCTACCTACCATTGATTATGTGCTGGCTAATATATTTTTAAAATCATTTCTACAGGGTTATAACTGGTGTCATGAACGTAATGTTGTAACAATCTTCAGTGCACCTAATTATTGCTACCGATGTGGTAACCAGGCTGCGATCATGGAACTTGATGACACGCTCAAGTACTCCTTGTATGTATATGACATAAAGCATTAAACGATTTCTGTTTTGTTAACTCCCCTTTCCCAGTGTTATATATCTGTAATTTTTCTGTTATGAATATTAACAGTATGTTTTCCTTTAGTTTACAGTTTGACCCTGCACCACGCAGAGGAGAGCCTCACGTCACTCGCCGCACTCCAGATTATTTCCTGTAAGATGGGAAGGTGTTTTTTTTTTTTCTCTTTTTTTTTATTACAGTATTGCAGCACTATCTGACCCATGGACAGTGATCATTCATTGAAGACATCAGTTTCAAATTTTCCAACACAAACCCCTGTCCTTGGACCAAAACGTGCCATATCTATACTGCAATAAGATAGAAGCAGTCATCTCAACAAACACACAAATGTAACTGTGCTCTCTCATCTGCATCGTACTTTACTCTCTTCTGAACTAAAAAAGCTGTTTTGTTTTTGATCAGGATCCGACTAATGGGTTTATGTACATTATTCAGAAACGCGGTGTTTTGAAATAACATTTTGAATATACACACTAAATGCTTATGACTGGATTATGTAGAATTCATGATGAACTTAAAATAGTACTGTGTATTATAGCTGCATTCTCATGCTGCATGGCCTCGGTACACGATATTGAGCCATCATCTGTCAAATTTCCGACAGCTGTTTTAATGATTGCCTATTGCAGTGTTTGTTGCAGGTGGGTATGAGACACTTTAGTTTTAGTCCCTTCTCAATGTCTTTTAAGCACTTTTATCAATGCATTCTTTTGTTATTGTTCTTAGTTTACAGAGCCGTGGTTTTGTTTGTTTTTGCCTTTGTATGTTACTGTATTATTTCACAATAATTTGTAAATCAGAGCACAATTAAATAGGGATTTGAACGGCAATAAAGACTCACGCTATTTATCTATGTAAAGCCTGTTTCTTTAAAGACAGCAGCTGTAACATTCTGTTCTTCCCCTGATATAGGATGGTGCAAAATGTTGGTAGTGTTGCTGATTGATTTTAACTGTCAAACTGGGTCATTCCCGTTATTCAGTACAATGTACTGAGCACTGTAACTATAAAAAATTTATATGATTTTTTTAGTATTTAAAGAATTATATTTTAACTGGTTACAGTACAGCAGACTTTCATAAAAATATGGTCTGGTAAAGTTCAGGCAACTACTTAATGGAAATAATTGGGTAGAACCTAATAGGAAGAAAATATAGAGCTAAAGTAAAAAATTGCTGCGTGAGAGATAAAGAGTTTGCTTATACGAGGGTGAAAACCTGAAATTATTTCACATTTAAAAGTGAGAGATTTTATAAAATCCAACATTTCTTCGTGATATAATGTTTGTTTTGCGGGGAGTGAAACAAAACAATTCTTTTTTTAAAGAACGTGTTTATTTATTAAAACATTCCTTATTAAATGTTTAGGGAATAATGTCCAACAGCCACTCAAACCAAAGTGTCTTAAAATTCACGCGTTTGTTGGCTTAATGTGATATTGCGATAAAACAGAAGTGATTTGCCTGACCGATAATCTTGAGTTTAATATTTCACACATCAGAAGTGCGGACATGAAAATGAAAAGTATAACAGGAACGACTTGGTGTTTAAAATATCCACTATATGAGGCATTTTCTTAGACCAGTCGTTCTTTTAAATTTAAACGGAGCTCTGGATGAATCCATCAGTCTCTCTTTTTTTTATCTTCTTCTTTTTTTCAAAAATTGGACAGGAATGGAACCAGTGTCGTCTTCACCAACTAGATCTGATTTTTTTTTTCACAGCAAAGGAATGTGAAAAACAGGCGTTATGTTTAATGTATATTACCAATAAACACGCTGACTGCTGGAATACAAAAACATTGTTTTAGGTCGAGCTCGATTTGTGAAAAGTTTCACAATCGCATTTTATCTATAACTCTTTTCTGTCATATAAATCTAGTGTTCCCATGTTACAAATATTTTCCAAGCTATTGAAGACTTTTATTTTGAATGCTGAACAGCGTCTCTGGTTGGTTGGGCCAGAGGGCGGTGTTTACTGCAGCGTACTTCACATTCATTCGTAATGAGCCTCTGTGCGGGAGACTGATAGCTGCTGCGGAGCGCTGTGATTCGGGCTGACGGCGAGCTTTGCACTGTTGCACTGTAAGTGACCTTTCTTTATGGATTTCCACGGATGCCATCATCAAGATATAGGTTTCTTCTTCTTCTTTTTTTTTTTTACTGGCTGCATTAGAATGTAAAACGTTAAGCTGCCATTAAGTGGATTTGTGATGTGGCATCCAGAGGTTGATAAAAGGTGCACAGCTGGAGTTGTACAGATGATTTTAAATATTAAAACGTACATTGATGAAGATTTGTTTCATAAGGTGCATCCCTGCGACATTTTTATCATGACATTTATACATACAATTATTCTTATATGGATTTATGACATATTGAAAACCTCAATGGAAGCCACCTAACCGGTACTGACTGGTTTTGAACCATTCCTTGCCATTGGGCTACAATGATGAAACTCTAGCAAGTGATTTCATAAAGAGATCTATCATATAAACCATATAAATAATGTAATTTACCCACAGTGTTTGCTCTTTAAAGAGCACCGTTGTTTTAACATATAAAATAAAACCTATGAATTATAATGTGTGCATGCATATTATTAATAGGCTATTATTAAAATAACACGGTCATGAATGCATACTATTGGGCAATAAATGGGCTGTTTGGGGAAAGTGTCATAAACACGGCGTCTACGTTCAAAGTTCATTTCAGATCAAGAGGCCTGTGCATCAGTCAGTATCTTATCACTACAATCCATAATGTGCTCGCGCTGTTGTAGTGTTCTTATTGTAAGACGTAATGTAGTCGCTTTGTTGCGATATTCGATTCGTGAATCAATTGTTCTTTTGAGTCGGATCTTTGTTTAGCGAATCGGTTGAGCTTCTGTACTCAGGCTGTCTGAACCATAACGATTGTTCACGAAAAGGACTGAACGATTCGTTAACGAATTGGATTGAATCATCTATTATCAAATTTTTAATAAACTTTAACTAAACTAAACTTATTGGCAAATAGAAGAACGTTCTAGAAAACGTAATTTAAAATGTTTATTTTTTTTACATACGTAATAATGTTGAGTTGGTTTTACTAAATTGCTTGTTATAAAATGCTCAGATATTTAAATCCATTTAATTAAGTACTTAATGTTAATACACATTTTAAGTTCGAAAACATTTTTGTGAATTATGGCTGATCTACATAAACACTAACCCTATTATTAAACATAATAGAATTAAAATGTAAACATAATAGAATAAAAGTAATTGCCTACATATTGAAACGTTTCTTAGCAATACCACACTGTCTGAATCACTGAATTCTTTTCGAATCGGTTATTTGCAACGAACTGTTCAAAAGAATCGATTAGCGCAACTGACTCGGTCTTCCTATCACCAGTCAAACGCGTTACAAACATAGACTGTATAAAAACGGGAAAGAGCTCAAGCCAAAGCATCAAGTGATCTCGTGCAAATCACATGAACATGATTTGATTTAAAGAGACAGGCCCACTTTTGTAGCTGTCATCAGTGAAACATTTGATTTATTGTCCTCACTTTAGCTGTTTCTGGTGCATTGTCAAGATAAAATGTCACCAAGCTGCACATTTAAAGCGCTTGATTTATTTATTTCTGCAACTGCGAATGCTTTTTTCTTGTAATATGCACATGTAAATAAATGGTTAAATTCTGTTTCTTCTTAAAATTTTATCTGAGCTCAACCTTGAAGCATTTGATAATGAAGCTGGTTTTCTATTTGTCATTGGAAAGGCATGGTTCACCCAAAAATAGTAACCTCGTATAATTTTAAACCAGTATGACTTTCTTTCTTAAGTGGAAGCAAAACTTGTTGTCTGGTATAATGAGCCTCTGTGATCTTGACTTGAATTGTAAGAAAAATGATGCAGTGAAAGTGAATGTTGATTAAAATTGCAGTCCTTCACATTCTGTCGAATTTCTTTTGTCTTTCACAGAAGAAAGATGAAAATAAATGAGGAACTGATGTCATTTTTTGAGAGGACTATCCTTTTAAGGAATCCCAGACTCAGTTTCTAATCTGGTACTTTTTCTAGTTTTGTATATAAAAACAGGCTTTATATACAGAGACGCTGCTTTATAGTAGTAGCCCCTTATGCAGTTTTCAGTGTGACTGATGTTTTCTTTTCTTTGGTTGGCTGGTCAGCTGTCTTTAGCAGCCCAAGCTGATTCAGCAGTGGCTTAATCAGGAGAGGAATGTCATGTGCAAGCATTATTTGGTTTTGTTTCTGGGGGAAATGAAAATCTAAAAAGGCTTTTGATTCATTAGATTTAAAAATGTATTTAAAAAGAAAAGAGTTGTTTATTCTAATTATATTTCACAATTTTACTGTTTTCATGTATTTCGGTACAAGTAAATATAGTTTAGGAGCAGCGACTTCTTTTAAAACCAATGAAAATAAAACCATCCTAAACCTTTGAACAGCAGTGTACTTACCATCAGAAATAAAAGATAAAAAGACGTGTTTTTAACAGTGTAATGTTTTCACAGTGTACCATGGCAGCTGAGCTCTCCACCTCCATAAATATTAAAGAGCCACGCTGGGATCAGGGAACATTTGTGGGGCGAGCAAAGCATTTCTTCACCGTCACAGACCCCAGAAACATCCTTCTGTCAAATGAACAATTAGAAAAAGCTTGTCAGATCATTCTGGATTACAAGTAAGATTTTTCTCTGTATTATCTATGTACTTTTGTATAATAATACATAATTTTCTAGATAACAAATCCGTTACCATCATCATCATCATCTTCTGTTTTCTTCTCCTTGAAGGAAAGGGGTGGTAAAACCAGGTCTCACAGAAGATGAGCTATGGAGGGCAAAGTATGTTTTTGACTCTGCATTCCATCCAGACACAGGCGAGAAAATGCTCCTGATCGGTCGCATGTCTGCTCAGGTCCCCATGAACATGACCATCACTGGATGCATGATGACGTTTTACAGGTGAAATCATGCTGAATTTCGCTGTGTGATCCATTATTGTAGGGTAGCTGTAGGACTTGGTGGATATTTTCTGGATATTATTTGTCCACAAATAATGCAGAATATATATATATTTTTTTGCTTTTAGAACAACTCCAGCCGTTCTGTTTTGGCAGTGGATCAACCAGTCTTTCAATGCAATAGTCAACTATACCAACAGGAGCGGAGACGCCCCCATCACAGTAAAGTGAGTAGGGTTGGGTTTCAAGAACCGGTTCCAAATTTCCCAAACCAGGTATTCAATAAAACACAGGGAGTTTCACTTAATGCATTATTTATCTTGTCCTCTACTTTGACCCAATTTACAAAATCCCTAAATTCCTAATATGTCCTTGCAGCCAGCTTGGCACAGCATATGTATCAGCGACCACAGGAGCCGTGGCTACTGCTTTAGGACTAAATGCATTAGCAAAGGTAATGGTCTTGCTTTCTAATGTTTAAGGGCTGTAACACTTTCAAAGCAAAGTAATAAAGTTATAAATATTAGAGTGTTTACTGCTCACTTTTTGTTTTCGTGTATTAATCAATATGTATGTTTCAACTAAAACTGATTTTTCTGTCTTTCAGCATGTGTCTCCACTAATAGGACGCTTTGTTCCTTTCGCTGCTGTAGCTGCTGCTAACTGTATTAATATTCCACTCATGAGACAACGGTAAATAATTACCTAAAACAAATCTTTTGCATAAAGAGCTTTGACCTCATTTTACTTGGGTTGCTCAGAATTGGTTGTTCGGTAGTCATGAAATACTGGAATCACAAAAAAAGGTTTCTCAATGCATATTATATATGTGACCTTGGACCATAAATCCAGCCTTAAGCAGCTGGGGTATGTTTATAGCAATAGCCAAAAATACATTCTATGGGTCAAAATGATAGATTTTTCTTTTATGCCAAAAATCATTAGGATATTAAGTAAAGATCCTGTTCCATGAAGATATTTTGCAAATTTCCTACCGTAAAAATATTAAACCTGATAACATTTTTCCATGATTCTTTGATAAATAGAAAGTTGAACTAGAAACAAAAAATATCTCGTAATATTATAAATGTCTTTACTGTCACTATTTTCATGCATCCATGCTGAATAAAAACCAAACATTTGACCGGTAGTGTATATTGTGTGCTGCTGTTCATTTAACAGACATAAAGTGATGTAAACTATGTTGTTCCTTTGGTTTTTCAATCAGGGAACTCAAACACGGCATCCCAATAACAGATGAGAATGACAATCGGTTAGGAGAGTCTTCAAAGGCAGCTCAACAGGCCATCACACAAGTAGTGGTTTCCAGAATCCTCATGGCCTCTCCGGGAATGGGTTCGTTGATTTTAAATCTGATATTAAGCTTACTGCAATAGAATGGACTTTACACCTATGTTTATAAAATGATGCACGTACAGTGACGTCCAAAAGTCTGAGACCACACTGAAAATCTGGAATCTAATCAAAACCTAGTAATAATGTTGAGGGATTTTATATGTAATAGAATATAAAATATCAGGGTTTTTATGACTGGTCTCAAACTTTCTGGTTATATCTGGTTATGAGACACTGATAAATAATCTATCATTCTAATTAAATCTTCCTATAGCCATCCCTCCCTTTTTAATGAACTCTTTGGAAAAGAAGGCTTTCCTGAAGGTAAATTCCAACCTACATTAAAAACATTTTGTTAACATGAATGAAAACTTACTGAAAGCTGGTTAGCAGAGCATGCACACAACCAACTACAGTGTCCGGTCTGCTTGAATGCAATAGCCCTTAAAATGGCCCCATAGAATCGTGGGCTTTGTTGCCAGGTTGATTTTTTTTTTCTCGCCCCTTTATTTTTCAGAGGTTTCCGTGGATGAGTGCACCCATTCAGGTTGGCTTGGTTGGATTTTGGTGAGTTGCCAAAGATAGATAGATCGTCTTATAAACAGTTATTTCTTGAAAGGCATTCAAGAATTTGAGACCCATTCTTTTGTACATTCTTTCTTTTTGTCAGCCTTGTGTTTGCAACCCCATTGTGCTGTGCACTGTTCCCACAAAAGAGGTGAGAACATTCTCAAAACTTTCTGGATTGAACGATTTAGGAACGTTTTCAGAAGGATTAATTTTGTTTTATGAATCATTCTGTTGCACTTAATAATTCTAATGAAAATCATGCAGCTCTATGGCAGTGAGCCGTCTGGAACCAGAGCTGCGGGAGAAGATTCGAGCCAGTCATCCTGGAGTAGAGACTGTCTACTTCAACAAAGGACTGTAAAGACTGTCATGGTTTCACGTACCATCTTTGTGTGCCAAAGTTCACCCGTTCCTCTCCAGGACATCCCAGTTCAGTCATTTTGTAAGATGTTTTTACATTTATGATTGTTTTAATTGTTTTAAGCTAAATGCTGATTTTTTGCTGATCTTTTGTCTGACGGTACATACTACTGTTTTTAATTTCTGAAAAAATTTAGTTTGCTGCCAGATTATTCCATGTGCCATTCAATGTTGTTTTCAGTAAGGATCAAAGATAGCTGGTGTTGACCTTGTTTTTCTTTTTGTTAGTCTGTATTGCATTGTTGTTTTCAGTATTTGGTCTTCATGACATATGCTGTTTATATGTTACTGCCAAATTTCATTTCAGTTTCCAGAAAAGTCAAGGGACCTCCTTATGACAATAGTGCAATCCATTGAAAAAGTTGCCAAATACAAACCTCTGCTGCACATTTCTTTCGAATGCAGGTTTATTAAATCGATAAACTACAGCATGGGTTTTAAAAAGAGTTTTATCTATTTTACTATCCTCAGTATTTGGGTTTAACTAGGATGTTATTCAAGATGTTCTTATATTTTTTTCTGCCTGTCGACAGTGCATGAACAAACCTTTTTTGAATGTGAAAATAGTGTGAGGTTAAAGTTCAAACGTGTTCTCATTGACTGCTCCAAAGTCCACTCCTCCAGCAGTTCAAGGTAACGCGTAGTTTTTCAATATAAACGTATCAAACCTGCATCTGTTTTGTGTTTAATGAAAGGCCATTTACTTTAGTCCACCCTGAAAACGGTCTTTTCTTGTGCCATATTTTGTTATGTTTAAGGTAACACACAGCGCTCTACATAAAACCTACCAGAATAACTAGAATAATCAAAGAGTATAGCAGTTAAAAGCTAATGGAAGATAATGTGTCTTTTAAAAAAAGGACCCAAGCCAAATGTTTTTTGTCGTTTTCTTTTTTAACTAGTGTGACTTTTCCTTTTATTGCCTTTCCATAAATCCTGTTTCTGTTTGCAATCTAGTACATGGCCAAAGTATGTGGACTGTTCCTTTGAATGAATAAGTTTGGCTATTTCAGTCATTTATGATGACAAGTATTAATGCAGCTACAAAAAGGAATTCTATCAAGAGATTGGTATTTTAAAGGAATAGTTCCATGTATTTTTGGTTATGTTATGTGTTATTGGATTTAACGATGTTAATCTTTGTGAACTTTCCATTGAATTGATTCAAGTCTCCATGTGTTGAGGTGTTTAAATATGTTTAATGTTTACTATGTAACATACCAAGAGAGCGTAACAGCTCTCGGTTAGCTGTGTGTGGAGCGCTCTGATCTTTGTTGATGTGCCACATTTGTTCAGTTCTTGAATGTAGTGTTGGCAGTATTGAAATCAAACTGAGAGCATGTACATTTCTGTGGATATATGGCTGGTTATGTTTGTAGCCACTCATAGTTTTTAATTGTGACAAAAGCACAATGGTCCTTGATCTTCAAGATTCCCTGAAGGTTTTCAGTGTTATGCATTAATGATATCTGTTAAAGATGATGGTTAGGTGTTTATAATTTGTTGAATATTTTTTTTTGGCAAGATCAGGCCAGCATCTTCAATATTCACAGGTCCTGGGACAGTATTTAAAAAGAAAATTATTTGTCCCCGTCAATGATGGCCCTAAGTGCTCAGATCTTTGATAGTTCCTATTCCATTTGAAAACTTTGATACTTACAGAGCTTGTATAAATGAAATGATTTCATAACTGATGTAAACGAGCAGATGCTGGATTGTTCAGGAGAATCACAACAGTATTGCAGCCACGAGGATCTTTAGACCAGAATTTACAGCACACCTGTTCTTTTTTATCTTTATGAGGTGGCTGATTTTATTAATTATATACTAAGTGAAATGCAGTGTTTTCCTGGACAAGAAGACATTCCCTTGTGCATTGAACACAGCATAATACTGTTTGTTTCTTGAGCCCATATTACATAATCAATAACTCAAGACATCTGCATACTGGAAACAAAACGCGAATACTCTGACGTGACCCTCGCTGAAAAAAACGATAGAAACCATTACAGAATTTGTAATGCTTTTACTAGTTATAATGTGAATTGAATAATGGGAATTGAATTTAATTGAATCCTAATTGAATACGTCCCAAAAGACACTACAGGAAGCCATTTTTTAATGGTTATAATGGTTAATAGATGATGGTTTGTACTGGTATTTGTAGTGAAAACAATAAGAATTTCCATGATGGTTTCAGTTGTTTTGTTTTTTTTCAGCAGAGAGGTGGGACTCAATGGTCTGATCTTTAAATGAACAAGTTGCTCTCGTACAATAATTTGTTTACAGTGAATTAGATGGTTGTATGAATTTAAAGATTAATATTTTAAAAATGTTTCTTATTTTACAGTGAATGGGGATAATGTACTGTGTGGATTACCTAAATGAAATAAAGAGTAGTGAGCAATGAATTGATTTTGTGGCTTGTCCTCATAGCACGTTTATTTATTTATTTATTTGTGTGTGTATGTGACACACTAGATTTTGGGGCTGTGAAATTAAATTTCTTACAGTTTGCTCAGTATGAATGAACAGACATTAGTTCACTTACCTTTAACTGGTTGTTGTTCTATTCATCAGTATTCAGAGCTCATGCCTAAACGTGTATGAATGTCATCGCATTAAATAACAACATTGCAAAAATAGCTTAAATGTAATTATAAAATAATATACTGGTAAAAAGAAGTATTTGGCTTTAAACGTTATGAAACAAGTTCATAGTTAACCTGTTTTATCGTGTTTTTGAGGGTTAACTTTGTGAAACATTAAAAAGCTGAGGTTCTTGTGATTGGAATGATGCAAACCATTTTAAGATACAATCAACTCAGCAGGTACAATCAGTGTCTTTGTAAGACCACCAGCAAGGATGAAATGTAGGCTGAAATTATTATTATTATTATTTGTGAGTTCAGTGTTCTATTATTCAATACCAGGAAGACTTACAGTGATTCTGAGGTTTGTTCTGTTTAGTTTTACCTTTCAAAAGACCAAAACCATGCCTATACTACAAATGGTTCAAGAACAGCATGCAATTTACTTTGAGTATGCATTTTTTAGGCTTTTTTGACCAGTTTTACAGGAATGCTAAGGGGTTAACGTGAAGAACTACACCTTTGTTAACGTAAATGAAACCGACTTCACCCTCTAAAACCTTAGAAGACTTGCAATCATTTCTGGGAAAAAAGGTTTCCTTTCCTGTTTTTTTTTTCTTTTTTTTCTCGAAAAGTTCTAAAATTATTTTACATTATTAAGGTGTCTGCTTTATTGTTATCTTTAAGATTCATAACTTTTAAATCTGGCCCAAGTGTCTTCTGTTGCTGATTGTACGTAAGGGGTGGAAATAAAATGGGCAAAGGGTGACACATACTGGACATACATGGAACTCAGCACTTCGGGCAGTTTACTGTAGACACAACAATATACAGTAGATGTAGATCCGTAGATGATGAAGAAAACAACAACAACAACAACAAAACGATTCACTGAGTTGGAAAAGGGATCACCCATGTCAGTATTTTGTTTTAATTTTTAAACCACATTTTGATTTAATTACAGATTTTAGTCTGTTGGGATATGTCTCTGTCTCTACTAACTTTGTACATCTAGACTTTGCTATATTTGCTTACTTTTCTTTGCAGATCCGCTCAAGTTCAGTTCAATTTGATGGCGAGCGTTTGTGGACTGCAGTCTTCAAGTCATTCCACAGGTTTTCAATGAGGTTTAAGTCTGGGCTCTGACTAGATCATGCAAGGACATTCATCTTTTTGTCCTTCAATCCCTGTGTGCTCAGTTCTGCTGTGTGCTTTGGGTCATTGTCTTGTTGGAAACCTTCTTCCCATTGATATCTTTCTGGCAGAGGGCAGCAGATTTTTCTCAAGAATTTGACCATTTTTTGCCCCATCCATTGTTCCTTCTATCCTGACAAGTGCTCCAGTCTCTGCTGCAGAGAAACCCCCATAACAGGATATTACACCTCCGTGCTTTACTGTATGATTTCTGTTATTTAGATGGTGAGCTGTATTGGATTTCTGCCAGACATCTCGTTTGGTGTTGAGGCCAAATAATTCAGTCTTCCACTCAAATAATTTTAGTCTCCTCTGTTTTAAAATCATCACGGTGTGTTCTGGCAAAGCTCAAACTTCATGTGGCCTTTCTTGGGGAGTGGCTTTCTTCTTGCAACCCTCCCATACAAGCCACATTTGTGGAGAATTTGTGATATTGTTGTCACATGCACAAAATGAACACTCTTTTTCATAAATCCCTGCAACTGCTTCAGAGTTGATCTTGGTCGCCTCTCTGAGCAGTTTCCTCCTGGCTCTTTCATCCAGTTTGTAGCAACATCCTGATTCAGGATCCCACCTCTTAATAATAGACTTCACTGTGCTTCTAGGCATTGATAAAGCCTTTGAATATTTTATTTTTCTTATTTTGTGACAGTCCACAACCGGAGATCTTTTGACAGTGCCTTTCTATGTTTGATTGTTTGCTTCAGTTGCACTACCAAGGACCGAAATGCTGCAGGAAAGCTCTTTTCATGCTGAGCTAATCAACATGACCACAGCTGATCACAGTTGAAAGTTGGTATCTTTCACTTGGATGATAGAAGTTTTACAGCTGCAAAAATGATAGAGTAAATACAGCTGGATAAAACAAAAACTGTGTCCATCTGCATTTCAGGCCGAAGTTTTATTATGTTGTAATCCGAAGATCCAAAGCTTTCATCGGTTTTATGGTGTTTATGCTACAAAAATGGAAAAACAATGTGCCTAGGGTAACGTAGACTAACCATGTTCCGTACACAACTAAAAAAGCATTATATTTAGCTCTGCTGTAAATCACAATTTGTAATGCTTCATAATGCATGTCATGAAACTATTTCTAGATGCATATACCGGTATTAGTAGTTTATATTTATAGTTTAACATTGGGGTCTTTCTCTGGTTAAATCCACTGTCAAAGTTATTTCAAGCTGATTAGCTTAGTTCTTATAAGCAGCTTTTGTTCTTTTGGTTGCTGCTTCAGTCATCATAGCCTACATCCCAAGTCTGTAACGTTTTTGCATTGATGCCATAGTATCATCCTAATACTGTTCATTTATGATTTTAAAAATGCCCTTTAACTTGTTGCATTTGTTAACCCAGCACTTAAAGAGCAAAAGCAGTGGAAACCTTTAGTTCCTGAGAAACACTGGCTAAAGAGTCCTTTGTGCCCCAATGGCTACGTTTACATGCACAATTTCTGGTTCAATTCATTCCTATTGATGAATCCGAATGTAGTGACTTTTATGTCTCAATGATTTATTTACTCATATTTTCTCTAAAATTAGTCACATATTTATGAGATATGGCTTAAATTGTATATTTAAGTCTTCTATATCACTTTAAAAGAGATAATAGACATTTTAAATACTGTTTTGCATTTTACACACCTTTTTGTTGATGTATGCATTCAATTTTATTATGCCCTCAGTGCAAAGTAATCAACTTCCACAAGAAACATAAACCATGAAATTATAAAAAACTCAAAATATGTTTTAATTATGTTATAGACTATAGGCTAAACTGCCTCTAATCATACATACAAATCATGTGAAAATATAGAACCTGTTAACACTGGTATTCCACCCTGTTATGCTCATTTCCACCCTGTTAGACAAGTCGTTTTAAATAATAATTTCAGAGCAACGTTAAATGTTTGGCATACTTTTGTCTTATTTTGTGAGGTGAGGAGCACTAACAGCATATATATGTTTTTGAGCAAAACTTTTTTTTATTATTATTATTTACCAGGCTTTTGACAAAAATGGGCACAAAATAGTACCTGTTCTTAATAATTAAGACTATTAATCTTCTATTAGTCAATAATTGTTTTGTTATTGTTTTGAAAATAAAAAAATTATACGATGGCATATATCAAAGAAAAGCTCATTATTGTTTAACATTTTCATTATTAACATGTTGTGATAACTATCTTTATGTCCCTAACATTGTGGAATATTACATAAAAATATACATAAAAATCATGTATTTTTTTCTAACACTTATGAAGCCAAAATGTTACCGCATACCAGGAATGACCCGTTTACATGAACGCTAAATAAAGTTATCGGGTTGATGTGTGCGTTTATGTTACACGCTTCAAATCGGAATTGATTATTTATTTTTATTTTTTTTTTGACATGCGCACACTGCACAAATATAGAGTTTCTCACTACTACTGTTTGCACATAATAACCACTCTCCTACACATTTCTTATTTGTTTTTTAACAGCAGAATTAATATTTATCCATTTATATAAACATAACCGCTGTGCTGTGCTGCTTATATTTATCACGGATAAATAAATAATAAAGGAATAAACCACTGCCTTCAATCCGATCTAAATTTCCATGCATACCAATATGCTCAGTTACATGGGGGGGGGGGGGGGGTCAGCATCTCTTTGATCTGTATCTCCCATATAGACACAATAGGGCAGACTATGAATTTGTGATGGAGCACTGATTATATTTTTGAAATGGTATTACAATTTAAACTGTTTTCATTTGAATATATTATAAAATGTTATATTTTTCTGTGATGCAAATCTGAATTTTCTGAAGCTCCACTCTTTAGTGTCACATGATCCTTCAGAAATCATTCTAATGTGCTGCTTTGATGCTCAGGAAGGAAATTTCTAATTATTATCAATGTTCACAACAGTTGTGCTGCATAATATCTTTGTGAAAACTGAAACATTGTTTTAACAGGATTCTTCAATTAATAGAAAGGTCAAAATATTTTAAAAAGTAGCACTAAGGTAATGTCTTTACTGACACATGATCAAATCGATGCATTTTTGCTAGATTTAATATTTAAATGTAATTGTATATATTTACATTAGTAAACTTCAGTATATTTATAGATTTACTGTTTAACTGATTCTCAAACCATTATTATTTCTGCAAACAAAAATTGTTTTTGCTTAATTAAATCCACTAAAATATTTTTTTGAAAACAATTTTTTTTCTTTTACAAAGACGCTTGCAGCAATTATTCATTACTATCAAATTTTTTGATGTTGTAATTTCTCAGAGAGAGGAGATGAGCGTTTTGGCAGTCTTCCTGATCAGCTGGTCAACAAAACATCCTTGAAGAAGAGCTTAAAATGAAATGCTCCCTACACAACTATCACGATTCACGCATCTACGTCTGCTTCTCTTTTACTTCTCCCACCGGTCACTCACTGAAATCTCTGGACTTAGTTGCCATGAAGAAACTGGACAGCAAGATAAATTGTTCAGAAAGTATATGTTATATAGGATGAAATTATAAGTTATATACATAGAATTGTTGAATTAATGTATATCCATATATTTCCTTCCCAACCAGGTCAACATTATTCAATCATAGTGAAGGAAGACACTATATCCAAGAGCGAGCTTCAGACGTTTAAGATCAAGATCATGAGTTAACTGGTGTTCAGATCTACCAGTTCTCAACAGATGATGAATATCAGATATGTTTTGTAACAATTTTGCTATTGATCAGAACAGATACACACTTTATGCTCCTATACAAATGTTTATGCTAGAACATAACTTTTAAGAACATTAAGTTAGACAAAATGGACATATTGGGCAATGCTTTTTATATACTGATAAACACAGGAAATATTTTAGCGCAAATGCAAATGAATAGTAAAGGCTGCACTAGCACATAATTAATACATTATTCGGCATGCATGCATAAAATTAATCAAAAGTGACAGTAAAGGTTTTACATTGTTACATTTGGGATAAATGCTGTTCATTTGAACTTTAAAAACGAAAAAATTTATATATTACGCAGCGCCACTGTTTTCAACATTGATAACAATGAGAAATATTTCTTGAGCAAGTCCGCATCATGTGACACTGAAGACTGGAGTAATGATGCTGAAAATTCAGCTTTGCATCACAGGAATAAATCACATTTTAACATACATTAAAATAGAAACAGTTATTTCAAATTGTAGTATTTTGCAGTAGTACATTTTTGATCAAATAAATGCAGCCTTGGTTAACATTACAAAAACATTACAAAATCTTAGTGACCCCAACCTCTAGTGAAAATTAGTATTGTAATTTATCTTCTACACATAATGCATACAATCTAATTGTACAGTCTGCATTCAAAATGAAATCATAATTACAATCAATTTGCATCTCACAGACATGATTATTTCAGACATTAATTGAAGCATTATTAAGTATACTGTATGTCCATTTAGATTAAAGTGACAGATGATTGAATACTTAGTGTCCACTGAAATATATATTTACTTCCATTAATTTCTGCTGGTACTCACAGTGTATCCTGTAGCTTGTCAATATGAATGCAAAACAAGCAGCAGATGGTGTCTTGATTACTGTAGGCATCATGAGAGCTACACCAGATTATTAGTGAAGTTAAGATGTCTGGGCTTTGTGGAGAACGAGTCACTGTGACTTTGTAAAGCTGAGAGAGATGCTAATTCGTGTCAACATGTTGGACCTGAGGAAACAGACCCACGCCAGACACTATGAGCTGTACCGCCGCTGAAAACTGGAGGAGATGGGCTTCAAAGACACCGACCCTGACAGTGAACCCTTCAGGTTCTGCAACACACTTCCACAGCTCATGAATGTCTTGCTTGTACTGGTTGGTCTTACATAACGCTACACAGTAAATTTGAAATCCGGAAAACAACACCATAGGAGTTATTTTCAACACTTTGAAAGTGTATATATGAGAACCACCCACAAAGTGTTAATTTAACACTTTCAAAAGTGTTGCTTCATGCAACACTAATACAGTGTTAAAATGTGAACACTAAGAGAGTGAAATATTAACACCGATGCAGATAAAAACAACACTGTTACAGAGCTGGGTGTAGCTTTGAAACAAACACTGTCAGAGTTAAAATTCTACACTATTCCGGTGTTGACATGACACTTTGAAAAAATGAAAAATCACAATATACTCAATGTATAAAAGAGTCAAAATTTACACCATCCTGGTGTTGATAGAACACTTTTTTGGGAGTTATTTATGGTTCTGCATTACCTACTAAAAAAAAAACTAAAATAAACTAGAAATTCACTATGAAGAAAACATCACTGTCAAGGTTTCAAAACTTTATTTCAGCACAGAGCAAGAAACCATAAATGCCATGAAATTATTACAAATAACAAGTAATGTAAAAAAGATGGTCATTGCCATTGGACATTTGTAAATCAAATGGCTTGTAGTACATCAATTCCTCAGGTTTTTTGAGTACAAGACTGTGCTCTTGTTCAACAACACTGAAAGCATGAAGGTGTTCAATAAACTCTGATTGAAAAATTGTAACAATCTTTCCAAAAACAGGTGCATCATCAACAAACTCTAAGAAAACAACAAGACCATTGCGATACTCAGTACCTTGACACTTTACCCACGGTGTGACCATTACCTCGCTAGAGATATCAATCTGGAGCTGCTCTGAAATAAAATCAGAGTTTTCAAGGTCAGACAACAGCTCATTTGAAACAGGGCCAGACTCAATACCCATGGTAGTACAGGACTCCCAGTGATAGGCAATGGCTAGCTGGTGTTTTTTTGCAAGTGATTTGGTCAGGTTTTTGAAATTTTTTAGATTTTTCTTAAAAAACCTGTGTTTTGCCTCATACCTCATGGTCCATACATGAATCAATGGGCCAATTTGTCTGATGCATTCAGGGTAGTGAATCATAAGGTGGTGTTTTGGAATTAGATTCCTAGGATACAAATCCTTAAACAACTGATGATGCTCTTTTATCAGATGCTTCAAAAATTTTTTATCATTCCTTCAGAGATGCAAGGAGAAAAGATAATATTAACAATATGTAAGAGCAGCAACATCAAATGCCAGTGCTTATCTCCCACTGGGACTACATCTCCAAATATGAGAGGGATGTTCTTAATGAGACACCACGTCTGACTTGCATTGAGACCAATGTTGTTTCCTGCTTGTTGAAGGTTGACCTTGGTTGGGCGGTTATTTCTTTCTAAAAAGCCATAGTTGAAGGCATACAATCTTTGAGGAATGGAATCGCCAGAAATTAGATTGCAACTCATATATTCAAAAAGCAGTTTCACTTCATACTGTGCAACTCCCTCCAGGATATCATGCATAATATCCAGCACAAAGTTCTCAGATACATTAAAGTAAGTCAAGGTATGGAGTATAGAATTTCTTTTAACACCATAACAGGAGTTTTCATTGGGGTTGTCAGCAAGATACTTGTAATGCTCCTCATTTAGATTTCTATTACGCAATATCATCCGTGGGTCATCCTCACTAAATACTTCCTGTGCTAACACCTTGTCAGTGAGACAGAGTCTGCAGTAATGTTTTGCAGAAAAAGATTCAACATAACCAAGAATACTATTTAGACCTAGGTTATCACCAGTAATTTGCGAAATAGTACCAAAGATGGGCTCCTCAGAAAATGACACCATCATTCCCCTCTTCTCAAGTACTTTCACATCATCAACCAATGGGCCAAGTATTTTGTCCATGCCATACTTTTTTCCATCTTCAGAATGGAATAAAGAAATTAGATGCATGTTCATTAAGGAAGAGTTAATGTGTGCTGGCAGGTTACGAAGTACAAAATATAAACAGCCAAGTTTATGAACTCCTGCTTTAGAACCTAATGGGTTCGCTGTTTCAAAATCATCATAGTAAATTTGGATCTAAAGTGCATTGCTGTGGATGGAGTACAAAGGATGTTTTTTGTAATACTGTCCATCACAAAAATCACAATACATGTCACTTTGCCGTTCCTCTTGGATAAGATTACACACTTTATCATTCCTAAAAATGAACTCAAGAGTCTTCAGAAGAGGGATATATATGAAAGTGTCATTTACTGTTGTCTGTTCATACATCCCAGAGATTTTATTTCTTCTTGAATCGTATCTGACACCTAAGTGTATTTCAATAGGTTCAACAACCCCCCATTTCTCACTGAAATATTTTCTCCATTTTGTATCAGTATTAAAATCAGAGAATGGATTATTAAAACCATTAAAAACTTCTTCAACTGAACTTCTACTTGTGCTGTCAACAGGCACAACATTTAAAACATTTTCCCTTAAACTTGTATGGAAATCATTAACAAAATCCTCCATGCTTTCAACAACTGACATGATTACACTGTTTGCAACACCATTGCCCTGTAATTTGGCTATTATTGATGCACACCTTTCCCTCGAACTATCCCTTGAAACAGAAGAACATTGAAGCAAACTCGCATCATTATGTAATCTTTGCTCTGTGTCAGACACAACAAGTGATACTGCTTCATTGAGATCTGGAGCTTGTTGATTTTGTAAAGATACAATTCCACTGCTTGATGCTACAGCCCTCAAATGAAATCTAGTTAAATGTTTTCTAAACCCTTCATAACTTTTAAATTGCAAGGAACAACCATCCTGATCACAAACCAGACCAAATTTCTTACCAGGATATAAACCATGTACAAGTTTTAGGTGCCGAATTAATTTAGCTATTGTAGCAAACAGTGATTTACAGACATAGCATCTAAACATCATTCAAAAACTTAGCTCTAAGCTCCTTTACTCTCGGGCTCTCACTTGTAGTGCCAACATCAATTTTGTACACTGTAGTCTGGAGAAAAGTGTACAAATTTTTGAGTGGAGGATCATAACTGAGACTGAAAACAAAATGAACCTTGAAGAGTTCATCAATGGCAGCCAGTGAAGAGGATTCTTGACAGGGGATGAGCTTTTTATCCACCGCAATGAAGTAGTGACTGATGGCTTCCTTGCTGCTCCCTGAGGCAAGAATGTATGGCTGACGATTCTCTTCCAGCTCAAGGTGTTCCTGTATACTCCTGCATGCCTAAATGGGTAAAAATTAAGTCTATGAATAATAATGATAAATTAATAAGAACAGCTTTATCAGTTAAAATTTATTTGCGACTTTTTAGCTTAATTACACATCATAAAGACCGGGAAGCACTCCAAATCAAAACAGTACATGCACGAACAACTGTTAATTTTAGTTTAGATTTAGATCAGATTTAGATTAATTTTACATTTATCATTTTACAGTTTATCTAATAGTAAAAAATAAGATGAAGAAATTACTGAATCAATTCCAAGTGTAACACTTATAGCCCTTGTATTGTGGCACCAGTGTACCAGATACCTACTTTGTGAAACACCACCAGATGGTCAATAGTCTGTGAAATACTGATCCTTTGGATTTTCTTTCTTCCTGAAGCCTGGGGTGATAGGAGATGCAAAAGTAGAAGGAAGGATGATACATCACTGTCCCACTCTGAAGAAAAAAATAAATAACTTTGTTAAATATCTACACAAAAATGAGTATATATAGTATAATTTCACTGCAAAGTCATTGGAAGTTTCACCTGGGGAACCCTGTGCCTCGCTGCTTTCTTTGCTCTGTTTGGCAGATGACAGTAATCTTTTCAGCAGTGGAGTGGAAGTCAAGGTTTCTCCTAGTTTGATAACCTTTGCTTTGAAAACTGTCGGCCACCTTTCCAAAAGTCTGGAAGCAGTTTCTGACCCAAAGAGGAGTGTGAAGTCCTGAAGAATCTGAAGCAGTTTGAAGAAAACACAAAGAAATTACAATATATTGTGATTACAATAATGTGGTCAGTTTCAACAATGCAGACCATTTGACAGTTCTCTGATGCTAACATTTCAATTTTAGTAAAAAATGAAAGAAAATCCATACCAATCCTTTAGTGTCCAGGAATCGAGGAAAAACAGAGAGAATGGTGGTGGATCCCTCTGGATCATGGACAAGGCGCTGTCTGTATTCAAACGTTGCCTTCATCTTCTGCATGATGACCTCACGTTCACTTGTATGATTCATCAAAGAGATGGCCTCTACACTTTGATCATTATCTAGCTCATGTTCTTGGTAACATAGCTGTCTGTCAAGCAAAGGACCTCCCTTTTCTTCTGTTTTTGGATCGTCCTTATTTCCAGAAGGTCTTGTCCCCCTTTGTACTGTCTTGAGGCGCCATGACAAGAATCCAGTGTTTTTTTGGCCATCATAGAAATGTTCCTGTTGAAATGACACAAATTCTTAATTTAACCCTTAATTAAAAATGAAAACATCTTTAGACATTTCCAACTGAGCACAAAATATTGAATGTCCGATCAGTGATAATGACATATCCAGTCCTTCCTTGGGGATCTTTGAGTGAGGGAAACAAGGTGATAATTCCCAATCCATACTTCTGTTTGGTAAGTCGATGTGGGACCATTCTGAAGAATTGGAACACTCAATGTTACTTTACGCTGATAGGAAATGTTTAAAAAATTTAATTAAACTAACGTTTAGGGGAAAAAAAAGAAAAGAAAAATTTGGACAATTTGCACAAATTTGTATCACCCAACTACATTTATCTACTTCACAATCTATAGAGCATCAAAATCACTAACAAACTGAATAATGCATGAAACGAATTATATTTTTTATAATTACCCTTCGGTCTCCATCATGTGTGCAACTAAGATGTTCACCATCACTTTTCTCGTGTCATCACTAATTGTGCCTGTATCTTCAAACTCCTTAAGCACATTTCCTCCACCTGGTCTTGTCTGTGGAATTTGATTTATCAGCTATAAAAAAAGGAGAGGATTATTAACAGATACTATTATGAGAGAAGATAGTGCAGTAATATCTAAATTACCATTAAACATGACCCTGATCTAAAAAATATTACCAATATATATGGGGATAAAAAAAAAACCTTAATGAAACTGAATATCATGATGAGTAAAACACCCAGTGTCTGTGTAAGGCTACTGGGACTCACATCTCTGGCCTGTGCTCGTTGTGATGCCACATCATCATCCTTTCTGAATCGTTTTGGACTAAACCAGTCACTCTCTTCACTGCTTTTTGAAGTTAGAGACAGTGTATCTGTATCCAAGCTGACTGAAGACTGAGGTGTGGAAGATCCTGTTAACGTTAAAACTGGGGTTAATAGATGTCATGTTAGTATATATAAATACAGAATTAAAAAATAGAAATGAGAATTTTTAAATCCAGGACATTGGTTGTTGAAATAAAAAGACTGAATATGACCCTTGCCATTTGTTTACTTTTTAGAAATACATTGTTGTACACCTACAATATTTTGAACACTGAACATATTAAAACACTACCAGTACTCCAGTACCAGATACCAGATACTCCACTACCAGTACCAGATACAGATCATTCAGCAGGTTCTGTTTTCACTCACCAATGTCAGTCAACTCATTTATGACTAAAACCAACCCACTGGTGGACATTAGATCAGGAAACACATCTTTATCCACCTCTGTACCAGTTTCATCTGTAACTGTAACTGTAACAGCAAGGTCGTCAGGAATTGAGAACTTCTCTTTCACTGCAAAACAAAACATTTACCAATTTTAGTCAAGTTTTATTCATAATTTGACAAAGATATAAAAAAACATATAGATTTAATTATTATGATATTAAATATCACTCACCCTCTGCTAGAAATAAATCAAAGCACGCCTCTGAGATTTTTATGAATTTCTTCCTATTCCGAAATTGTGCTTTGACAATCATTGTGATTAAGCACCTGAACTCCTGGCTTGTAGAGGAAAAAACACATCTTACTGGTTTGCTACAAACACAGACTCAATTTGAAACAATAAAAATATCAAAACAACTTTCATAATTTATCAAAACGGCAAAGACACCAATTAAATCGAAATAGGTTAACTTTTTATCTGTTATAACCCCTCATTTACAAGACAAAACGGGAACTTTTGAGAAATGATACCATTTTCGTCTCCGTGTAAACTTTCACACTCTCCTCCTCCTGCAGTCTAAATAAGCGCGCGGTTTCTTCATCTATTGTATCCGGAAAGACTTGCAATACAGTTTTACGCTACGTACAGCGCCCCAATGGTCAAACTTCATTATTGCCGATACATTTTACATAAAAATATATGTTGTAAATTGGTTTTAATTGTCGAAGTTGTCCACTTTTCTCAAATGAGTAGAGCTGAAACAACGAATCGATTTAATCGATTAAAATCGATTATTAAAATAGTTGTCAACTAATTTAGTCATCGATTCGTTGCTAAATAAGTTTTATTTGCCGTAAGCGGCTCATTTCGTGCATATTTCAAATCTGCGGTGACCAAAGTGTGGCAGTAATGAGCCACCGGAGGTTTTACTCAGCCAGTACAACAGGAGAAGTAGCGAATAGCCAATAGCTGGCCTTGTTTTATGTCACGTGCTTCCCGAGCAGCGTCTCTGCAGCCATAGACATCATATGATGTCTATGTCTGCAGCATTCAGCGTGATGTGGGAGTACTTTACATTGAGCCTTTAAAAAAGAAGAGTAACCTGTAAACTCTGCACTACTGCACTGTTTAAGGGGACGTTCACATATCGCGTCTTTTGCGCGCTCAAGTTCGTTATTTCCAACACCGCACCGCATCGAGTTAAAAACATTTAAACTTTTCAGAATGCCGCAACCGCACCGCGGGTCATGTGACAAGAACTAACCAATCAGCTTCATCCTTTCCCGTAACAACGTTAAAAGCTCAGTCAAGATGAAAGGAACAGCTGATCATAGCTGTATATGGATTTCCATTTTGAAATAAATTTAGTAGCAGAGCTACTGCAAGCAATTTTTTGAGCTGCAAATCCATTTATCCTTTGCTGAAATTTCCTCGTCTTCAAGGAGAGAGCACGTCATGGTTGCTTAGCAAAGGCAGACGCCTCAGGGGCGCTTCTGCGCGAGCGCTTTGGAAAGAAGGAGAAAGCGGCGCGCCTAGCGTTTTCCACGCGTTTTTAGGCACGATATGTGAACGGCCCCTAAGACTTTTATTTGTGCAGATTCTCCAGTACAATGTTGTTTGCAAATGTTTAGTCGTAAAAGCTGAGAACATTGCTTTTTAACAGTTAACATTTAAAGCTTTACAAACATGTTCTGTGATCAGTTTGTCGTTTACCAGTTCAAAATTCAGTCGTGCAGCCTAATTATGACTGAATGAGAGAGGTAAATGTAGATATTTGAAATGCACTTTTTTTTCTAAGTATTCACTGCTCTTTTTCACACAGCAGGTTTTTTGTGTGTGTCCTATTTTTTTTTCTGGACAACCTTCTGATGGATTTTACTTTAAATTGTGAGTTCCATTCAGGTTTCATGCCATTGGCACTTTTTTTGAAGGATTGTTTACAATTTCACAGCAAAAGCTATAAAGCTGTTTCCCAGTAAATAATAAAATACAATGCACTGCAATTTTATTCTGTTTTATCCTTATTCTTCGTGAAAATATGTTCTGAAAGATTCCTTAATAAGCTTTGTTCAGGATGTTAAACTACTTTAGGAGCTCTAAGGACTGCCATGGTGAAAACATTATTTGAAATCTCCTTGTGAAATTTGCTAGAGTATGGGTCAGTGTTCTGATTGCAGAAGAGTTCGACAAAGGATTACTAACACAATAAAACAACTCCAGGTATATTTTTGATGAGGATATGACAGTGCAAAATGGTTAAAATCTCTTAAATCTATGCTGAATGATAAAGACCATTTATTAATAATTTACTTGGGGAAAAAATGGAAAAAACTAAAATATAAGTACATAAACCGATTAATCGAAAAAATAATCGACAGATTAATCGATTATCAAAATAATCGTTAGTTGCAGCCCTACAAATGAGACTTCCCCGATGACGTATGCAGCCTTCAAATGCGATCTCCGGGGGACGCAGCCTCCGAAATGAGACAGCAATATATTCAACAACTTTGTTAATACAAAAACACATATTACATTTTTTTTGCTCCTTAAAATGTAATAGAGTACTTTAATTCACTAAAATAATTAAACTAACGTTAATCACGTGTGACCATAGACTGTATAAAAACACAAATCATATAATTCTGCTCAAACATTAAAACGTATCATTAAGTTACCACAGTTCAAAACCATGAAGGTCCCAGAAGCATGGTCAACGATCAGCAGAAATCCAAGCCGAATCTTAAAAACAAAATCTGAACAATCTTTTTTAGGCCAATAACCATATTGATATATACATTTTCTGTTAACGTTAGAAGACTGCAGAAATTGCACGTGCCAGTTCACCTGTAAAATCAAGTAGGGCTCGCTGTAAAATGGCGCGCGCGCGTGACTTTAGACTCATTTTGAAAAGAACACGATTAGACTTTAATCAATAAAAATGACTGCTGTGTGCGACACGCGAGATGACAGACGAAACTACTAACGTTAAGTTACATTCAAAGCTTTAATTCGTTGATAAAGGGGCATGACACAGGATGAATTTACAAAAAGCAAATGTCAGAGCTCGGTGGCTTTCTCAATCATTATTATAATTATCTGTGATTGAATTATAATGATTATATACAAATTATGAATTAGAATAAATTTACAGTCTGTATCTGTATTATAACATTAAATTTAAAGACTTACCACGACTCTTCCAGCGAAGTAAAATGGCGTACGCATGTGGTCTGTTTCGATAAAAAAATGACGTCTGTCTGCACGTTAATGGAGGTGTGGCTTGATTAACTCTGAATGAGAGTTGGCGTTTGCAACTATGTAAAATAACACGGTCCGTGTATATTTTGGTCATTTGATTTTCTATTTAAAAATAAATAAAGATAAATGAGAAACGGTTTGATTTTCGTTTTTTCGTTTTGTTTAAGAAACGGAAAACGAAAATTTAGCTGCATTTTTCGTATTTTTGTTTGTGGGTAAAAAATGAGATTATGCTTTAATATTTGTTTGAATGTGTGGGCGGCGCTGAAACGCCCCTTTCATCCCTTCTGTACTGCACCGACAAGCGGCAACCGCAAGCTCAGTTCATTTTCACCAGGAGAGAAGCGGCAGACAGCAGAGCATATTATACTAGTGGTGCTTGCAAGCTTTATATATATATATATATATATATATATATATATATATATATATATATATATATATACATTTTTTTTGACCAAACAGAAATTAATTTATTCAATGACATTTGAATTTTACTGTAGGCCTATATGATCTACAATGACATGAAATATGCGGATTTTTAGCCTACTAATTTTATTCTATACCTATTTAAGAAAAACCTCACAAGTAGCCTATGTTTTCATTTGCTATTACAAACAACAGCAACTGAAGCTTTATCTTGTAGCTAGTGTAGTCTGCTGCACTTCTCTGATCGGCGGATCCCGATCCACACCTTCCATCCCGAAAACAGGGGAAAGAGCTTCAGCTCCGTCAGTTTGGATCGTAAAACACCCTAAATAACACGAAAACCTTACAAAACTCAACACGATGTGCTTTCTGCCATCTCGGTCTACATTAACTTCTTTCTGAAACGTCAGAAATGAACCAGGCTCATGCATCAGACGAACCATGTCTAGCTGGACATGTCTACTTTTAAAATAATCAATTTAAATAGAAAAATAATAATAATAATTTTATATTAAGGCCTATGTAATTCAAATGAAACCAAGGAGAGGTGCAGTGTTTCCCGTCTGAACTCATTATCTGTAATGATGTCACACCATCACTATATTCATACTGTCATCTACAGAATTCGTGAATTCAGTTCATAATTCTAAGTAGCCTATAGCCTATAATTAAAACATTTAAAGTAGACTAATTATGGGGAAAACTTAACTTATTTTAATATAAATTTTATTATAAATGTGGGGTTGGGTTTTTCCTATTTTATATTTTTTTTATGAATGGCCTAGAATAAAATAAATAAAAATTAAAATAATTAAAATAAAGTTGTCAAGTCTGCTTTGTCAATAACATGCAGCAGCTGGAAAATTATAATATTATTTTTTATTTTATTATTAATTTAATTAATTAATTAATTATTATTGTTATTATTATTATTTTATCTTGCAAGCACCACTAGTATAGAATCCGCGGGATTAATATGCTCTGCTGTCTGCCGCTTCTCTCCTGGTGAAAATGAACTGAGCTTGCGGTTGCCGCTTGTCGGTGCAGTACAGAAGGGATGAAAGGGGCGTTTCAGCGCCGCCCACACATTCAAACAAATATTAAAGCATAATCTCATTTTTTACCCACAAACAAAAATACGAAAAATCCAGCAACATTTTCGTTTTGCGTTTCTTAAACAAAACGAAAAAACGAAAATCAAACCGTTTCTCATTTATCTTTATTTATTTTTAAATAGAAAATCAAATGACCAAAAGATACACGGACCTAACACCAACTCTTATTTGAAACCTGACACTTCTGGTGTTAGACCCATTCTGTTCAGTGTTGATCCAACACTTTATTTTAACACTTTATTGTAACACTGGAAAATCAACACTGGTAAATTTACTGTGTACTTGTTTTCAAGAAGACCATGTAACAAAAGAGGCAGTAAATTCATTCTAAATTGTATTATCATAGTCATATGTCCTCACACACAGTCTGCAGGAAACATATGTGGCCAAGAGGAGAGAATTTATTAGTGCGCTATAACTCAAGGAGGAGCAGAAGAGACAGATGTTTGTCAGCAAAGTAAAGGAGACAGAAGCAGAACTAAAAGAGGAGAGTGAGGTAAGAATCACTGGATTTGACATTATTTTGGTATTAACTCAGGACAAAAGTATATTCGTACAAGCCTTAATTTAATATAAATGGTCATGTTAAATTACATTATAACTGCTTTGGAGAAAAATAATAAAAAAGAGAAAATGTAAATACTTTTCACTTTTTATTAAAAACTAAAATATTTAAATACTTTTAAATGTATACAATTGTAAAAATAAAAATGCTAAATACGTATTTTTATTGAATAAAATAAAAACTTTAAATTCTTGTCACCTTTTAAATATTAACACTTTTTTTATATATAGTATCTGCAGGTTTTTATTAATTAATAAAACCAAATTAATTAACTCTTCATTAATTAATAATGCATTTAATTAAATATTAAAATATGAAATAAAACAATCTTCAAAAGTGTCACCTTTTATTCAAATGTAAATAATATAATACAATAAAATGAGCTCTTATTAATAGTAAATTCATAAATACACACAATTGTTGCAATTGCATTTAGTATCTCAGCATAATAAACTAGTGCTGTTATTTGGTTAAATAATAATGGAATTTATTTTTTTTTATATTGAAATAATAAAACAAAAAATAAAATAAAAGATAAGTAAATTAACCATTGTTCTGTATTCCAAGCATGAAAGATTTGAGATGCTGAAACGAGAAGATAAGAGATTTGGAGGAGGAGATGAACAGCTTCACCAGGAGGAGAGTGGCTGCTGAAACCCTACAGACTTTACAAAGCTCTTCTTCCTTCAAAAAAGACAAAGAGAAGAAAACATACCTACTCCTCCTTCCTTTCTTTCCCATATCTGTTTCCATCTCTGGTAGTCCCCATCTGTGAATGAGACTGATCTGTGTCTGCATTCACAAGCGTCTGAGGTCTTTTTGATTTTCTGTGTTGGCTGACCATCTTCTGGGCTCTAAAGCCCAGGCAGAGGATGCTGGGAAAGAAGAGCTTCAATAAAGCAGACAAGATCTTGGAATGTTTAATTATAAAGAGATTGCTGATGACACTAGTTGCGTGTTACTGCCAGCTGTCAGATCAGCATGCGTTTATGCCCCCAGATGAAGTGTGTTTGTAATTTACACAGTTCAACCTGTAATGCGATACATATCAGACACCACACTGGACTGTGATGATCCACTGATCTGTACTTGATTTTTTATTATTATTTATTCAACCTCATTTTCTTCCAAACTTATATGACTTACTTTCTTTTGTGGAACATAACACAATATTTTGAGAAGATATTTTTTTCCATAAAATGGAACTTAAGCAAAATATTTTAGTGTGTTCCGCAGAAGAAAAAATAAGGGTTTAAAATGACATGTTAGTAAATAAATGATGACAGAATTTAAATTGTAGATGAACTATCTCATTAAGTAAACATGAAGTTCTGTTTAACGTTGTATTGTTTTGATTAAAACCAGTTAACTTTGTCATTGTCTTAATATTAATACACAACCTGACTATGATTAACTGCACTTTTAACATATAATTTCGATTATACATCATTTTTGTAATAAATTTTTCTCTAAACAGTTTTACCAGATAGAAAAGTACTGCACAAAATTAATTGTTTTGCAGTATAATTATAATAATTTTAAATGTTGGATATCTCTGCTTATGTTATGGCTTACCTCTCCTACACAAATGCAAATGTATATTTTTTCAGTAAAAATAAACTAATTTGGTTTTGTTTTACTTTTGCATAGGTCTATTTTGTAGCTTCTTGAGGCTTTGGTCTGAATATTCCTTGACCTCAAAGAGGTACTGAACTAGAAGACTTAGTGGCTTTTGCCAAAGGATTGCAATGTGTACTTAACCAAATCCCAAAAGTACTTAAACCACCAGTTATTGCTGAATTCTCCTAAACAAGAGATGCATTTGCAGATTGGGTGTGTTATTAGTGAGTGGTGCTTGTACTGAATGTTTTACAGTCTTTTCTAACAAGTATTCATTTACACTTTAACCAGCCTACACTTTAAACATCAGGACAAAACCGTACTGAAATATGAAATGAGGGAACCCAGCTTATGTTCATTCTGTTTATTGTTCTGTTGAAAATGTGTTGCTCATGTGACTCAGAGTCAGCGGCATTTAAGAAATACAGAGTCTGCATTCTTACCCAAAAGTCAACACAACAATTCTCTATCGGTCATCTCTAACAGTCAATTACACATACTGAAATACCCTTGATAACAGTTAAAAAGGCATCATAAGGCCATGGTGGAAATGGAAAAAAAAAACTTTCACAAGTCTCTGCATAAGCGGTTTCTATCTTACTCTGACTGGTCACTGGTCCTGACCTCAAAAAGCAGAAAGAAAAGTTGTGAACGACCTCTGATCTGAACCAAAAGGATAGTTGGAATGTGCTCTTGTACAACAGTCAGGTAAGTTCAAATAAAATTTCACACTCATTCTCTCACATAGACAAATACAATCAATCTTATATTATACATCTATGAGGAGATAATCACTGTACTCTAGCTATTTAACCAATGTCCACTTAAAAAAAATAAAACAATAAAATAAAGAATGAATTTTCAAAATCAATATGATGGTGCATCCAGCATGTACTGCACTGGCCTCCTCTAGCTGAATAAATAAACTCTCTTGTGATTGGCTGACCATGTGTCAAGAGAGTATGGCTCTTGATTGGAGAACACACCGACACAAAGTTACAATTTGCATGATATCTTCAGTACATGTAAATAATCTTTGCTTAATATGTTGAGCTCTAGTAACTTGTGTGTCTTTAGATACATTAATTCCTACTTGCTGAGTGTGCTATCTGTCAAACAGACCGAGTCTTTGGCTGAGAATTTCATCATATAAATCTGACAAACACCATCCAACCTAACACAAACAATCATACATCATATATGCCTGCATCTTAATATTATATTCTTTATCAAACTTAACACGTATACATCTGTACCTCTATATATAAAATAATAATGGGGAAAAAAAATAGTTCTAGTAGAAATAGTTCACCCAAAAATGACAGTTCTGTGATCGACACACATGAACGTTTTACACAACAATTGTTGCATTTTGCATCTGTCAGCTATCATAAGATTTTTCAACAGTGGTTCTCAAACCTTTTTGACTCCAAGTTTCCCATTGTCCAATACATTTTCAAAAGCCCAAAGACTTAATAATGATTGAGGATAAGGATTGTTTTTAAACTTGGCTAAAAAAATGAACATTCATTCTAAAAAAGCCCATGGAGTTATAAGTGTTTTTTGATTTTCTTGACTTTTCCAGGTTTAGAAATCACACATTAAAAAATTTGGCTTCCTCGTACAGTACATCAAGATGCATTTTTTTAAAGACAGTGGGAATCCTGGTTCCTCAAGGTGGGTGAATTAAGATAAGCAATATCTTGATTTTTACTTATTTAACTCAATCTCTTATTTTAAATAATTTTAATTCATTTTAGACGTTTCCCCAAAGTGGTTGAGAACCACTGCTTAAGAAGACTTTAGAAGTTGTATTGACCACTTTTATGGCCTTTTTTGTCTTTGTTGGAACTGGAAAACATGTGCACACTATTGTCTGGAAAAGAGCAGCTTGAACATTCATTAAAATATCTCATTTTGTGTTCCACAGAAGAAAGTCAATCATATGGGTTTGGATGGAATGACATCAGGGTGTTAAACGATGACAGAATTGTAATTTTTGGTGATTTTTCTATATTTTTCTATAGAAACTGAGTGCTATAGAATCTGCAAGACTGAACAGTGATTTATGTATGCTTATTGGCTGACTGCTGAGAGGCTTTTGGTTTCTGTCGACGTCATTCTGAATGAGGCATCAGTGTGTCTCGCATGGTCCTGCCTACCATGGCTGAATATCCAATGATCATTGGACAGTCTTGTGTACAAATCAGTAGGAAATACACTGATGTACCAAATGATGCTTTAAATTACAAAGAAAGTCTGTGGTATTTCTGTACCATATTGATATTCAGAAAACAAAATGCTGTAAGTTTTGTCTTCACTGGTCCATGTTCTCATAGTATGTCCTCCACAGTGACTGATAAAGTTGGATTGGGAAACACTTAGGATTCTTCTTTGTAGTCTTGTATGCTTTTTTTGCATGTGTGGTTGAGCAGCTTTACATCCATCTGATCAAGGAGAAAACTGCAGAGTGAATCCGGATTCTTTTGTGTCAGTCATTCATAACTGAGATCTCATAGGTCGTTCCTCCAACACCAGTCACTTTCTTCACCCCTCCTGCAGGTTTGTGTGAGTGGGTGTTATGATTGGCCATGTTTTGTTTAATAGTCGAGCTAATGGTTGGTGGGGGAAAAAAGAGAGAGATATAAGTAAACGTTAAAGGATGCATGTGAAAAAAGCCTAATAATTTAACCAAAAACACTGGATGCATTGAAAGTGTTGGACGGATACATGAGACACAGACAACGCAAGCAAGACATTTGCAAACTTTGTTTAAAGCCAACATGAATCGACATTCACAAGCCATTTAATTACTATAATACTGTGAAATGATTTCCTCAGCAAATGATTGGAAGATTAAGGTCACGGTTACCATTGAGAGCATTTACAATACTGTTCATTCCGTTTCAAATGTATAATTTGCTATTATCATTGCAACATTTTTTTCAATAAATCACCAGGGCTCAAGAGGAAGGATTTTTTTTTCTCCTGGCCAGTTCTAAAGGTCAGTTCTGCTTCACTTGCCTTCAATGCCCTGGCAAACTGTTCCCTGGACCAGTATAATGATGACTTTTTATTTTTAGCAGTGCATTTTATATTACTAATATTTACAAAATATTTTAATATTAAAAATACATTTATTAAAAAAGAAAAAAAACAATCTGGAAATTATACAGCTATAAATGTATAAATGTAACCCAGCTATAAATAAAACACTGGCATACAGCTAGGTGACAAATCTGCAAAGTTCACAAAAATGTAAAATACCTCAGAAAACCAGAAAAACATTACGTTTTCAAAGCATAAAAAATATTTCTTAACTTTCATGTGCACTAATCTAAAACTCTGAATGTTTTAGGCAAGTAAATAATTTCACTTTCATGTTGACTTTGAAGACCTCAAAATTACAGAAGCAAAATGAGACGAACCTTAGCACAGAGACAGAGTCATCCTTATGGCCACAAGGCAGGAGGAGGGGAGGGCAGAACAGAGCAGATGAACGTAAAGAAGAGAACAGAGAAGGAAAAAGGACAGAGAAAGATGGAGGGTGTGTACAGAAATTTGAGGGACAGTAGAGTGGCAATGGGTTGCAGGAAGAAAGAGACAGTGTTACTGAACAAAGAGAAGAAAGACCAGACCAAATGAATACAAACACGAAGACTTGACCTCAATGTTCTACTTGACCATCACACACACACACACGCGTGCATGTTTTTCTGAGGGGTGAAAGAGAGAGACAGCTAAATCTGCAGGCATTACTCACTTCGGCATCGGCGTCCCACCCCCTGAGCTAGAGGGGCGGTGCTGTAACTCGGCGCCACCTCCATAGGACAGTGATTTGCCCAGAGGTGTAGGACCAGGGGCGGGGCCAGGAGGATGGGAGCCCAATGAGCGAGCACTGGGAGAAAGGGGCGGAGCCCTAGAAGGGGGTGAGCTTGTTGGGCACAGTAAAGCTCTGTTGGGGGAGGGTCTTAGGGGGGCAGGGCAGGCCTGGAGAGAGCCCTCCCTCTGCTGAGCAGATAGAAAAGGGGACGTGTACCCCAAAATATGTGGGGCCCCTGGTGCTGTGCTAAGAGAGTGCGGAGGCTGCGGTCTGGGCGGGGACAGCTCGTTAGCAGCAGACTCAAACTCTGGGCTTTCGGAGGGTGTCAGCAGACTTTCATATGACAAGCTGCCGTTGCGTGTCTGATTGGCTAAACTCTTGTAGCTAGTGGAGGTTGTACCCTCAGAGATGAGGGGCCCGAGGGCATTGTGGGCCGTTTGGGCAGAGCGAAGGCTTGAGGAGCAAGAGGCTGCTGCTGACTGGAGTAGGGTGTCAGTAAAAGAAGGGTAAGATCGCCCACCAAACCCAGAGCCCCCACCCAGGCCCCCCGAGCCTGCTCTACCTCCCTCCCCTCCCCCACGGCACCCCGCACCCCCCCGGCTTGACAAACTGGGGTCTGAGCAGTAGCTGGGCTGCCCAGTGGTGACGGGGACAGAGGGAGACTCGGTCATACTGTTCCCTCGACTCATCTGAGAGGAAAAAGAAAGACAGAAAAGGTACAGCAAACATCCTCAGCAGCTGAAGCATCACCAAAGAGATGAAAGATGGCACACAACTGAAAGTTTGAACAAACCACACCGTATAAAGGGACATACAGAGCTCCTAAAGGGATGTGGTGATGGAAAAATTATGAGATTGGAGGACAAATTACATTTCAATGTTTTTGTGTTCCACTGTAAAACTTTGCAGTTTCAAGCTAAACTTATGTGTTTGCTCAAAAATTTCATGGAACTAATATGGAGTGAGGAGAAACTATCGCTGTGTTCCAAATTGGGTAAATCCACCTCCGAAGGGCACTTCGATGTAAGAACAATCATGGCTGCTATTTTTAAAGGGTCATATAACATTGCTAAAAAGTTATTTTGTGTATAAAAATTAATAATTAATAAATTAATAATAAAAATTAATACCTCAAGCGTGAGATGAAAATGTTACGGCCCTATACTGTGATGCTACAAACAACAAGTGCTACTCTATACTGCTCAAACCTCACGCTTGAATCATCAGTGGCAAATTCTTTAGATATGAAAACATGCTTACAGGCTGTGAGTCAGATGCACCAGACTGTCCTTGCAAAGTTGGAACTGCCTCCCTTTATAAAAACAGCCTTTGTGCCAAAGACACATTGTAGGCTAGTCTGCAGGTTCAGGTAACAGTCCTCAACCTACATAAAATGTGCAGCACACATCTGAATATTTGGGTTGAACTGTTTGGAACAGTGTTGTAAATACAACTTAACCACTGATTTCTAGTCGTGTCCCCTTTTGGAAAGCCAAAAGAAAGTAGTTTCGCTTTCACAATGAAACACAGCATATCCACAACATGGCGGTAGCAGAAACAACACTACAGTAAGAATCAAAGTTCCACCTTCTTTCTTTGCGTGAACATTACGCAAATCTTCCCACACAGTGATGCAGACGTGGGGGCGTGTTTAAACAAGGCATTTTAGGAGGGTGTGGACGAGTCTTAACTTTTATAAAGAATATCTCTTTGGGTTTGAGACTTTAGTCTTTGCATTTTTAGGGGTCTTATCTATTCACAAACAGCTTGTAACACTCCAAAGTGAAAGGAAAACTTGATTTGTGTCATATGACCCATTTAAGGACTGTTCAAAACCAAAGAGCTCAAAACTGGCCACTTAAAAGGGCCCTGCTGAACGAAGGATTTCAAAGGGTACAACTGATGAAATCTTTGCTCCTATCATTCTTTCCACAGGTTTAATTGTGCAATGATTGCACCACCTTAATTGGCCCAGCAAGATGATAGAGAAGTGCATTCCAGAGAACCGTTTTTTGGTCCCTTACATCCTTCCTCCCTTTAAAGATCTCACTCTGGAGGTCAAACCCTTTAAAGATGAAGGGATTAGGGCATCGGAATGAGCACTATATTGTATTTCACATGCAAAGTGGCATGGCAAACGCAATGGCGAATGCAAAAGATTTGTGAGTGAACAACATTTTTGGACTTTATTGTCCACCAAGGTGAATATTTTCACATATTTAAACAAAAAAATAAAATAATTGATATTCACTGGAGTGCAAAACCTTTATGAGAAAAAATGCAAACAATGCGATCAAATTCAAAAGTTTTGGGAATGAATGCAAATAATTTTTCTTCCCATCACCACGTCTCCTTTAGGGGCTCTGTAGGAACATATGAATGCACAAGAATTATGTTTAAAACATCAAGGAGTATTTGACACTACACTGTGTTCCAAATTATTATGCAAGTGACATATCAATAGGATTTCAGTGGAATAAAGAGTCAGATTTTGTTTGTGTTGTTTTTCACAACATTTCAGGTAACTGGTATCAATCTCAGACTGGTTTGGTCAATAGTTTGCCAGGTATTCTTAGGGAAATGCAAACCCTACTTAAAGAGGTTGTTCAACATTATTAAGCAAGTCACAGTTCTCATGAAATATGGTGAGGAAGAGAGATCTTTCTGAAGATGAAAAGTATGAAACAATGCAATGTCTTGCAAAAGGCATCAGAACCTTGCTAAAAGCGAATAGAGATTATTGAACCGTCAAAAGATTTGTGAGTGACGTAGAGCACAGAAGATCTCGGTCAGATAAAGATTTATTAAGGAAAGTTTCTTTCAAACAAATGAACTGTATTGTAATGGCAGCTGTAAAAAAACCTACTGCTGAGCAGCAGACAGGTGTTTGAAGCTAATGGCGTCTCAAGATCCTCTGCATGCAGACTGACAGTTGTGTTTAAAACTGTGTTTCAGTCACTGCTAATCAAACCTCACAAAGAGAAACTTGCACAGTGGCTGTAGAAACACACAAAGACTTGTTTTCAAATAGTTTTATTCACTTACGAATGCTTCAGTACGATGGATGGTCCAGATAAATGAATTTCTAATAGTAGATGAATGGCCATCCTATTCCAATGAGACTGCAACCTCAACAAGGAGGCGGTGGGTGATGATTTGGTTGGAATATTGGGAAGTGAGATGTAAGGTCATTTTAGGGTGTCAAAATTACGTCTGCAAGATATAAACCATTTTCTGCTGCGTTATTAAATGAAGAATAGTGTTCTCTGAAATAAAATGATTTTCATGCATCGTGAACGAGTCATTATCTGGCTCGGCTCGGTGTTCATCTTCAGTTTTTTCTTCACAGCAGTTCAGTCAGTGTACTGTTTGAGTGCATGCATTACTGCAGGATATTGGTTTGTTTGAACTCAGAGGGAGTGTCAGCCACATTAAAAAAGTTAACAGCTTAAGTCATTTGTGGATTAATGCGTATTATAGATGCGAACCGTTTAAAACGATTCATTTCGATTTGGTGTACTGGTTCAAAAAGATCCGGTTACATCGAATGATTCGTTCGCGAACCGGAAATGACAAACTGCTTTGTTTTGAACTCTCTCACAACAGACACGGAAGAGAAGACAATGCTGAATAAAGTCGTAGTTTTTGCTATTTTTGGACCAAAATGTATTTTCGATGCTTCAAAAAAATTCTAACTGACCCTCTGATGTCACATGGACTACTTTGATGATGTTTTTCTTACCTTTCTGGACATGGACAGTATAGCGTACACACAGCTTCAATGGAGGGACTGAGAGCTCTCTGACTAAATCTAAAATATCTTAAACTGTGTTCCAAAGATAAACGGAGGTCTTACGGGTTTGGAACAACATGAGTGTAAGTTATTAATTATATAATTTTGCAAATTGGGCGAACTAACCCTTTAATAATGTGGAACAACCTCTTTAAGTAAAGTTTCCATTTCCCTAAGAATACCTGGCAAACTATTGACTACCTGAAATGTTGTGAAAAACAACACAAACAAAAATCTGACTCTTTATTCCACTGAAATCCTATTGATATGTCACTTGCATAATAATTAGGAACACAGTGTACACTCATGCCATTTTTACAGAATGGATGAATGAAATGATTCCAGGAAAGTTATGCTTCAGAACAAGAGGAAAACAGCAACAGGATAGGGTCCAGCTTGAATAAAACGCAACAACTGCAGAGTCAAAATGACGAAACACAAGAGCAAGGTGCAAAACACACCATAACAACGGATAACTCACAACTAAACTTACTCGCTCACTGACTGCCAGTGATTTCAGGTTTTCAAGAAAAATAATAAAAGAAAGGATTCAACTTATTAACTAAAAAAAAAAAAAAAATGCAATGCAAACCTCAAGTGCAGTAGATTATGGTTGTCTCAAACAAACAAAAAATACATTTTACAGTTTCAGTACCTGAACTTGCCTGTATTTGTGTGTACTTCACTTAGACTTACTTTGCTTGAAAGTGTTGAGGCTGTGTGTTTTTTTCCTGGACTGCTGTAGGCCAGCTTGTATTTATATAATGAAGGTGTGGGTGGAGTCTCAGTCAGCAAGCTGCACTCTGATGGGAAGAAAAGATATATTAAAAAAAAGTTATAAAAACAGTCAAAAAATTGCTCTAGTGACAATGTAAATTATCTGACGGGTATGATACATCTGTGTGTGCACTCACCTTCATTTTGTGTGTGAGGCAGCCCAGGGTATCTGTGCTCTGGTTTAGGTGGTGGAGGGGGGTCAGCATCAGTGGACTGACTCTCCATTATCTCCAAACTACTTTTACACTGAAAAAAAAAAAGTGACGTGACATACAGCCAAGTATGGTGACCCATACTCAGAATTTGTGCTCTGCATTTAACCCATCCAAAGTGCACACACACAGCAGTGAACACACACCCGGAGCAGTGGGCAGCCATTTATGCTGCGGTGCTCGGGGAGCAGTTGGGGGTTCAGTGCCTTGCTCAAGGGCACATAAGTCATGGTATTGCTGGCCCGAGACTCGAACCCACAACCTTAAGGTTAGGAGTCATACTCTCTAACCACTAGGCCACGATTTCCCCTGAAGTACACACACACACAGAGCAACTCTTTTAACAAAAATAGCCTACTCATCTAAAGGGATTTTAGGAACCTGTTCTAGTCTGAGATCTTACACATATATGTCAGTTACTTTCAAAAGAAAGTTACCTTATTTTCCGGACTATAAGTCACACTTTTTTTCATAGTTTGGCTGGTCCTGCAACTTATAGTCAGGTGCGACTTATCAAAATTAATTTGACATGAACCGAGAGAAATGAACAAAGAGAAAACATTACAGTCTACAGCTGCCAGAGGGCGCTCTATACTGCTCAGTGCTCCTGTAGCCTTCACTGAGCACCATAGAGCGCCCTCTCGCGGCTGTAGACTGTAATGTTTTCTCTTTGTTCCTGGTTCTAAATAAATGTGACTTATAGTCCGGTGCGACTTATATATGTTTTTTTCCTCGTCATGACGTATTTTTGGACTGATGCGACTTATACTCAGGTGCGACTTATAGTCCGAAAAATAACTCTCTACATAGACAAAATAAGAGTATGCCAAATATTACGTAGTGTACGGTTTGTGAATTAAGGATGGAAAAGATTGACTGATATTGAGTTTTACAACTAATGTGAATAATTTTTGTTTATGTGTCAGAAAAGCATAACCAATATAAAAAAATTAAAAAAGCACAAAACGTATCCAAATATTTATTAGACTAAAACAGGTAAAGATAACATTCATAATAAATATTTTAACAATATGAATTAGCATTCATTATATACGCAATTAAATCAACACTTACTGGCTGACCAGCAACTCAGGGTTGCTTTTCTCAAAAGCATCGTAAACAAAGCTGATCCCAGAGACCATTAGTGGCAATGGTTCTATAATCTACTTAGGCTTACAATGCTTTTGGGAAACACAGCTCAGATCTTTAACCAGTAGCACACATCACTTACACCTCTAAAACATGGTAAAAAGTGCTCAAGCATTAGCATAACATGCTTTAATTAATATTATTGTTTATCTATTATAAACAAAAAAATGAAAAAAAATAAAATAAAAAAAAGCTTTACAGACCTACTCCATTGCAAAGCACTGCAGCTGCCAACCATGACTCTTAGCAAGAAAAAAAACTAAGTGTATGATTGTGTTTGTACCTGTTGGATGCCATTATCCAGGACTTTAGCTGCTAGTTGGGCTTCAGACAGAGGTGGCCGCAGAAATGGTGGCTGGACCTGAACAGAACGAGGCTTTCGCAAGCGACCAAGATACCTGTACAAAAAACATATACATAGAATTAGAACTTTAAATCCAACATAATCTGCAAAACACATCTTTATTTGTTAGAAAATATGATTTGTGAACCTGGGAGCCTGTGAACTGCAAAGCATGTGTGCAATGTTTTTCAAGCACCCATGTGTGAAGGGGTTAGCGCCGCCTCTGAACTTCCCAGTCACCTGAGGGTGAAGAGAGGAAATTTGAGAACAAGCCCTTAGAAATCAGAAAAATCACATCATTCTATTTGAGCAAACACATACATTGTGGACAAGGAACACACCGAACACACACACACGCACCTGTTCATTGGTTGTTCTCCCTCTGGCTACAAGAACAAAATGGAACCCAGTGAGCCCTGCAACTGGGACGAAAAACAGGCCAGCTACACACATCACCGCCATACTGAGTAGTGTGTTAAGGATACCAAAAAACATGGTTGATGTGTATTCATGAGATTACATCATGTGCACATGCATATGTAAGTGCGGTGTGTATAAAGGATACGTGACTGCAGAGTGGACCTGGTCCAGTTGTTTAGTGTGATGGAGGATGTATAGCAAACTGAAGCCAAACACATTCATAATGTGAATAGTGAGCGAGAGCAGGAACAGAAAGAAATAACGATAATTCCGCCTTCCAATGCAGTTGTTCACCCATGGGCAGTGATGGTCAAACTCCTAAACACAGAAACACACATGCATTTAGACAATAATAGAGCCCAAGTCAAGTCAAAAAGACTTAAATCAAACACTGAAGACTTGGTTTAGTGTGAAAATATGCTGAATGTCTGTGTACCTCCACACAGTTGTCACACACAGAGCAGTGTGAACAGCGCGGTGGTCTGTAAAAGCGACAAGAGGAGCACCACTTCATCCGCACCTGAATGCCCCTCACCTCCACCGTCTTATAAAGCGGAGCCCGGAAATCATCTTCTTTATCCTCATCTTCTTCAGCTGCAAAACATACAATCTCATGAAAACTGCTAAGAAATGTCCAGGTCACACTTCAACACAAAATCAACACGAAAAATATAAGACAAGTATATTTCGCTTTAAAATATTAAGCCTAATTTAAGGACCACTAAGGTTTCTTTTACTTATGACATGTTAAAGTAATATGTTTATTTTAATTAATAGTGTATCTGTGCAAAAAATACATTTGAATTGTAAAACTTGTAATGTTTTCAAAAGAGGTCTCTTACACTAATCATGGATGAATTTATTTGATCAAAAATACAATAATACCTGTATATAACAGTAACTGTTAAAATATTTTTTTTTTTTTATGTAATGTATTTGAGATGGTGAAGCTGAATTCTTGAGTGTTACATGATCCTTCAGAAATCAATATGCTGATTTGCTGCTCAAGAAACATTTCTAATTTTTGTAAGTATGTACCTCTAGGAAAAATGCCAGGGTCCATGAATGTGGCCATACAGAAATTGGCCAGTGTGAAGAGGAAGATCACAACATTATAGATTGGAATGGAGGAGGAGAACCGCTCTGACAGCCACGGACACCTGCACAGAGATGCCTCTCGTTACACTTACAGAAATTCTGATACATTGAATTTCTATATTAATGTATTGAGGTTCTACGCACGTAAAACAGAGAAACAGTGTCGTGGCCCCCACAAGGAAGGCGGCTGCTGCAGACACAGGCACATAGCGACTGGGGTGGAATGAACAGGATGGAGAGGGGTCTCCGAGAGCCCCACCCACACTAAGACCCACAGGCATTTGGAGATGTCAAAAAACCGAGGGAACCGGGGGAGGCGTCAGAGAGCGAAGGAAACACGTCTCCCACCCGAGTGAGGATGATGTGTAGCCATGGCCATAACAATAAATTCAGTGAAATAGATTATGTTCTCATAAAAAAAGGTGCATTTCTTACCAAAAACAATCGTTAACGTAAAAAGGTGCAGATGTCTTTGTATACATGTGTGTTGATACATAAAAAAATAGACTAAATTTATATACACATAATATGAAATATTTCTATGACTTCACTGTAATACAAAAATAGCTCTAGCTTCATCAAAAATAAGTTCATATGGCTTGAATGTAACAAGATTTGGTCAATAAAAGGAAAATCAAGTGACAGCAATGCTCTTTTAGTGCAAATCTCTGGTAAACCCCCGTGTTAGACCAAAAAGAGCTCAAAGGAAGCAGCCGTTTGAGATCAGGCATTCATACAGTACTCACTTAGAGACCAATCTCACATCTCTCAAAGCATCATAGCAGATGAGTGCACGTGAGAATGATGTTAGACTACTAAAGGGAAAAAAAAATTTTTTTGGTGGGAGGTATACAGTGAAGCAAAAAGTATGAGAGGAAAAAAAAAAAAAAAAAGCTTTCTTTCTACAATCTCAAAGGAGTCTGGATTTCCCTCCGGAACAGTCCGTCTAAGAAAAGACAGTAATTATGAGTACAAAACATGAAACAGAGCTCTTGATGTCTTGTGCCCTAAATGAGAGCTCATTCTCCACTCTGAGATGATCTAAGCTCACACTTTGAAGATAGACAAACTGGCCGAAAAGTGAACAGAAAAAAACGGTTTGCCAGGTCACATGAATCTTGTAAGTGCAGATATCCACTTGATAAGTTGCTTTTCAGATGCAATCCATATGCAAAAAATGTACGCCCACACCAGAGTGCTTGTCCACCATCGCAACTGCACACAATCCGTATGCGTCCGGGGTTGAAAACTCCAGGTTGTGATAACACACGAGTGTGCAAAACCATTTTAACCCTGCATAGTGTCCCATGAGGCCCTTCTTCCTCACAAGGATGTGACTGAGGAGTCTAAAATGCCGTCCTCCTCCTTTCTGATTCCTTAACTGGCCTGAGCGGTATCTATGAGAAGAAAAGATAATTAAACACGTAGATATGAACTCGTGACCTGATCTTACACATTCTTGAAGTTCGCCATACCGGTTCCAAGCAGCAAATATCATACGAATGATCACATGAACAAGACGGAACAAAAAGCAATGAATTGTGAAACCTACATCTGTGTACACACACATCGTGTTGAAACCTGATCACACTTTTTTGTTGCCCTGTGTCACAACTTCTGACTCACCAGGAAAGGGTGTGCCTCTTTTTTTCCTGTTTTCTCCAACAGGTTTACTGTATACAATTCAACCCTATCCCCCTTTTACAATCCCCTTTATCTCCTTGGGTTTACTGTCACACTGACCACTTAGTGACCTTGAGTCTTGAATAGACAAGCCTTAATACACCACTTATAATCTTCTCTTGCCGCTCCTGTTCTCTTCATTCACAGTAACACCTGAAAACCAATTCACTTCACATGGGAAATAAATATATATTTGATTAATTCATAAACATTAAATCATACCTGACCATCAATGTTGAATCAATAATGAAAAGAAAGATAGATGTCAGATGATATCTGATTGTACCACATAATGATTAACAAACTGGAAAATTATGTTAGGATGTCACTCGCCCACAATAGTCATTTCAACAATTTAATAGTCAAACAAAATTGACCCCCTTTTTTTTGACAAAAATGGCTAGCTGTGATGCTTATAGGTCAACTCCAGTTTACTGTATAGATGACTGCAGTGCATTCGGAGTAAGAGTAAATATATATATATATATATATATATATATATATGAAAGCTTTTTGAGCTGCCTATCTACATATCTACATAGAAAGCATTTCAGGGTATCATATGTGGATTGCACACATCTGAATAGAACCATAAAGCCCATAAATGCTGTCTAGGTAGACAACTAATTAGGGGGCACAGTCAATCACTACAGCACAAACACGAACCAAATGGGTCAGCTGAGTCCAGATGTTAGTTCAATTTCAAAGCATTAACTATTTCACACACACACACAAAAAAAAGCTTAATCTGAGTCAAAAACACTACGGTTGTGTCCCGTTTTTGGTTATCTTACCGTCCCAGCTAATATCGCCCTCCATAACACTACCTTACACAGTAAAACAAGACAGTTTGGATTACAAAACACAAGTAAAATACACGTTGATCAAATATTAGCAAAATTAACTAATAAACCGCACCGAAATACGATAATTTAACTTTTCGCTTGGTGTTTCGCTTTGTTAAACTAGGCCTCAAAGTGAAGCCTCGGACTCCAGTTGTTCGAGCCAACACTGAAAGAAGCTCAAATGCGGCGATATCGATCCTCGGTCGAAACATATCAAAAGCAAACAGCTACCTGCCTAAACACTTTTAATTTAAACAGCACATCTATTATAAATGTCATCCACTCGAATATACTCACGCAGTGTCGGATGTCCCGAATGTTTACGTATTTTAAATGGCTGGCGTTTATTCACACGTCCTGTGATCTGGAGACTTGGTTTCTCTTCTGCATCCTGGCTCGGGGCAGCGTTATTATCAGATGAGAGAGGAGCTTCAGCTCTGTCTATCCTCTCTCTCCCTTAATCTCACTGTCTTTCTACTGCTTGGGAAAAGGCTTTTGATCTGTGTACGCCCGGGGCTGAAAACTCCCCAAGTCGTTTATCCTATACGGAGTATAAGCCAAAAATAAAACCCTTAACAAGACATCAACATCATCATCATCATCTTCGGTCCCATCATCATTTAAGGACACCGGTATAAGGAAATGCAGGAAAAGATTCTTAAGAGATTTTTGTCTACACAATAGATATAATGTCAAATTAATATTTGCTCAAAGGATGTAATCACTGAAAAAAGGCATGCAGAATAACATTTAGTCAAACAGTTTTTTTATTGTTTGTTCAGAAGGATGAAATTGCAATTGAATTTAAAGAAAAAAAGTTGTTGTTTTTTTCCCACAAAATCATTAAAACTTGCCCTTTAAAAAATAAACAGAGCTATAAATATTTTCTAAGAACTTAACAGATGTGATAAGATAATGTCCCTTTTAAGTGTCGATCTCTGCTAGGCTTCTATGCTTCATTTAAGGTCGATAAAACGAATGTCCATGATGAGCAGAGTGTGTCGCGGCAGGGGTCTGGGTGCTGGTGAGAGTACCGTCATCACCTGAGCTTGTGTGTCCACCGCTGTCACAACTACGAAGCCACACACGGGACTCTCTAGAATCCCTCTGCTCTGTTCTGCACCCACCTCGGCATCATCATCCACCGAACTCACACTCAGAACATGGTGGGTTAAGTCCCTGCCAGGGCTGACTGGGACGAGTTTGAGCTGGGTGTCATCCTGGGACATACCCAGAGGGAGACAGGAGTCTGGAATTGAGGGCGCACCAATCTTGTAAATACGCACCTCTGAAAAACGCACATCAAAGGCATGAGGGTAAAAGGAAGTTCCACGAAAGCCATAGAAGTATTCCCGGATCTTTTCATCCCGTGTATCTCTTCGGCAGTCCTTTGAGCGCTCCACCACGCCACCGGACTTTGGCATAAGGACAACACGTACAAAGTGTGGCAGGTCACGTTTAAGCTCATTATAGAGACGCTCCTGGTCCAGGACTAGTACAACATCCACCTGGAAGGCTGAAGCGCAGTGGACCAGAGCCTGGTAGCCTGAACCTTTGACCCAGCCACAGGTGTTGATTATACAGCCACCCACACTAGCCTTGCGGTTCACCTCACAGCGCTGGGAAAATACTTCTGCAAGACTGGAAGTCAGCTACACACCCAAAGAGAAAAAAAAAGAGACTCCTTCAAAAATGTTTTATTAATATGTCTGGATAATTCATACTGATTTAACAAATTCAACATGAAACAGCATTCACAACCCATGTTACTTCTGTAATCTAACATACACTACCATTCAAAAGTTTGGGGTCAGTAATATTTTTGAATGTTTTGGAAGAAGTCTCTTATTCAAAGCTGAATGTGACGTTTGAATGTATGTGTATTATAATCTGACAGTATTTGACTTCAGGGAATGACTTAAAATATTTTTTTATAAAAACAAAAAAGTAATATTAAAACTGCTAATATTATGAAAATCAGTATGTAATATTGAATACAGTAGGTACATACTATTCATTTTAAAATAAAAATCAAACAAACATTATTAAATTTGGAATAATGTGCATTGATGGACCAAGAACCAGTAACATACATAAAGTAAAAATAAAGTAAACGCTTTCATTCTAGTAATACCAGAACTATTGCTGTACAATGATTTAAAAAAAATGCAAAGGAGGATTCATCATTGTCATGTCATCATGCAACTGGTGATTACTACTCCTTCAGTTGCTGCTACAAAAATTTACTTTTGTTTTTGTATTAACAATTGCATAAGAACAAAACTTTATAGGTGCATTAAGAAAAAGATTAATGCATGTTCTCCTTTCTATTATTGATTAAACAGTGCCAGGATAGTTTGGTACTTTCTGTTTGGGGCCAAGCTCAATATGTTCTAATAATTTATGGGCCAAAGCTCAGTATAACACTGAAGTGTAAAGAGAAAACACCCTTAAGTGCAATTTTGTCATTACCTTGTTGTAAAGTTTGATATTCGTTCCTGGTGTGGTAGAGCCAAAGTGAAAGACAAGTGGAGCCTGCACAGAGAAGCCTTCTTCTACATCAGCAGGACGTTCAATGCACAGAGCTGACATAGTTCCAGGCACAGAGACCTATGGACAATAACAGTTAAACATGCATATAATGCTTCATTTCTTACAAGCCTGTAATGTTTAGCAGATGTTGCACTGATCCTTCAGGCATCATTTACTTACGCTGCTCTGGCCGACATCCAGTTCTACCAGCGTAGGTCTTCGTCCCAGGCGCACAGCATAGTTCAGCAACACTCGACATACTGTTGACTTTCCCACATCAGTTGGTCCGACAACCATTACCTACAACAACAGAGCGCATTTAACCATCATTAACCACAGAGATGTCAAAAACATGCTACGTTAAATAGACACTACTATTCAAAAGATCATAAGGGGTTGGTAAGATTTTTTAATATTTAAGTAAGTATCTTACACTCATTATGGCTGCATTCATATTGTACTAGTAATATTGTGAAATGTTATTACAATTTAAAATAACTATTTCTGTTTTAAAACCTATTTTATTCTCTTAATGGCAAAGCAGAATTTTTACCAGTTACAGTGGGTGAAGAAAAGAATCGCCTCTGTAAAATAATCACATTTTGTTGCTTTGAAGATGGACACAGTTTTTTTTTATCCAACTGTATTTACTCAGTGCCAGTGCTTTAAGTGGGCCGGTACGCACCGGTACTCAGTACCGCCACTTCCAAATATAGCTCTTGAGCGTACCGCCACCTCTCCGTGCGCCCAGAACGTGCTTTTAGCGTACCGGTACGCTCATTTGGACATCTGTTTTAATAGAGGTTTTAACCCCTGCCTGCGCTGCCGCTTTTCAGTGCGCCCTTCACAATGCAAGCTTCGTAAATCATCCCACCGAGAGCAAAGACTACATTACCCATACACCCTTGAGTTTTACAAGTGCAAATAGCATGCGTTGCTTTTGCTGCTGTCAGTAACAATACAATGTGGCCGGAGAAGTTGTGTGAAACGCGCACACTCCGCCCGGTATAAATTCAAATACAGTGAACAACACTTAATATACTCTCTTGACTTCAGACTCTAAGTACTAAAACAACACGGTCAGAATCAGATGACTCGCTGGCTGCAACCCCACTAAGCCTGAATGATATCGCTGCAGGTCAGACGCAAGCCAATGGAGTAATGCAGTAGCTCTTTCAGGTAGCCGGCTGCTCATTGGCTGCAGCATCTTTTTTCAAAGTTCTAAAAAATACCGTAGTCCGTAGGCGGCTAGGCACGAATTTAGATATTCATTTATCTAATTAATCTATATGCACAAAGACAATACAACCTTTTTGTCCCCTTTTTGTTTTAAAGCTTGATGAAGAGAGCGCAAGTTGCTGCAGCTGCGAGGAGGACAGTGATCGACGCGTACAGGAGTGATTGACAGTTCGCGGCACTGTGTACAAAAAATACGTTTAAGCTCATTAGCGTTAGCATTTCAGAAAGGTCTGATTTACATACTGTTACAACAGTCATTGTATTTTTTTTTTTACAATGACATTTGAATTCATGATTTTAATGTTGTTGTTTCTTGTGGCAGACTAAAGAGTAATAACAGACGGTTGATCTTTGAATAAAAATGTGTTTAGTTAAGGTTTGAAATTCATTATTTTTTATTATAGACTACGAAATCTAATATCATAAGCCCCCCTTCCCGTCACCCAATATTGCAGACCCCCCCCTTACTATATATATATATATATATATATATATATGAGTACCGGCACCTCTTTTGGGCCACTTAAAGCACTGCTCAGTTCAACTTATGACATCCATATATAACACCAACAGTAAAAAATCTGTTAGGTGTAGCTAATCACCTTCTTAATGGCACACAAAGCCATTTGACATTCAACTGTGATCAGCTGTGGTCATGTTGATTAGCTCAGCATGAAAAGAGCTTTCCAGGAGCATTTCAGTTATTGGCAGTGCAACTGAAGCAAACAATCCACTATGGGTGGCAAGGACTGTCAAAAGATCTCCTGGATAAAGTTGTGGACAGCCACAAGTCAGGTGATGGATACAGTTTTTTTTAAGGATTCATCAATGCTTAGAAGCAAAGTGAAGTCTATTATTAAAAGGTGGAAGGTCTTCGGTAAAACAGACCCACTCTGAATCAGGATGTTGCTCCAAACTGGATGAAAGAGCCAGGAGGAAACTGCTCAGGCCTACAACAACTCTGAAGCAGTTGCATAAATTTTACAATTTATGATTGTGTGCATGTGCCAACAACATCACAAATTTTCCACAAATGTGGCTTATATGGGAGGGCTGAAAGAAAAAAGTCACTCCTCAAGAAAGGCCACATGAAGTCCCGACTGAGTTTTGCCAAAATGCACCTTGAAGATTCTGAGGCAGCTGAGACTAAAACTGAATTATTTGGCCTCAACACCAAACGAGATGTCCAGAAGAAATCCAATACAGCTCACCATCTAAATAACAGAAATCATACAGTAAAGAATGGAGGTGTAGTATCCTGTTATGGGGGTTTCTCTGCAGCAGAGACTGGAGCACATGCCAGGATAGAAGGAACAATGGATGGGGCAAAAAATGGTCAAATTCTTGAGAAAAATCTGCTGCCCTCTGCCAGAAAGTTATCAATGGGAAGAAGGTTTAACTTCCAGCATGGCAATGACCCAAAGCACACAGCAGAACTGAGAACACAGTGATTGAAACCTGAAAGGAGAAAAAGGTGATTGTCCTTGCATGACAGAGTCAGAGACAAGACTTTAACCTCACTGAAAATCTGTGGAATCACTTGAAGACTACAGTCCACAAATGGCCAGCAACAAATTGAAATGAATTTGAACGGTTCTGCAAAGAAATGTAGGCAAATATTGCAAAGTCTAGATGTGCAGTTTGTAGAGACAGAGACATATCCCACCAGACTAAAGGCTGTAATTAAGTCAAAAGGTTCAACAAAATACTGACAACAAGGGGGTGATCCTTTTTCTAACTCAGTGATTGGTTTTTGGATGTGTTATATCATTCACTTGGATGTTACAAGTTGCACTGAGTAAATACAGCTGGATAAAACAAAAGCTGTGTCCATCTTCAAACCAACAAAATGTGATTATTTTAAAGGGGGGCAATTATTTTCCATATTTACTGTATTACTCTGGTCTTCAGTGGCTACATTTACATGCACAATTTTTGGTTCAATTGGACTGAATTCATTCCGATTGATGAATCTGAATGTATTGTTTACATGAACGCTAAATAAAATGATCGTGTTGATGTGTGCATTTATGTCAAAAGCTTCAAATAGGAATTTATTTTTTTTACATGCGTACTGCACAAATATAGAGTTTCTCACTGTTTGCACATAATAACCACTCTCCTACAACATTTCTTTATTTGTTTTTAACAGCAATTTTTTTTCATGATACTTTGATGAATAAAGTTCAAATGAAGAGCATTTATTTGAAATGGAAATCTTTTTTAACATTATAATTTCTTTTTACTGTCACTTTTTATTTATTTAAGTCAACCTTGCTAAGTAAAAGTATAAATTTCTTACCAATCCCAAATTTTAGAAAGGAACTGTATTGTATGTCTGTTTACATACCCGAGGGCCTCTCTCATTGTCTTTCTCTGCTTGACGTCTCATCTGCTCTAGAGCTGCATGGGTGTTGAGGTACAGCAGCATGGGTGCATCTTTGGAGATATAAGCCACCTATATTTATGAGAGAAAGGCATTTTTGAATTCATTTAACATTCCATGTCATCATTCTAGACATCCATTGGCATCGTTTTAACCTCTCTCACCTCTGTCTTTCCTGAAAGCGACACACTGCAGCCTTGCCAGGTGAAAACAGCAATCTTAGAGCCTGGTCCGAAGGTGTACTTCTTATTCCGGTTCAGTTCGGATCCGAACACCTCTGCCAGACCGGACAACAGCTCGAGCTGCACTCGTTCTCCTGCTTCGACCTCGAAACGCAGTTCTGTCTCTCTCTCCAGGTCAAATCGTGTACCTGAAGTCCCAGCACTGCCCGAAGAACTCAGGCCCTCATCTGCTGACTTTTCAGGGGCTTCTGTCATCATGGCTGTGATAGAAAAATTGGATGTTCAAAAACTGCTATATTGCTAGGTACTTGTATTCTTTAAGATGAGGGAAATAGCATATTATTGTGCCATTCCTGTTTGAACTCGTCCCCTCTGTGATTCATCTCGGCAAATACAGTGTTTTATAAAAAATTTGCCAAATAATGTATTGTTCCGGTGGTGTTAGCTTGTTAACGTTAGCCTGTTGAACATAGTTATAAATAGATGGAGGTCGGGTAGATAATATTATTTAATATACCGTAATATGTCTAGGCTCTTCCAAACATCCACTGTTTAAACTTCGTCTTGTTATTTGGAAATTGTCCCTCGGTTCTTCACACCAACGAGGAGTGCCGTTAAACCATCACTCTGCACACTAATGACGTGATGTCGCGCGTAGATGATGTCATGGCAGTCCAATGACCAATGCTGAGTCCCAATTCGCCTTTCCCCTGGCTATTTTATTTTATTTTCTGTTTACCTCTGTGTTTTTTGTGTGTTATGTATATTATGGCTAATCACATATGATTTGTACCCTTTTTGCAATAAAAAAAAAAAAAAAATTCCCAATTCCCAATTCGCCTACTTATACTACGACCTAAAAGTATGTACTTTTTTGTGAGGAAAAAGTACATACTTTTGAGTGTGTAGCAAAAGAGTATGCACGTTCTGGGACATACTTCGATGACGTCATGCAACGTGAACGACAACGTGGTTGCCTAGTTACGCACACCACAACTGTTAACGTTTCATTCATTCTTGTATGTCCAATACAATTTTATTTACTATTCCCATCTTTTTTTTCTCATCGTTTTTTCACAATACATTTTAAAATGTGTTCAGCGCATGATCCTATCAACATGTTATTTATTTATTTATTTATTTATTTATTTATCATTTGATGTTTGTTTGTTTGTTTGGTACCTGTGGTTCATGTTTCGTTGTTCTTTAATAAAAACAAAGAATAATCAGATCTAACATGGGTTTGCTTGTCTTTTTTTTCAATGCTATGCTGTCAAGTTTTTCCAATGCTAAACTGTCTGGTATAAAAGTAAAAAATAAAAATTGGAAGACATACTGTATAAATATATCAGCAGAATTTTAAACATGCAGAGCATGTTCTCTTGACACATAAATATGTGTTTTCTTATTTAAGATATAAAAATGGTTAATATTCTTATTAATCTTGCTGTATCAAATAGTACGTTTTACAGTGAATAATATGCAGTTTGAGATGAAAGTGCTTTAATAAAACTAGTATTTCCTCTCACTGTTTGCAACATTTTGTTCGGGTGAATGAACATGTATGTGAAGATGCATTGAAAAAGACATTTAAGGAATTAGGTCTACTATTTTGTTACTGGCTGAAATATTCATCAGAAATATGAAGTAGTGTCAACCCCAATTTCACCCATTTTAGAATTAAAATAGAAAACTTTTAAAAATTTAAAAAATAAACATAAAAATTTAAACAAAAGAGGAAAAAAAGAAGAAGATTTGTTTAATGAATGTGTCCAAGTGTAAAGTCAGTTTATTTATTTTATTTAATTTAATTTGCATTTATATTGTTTTGTGCTAATACTATATATGTTGTAACTTCCCAATACAAATGTTGGGGGTATGTAGGTCTACGCTTTGTTTTAGATTTGTGAAGATTTTTTCTTTTTTTTAGTTAAAATATCCATTTATTAATTGTGCTTTCGGGTTGTGCTTTATTACAGGACTGATGGCCTAATCATATCAGAACTGTCGGGGACACGGGTTTGAATCAAGCCTGAATCATTTCCCGACCTCATTCCCCCTTTCCCCCATTTTTGTGTCTGCCTCTACTGTCCTATCCAAAATCAAGGCCAAAAAAAAAAGTAAACAGGTGAGGTGAGTGATTAGGTAAGTATGATTTTAGCCTTCCAATATAAATTTATTAATTGTAGTTTCTGTTTATGCTTTATTACAAGACTAATGCCTAAAACATATCAGAGCTGTTGGCTGAAGTGGACTCAGTTAAATATAATTTTAGCATTCTAATTAAAATATAAATTTCTTAACTGTAGTTTCTGTTTGTGCTTTATTATAGGACTGATGGCCTAATCATATCAGAGCTGACAGGGACTTGATCCTGGCCTGGGACATTTCCTTACACCATTCTTTCCTCCAATTTTATTGTCTGTCTCTGCTGTCTTATCCTATGCCACTTCAATCATTTAGAATATAATTTAAATATATACACATATTTAACGAATTATAGCTTTGTAAATGGGAATAAAATTAATTTTCCTAATTTTTTTTCTCCCTCTGGTCAATTCATCTTTTTTCCTGGATACTGGATGCATAATGATGCAAACAGACTAATGGGAATATCTCCTGATGATCAGCTCTGCTGTTCCAGACTGGACAATTGACCTTGCCTTGTTTCTTCTGTTAAACTCTCAAAGTCTTGTTCGTGTTCTATTTTGAAATTATTAATTTTAGACTACTACCTATCTCTGTACTCAATGTTAATGTTTTGTCAGTCTTTTTTTTTTCTTTTTCTGTTTGACTTCTATGACTTACTTCTAATCTGCATCATTACTATGCTAGTTTTTGGTCAGAATAGTCTAGAATATTAGTCTCATGTTGTGGCTAAAATATTTCAGACAGATGTGTGGTTTCACTGCTTATATATATATATATTTGCCACTTGTGCCTTTTGTAATCTTACTTTCAAACATGTATTTCCCCTCAGTAATGATTTCTCAAAAGGATGTTTTTGCTAGGCTGGTTATGAAATCAAAGTTCAGAAACAGTTCAGGATCGTACCTTGGTATGACTTAAGGTTTATTAAGAGACATGCCTAAAACAAGATTTTTGACATTGGAAGTGTGGCTAAAGAATTAAAAATGCCACAAATTCACCATGATGCCTTAAGTCTAATGCTGAGCTACTTAATTTTTCCAGTATGTTGTGGTTTCTTTTATTTTGAATATTTATGAGTTAATATATAATATTTAATTTTATAGGCCACAACAATACAGTACCTTTGGCAGCATTATGATTTTGTTAAAACATCTGTGCTTTTAAAGTGGCATATAACAAAAAACAAAAACACATCTCAATACAGTTTAAAGAAAGCTTTATTGTCAAAGGAAGATGTTGTCTGCTGTAAGTATAAGTGCTGTGTGTTAAGACTTAATTGACTATTAGCATTATGCTCCCAACAGCTTTTCTTCATGTAGAGCTGGAACAGAATCCGCCACCTTCTACCAGATCATAAATCTATATTCTTTATCCGAAGGTAGTGCTGTTCCAAGCCACATTGGCAGCATCCATATCAACAAAGTTTATATAAATCCTGTAAAATATACAAAAAGGCTTTACTAAATAAGTGCATTTGACATACAACACAACAAACAACCCATAACATGAAAGGTATATCTAAATGTAACATGCATGCATGCACATTAAAAACTAAAATTCATTTGATATTTACATTTTTTGCACAACATACTGGTAAATGCTAAAGGCAGCCAGCTGTAATACACTGATTTACCTGTCAGGTGAAATGCCAAGGTGTTTGTTGAGCAAGCCCATAAGAAGTTTGGAGTATTGTTTATTTTGGGCGCCCCCGATCTTTCCAATGCTGGTGAGAGAGCAGAGCGCGCACGGATCTCCTTTGCCCCCGAAAATCATCATCTGATCCGGGATGATGTGTATGGCGATGTACTGTCATACAGCAATACAAAGACAGACACACAAGGGTTAATAGTTAATGACGCAGTTATTTTGAACAGGATCTTTTCAAAGAAACAGATCAGAAAAATTTCATTCAAGAATCCGAGTCGTTCCGAGAGGCCCTCAAGTCTAAATTTTCACAACAAAAGTTATTTTAATATCGTGTAATGAGTTAGAATATTTTTTAATGAGTCGATACGTACGTCAAACGGTGGATCTAACGCAGTCACGTAATTGCGTCAGGACGTTAAGCAATCACTGAATCATCTTTTGAACTGGGTCGTCGAAACATTTGTTTGAAAACATGATTCACTGAAATGAGAATGATTTTCCATCACCAGTTAAGCTTAATTCGACAAATAATTAAGATTAATTAAGTCCAACGCGACTTAAGCCAAGTTACAGTTAAGAGGATAACTGTAGAGTGGACTCTCTCATTTCATGTCGACTAATATAAAAAAGTCATACGATTTGTAGGAAATAAGTAACATGCAGTCTACCCACCTGCACGGGTTTGCCCATCACTTTGGCGAGCTCCTGCGTGGCCTCCGACAGCAGCTCAGCAGGAACATCGTCCTTTGCAACATTTGTGTTCACCACGAACATAGGCATGACTGCAACGGCGAGACAGCACTTGGTCTACTGCAAAATAGTGCAAGGTGGACGGATCAAACACCTTCGTGAATGACTCCAGATGTGAGCCCTGGGTTGAATAAGCTAACCTAACCGCGATGCCAGTACTTCTTCTAGGCTACCGTAAAACACCATATGACCCAAATAAATATTTAGCAGTGCAGACCCGTTACACACCACGGTTGCTCGGCCGGCGCATGCAGCCCTAGAAGTCCATGATGATGCAGAAGCATGGTGCACAACTGAAGACAGTTACATTACCCGGAATTGCATTTGTCTAATAAAAAATAAAATAAAATAAAATAAAAAACATATGCATTTTTTATTGTTGTTTATATAAAAAAAGCTTTTTTATATACAAGTTGTATTATTATTATTATTATTATTATTATTATTATTATGCAATAAAGTACAATATTGATATAATAAACAATATTATACACTAATATAAATAACATCCAAGAGAAAGGTGAAAAAAAAATTAGACTGTAATAAGCTTGTAGAAATAAGACTATAAAAATTCCAGTGGAATGAAGAACAACAGAATGGGCCAGACAGTCTATTTGACATTGTTAAGAGCCATCAAAGGCACTGCTGAAACGTTTACTTTAACAACAACAACAGCATTAAAAATAATAGCAATTATTATTATAAACTTATATTACAATAGTCACCAAATTCTTCACAAGCAAAATATCATAACTAACAAAACAAGATTAAAATGAACTCCACTTTATAATGATAAGAAAAGATAAAATGATTACACATAAAATGCATTTAAAAAACAATATAATAATAATAATAATAATAATAAAGGCCAACATAATAATACAAGAAAAATAATTTGCTAGCTGCAAAAAAAAAAAAAAAAAAAAAAAAAACATTTTTAGCTTTCTTTAAAAAAAAAAATAAAATAAAAATTTAGCAAGCTTGCCTAATTCCCATGGTAATGGTAAAACAAAAACTACATCTTAATAACATAAAATATTTATATATCTTGCAAAACGTTGGTTTTCTTCAAAATTCATTTAGTGGATATGTATTTTGCCTCTGTAATAGTTCACGGCATTTAGGAACAAAGTAGCTTGTTTTTCTTATTTTTTCAACAGGATATTCTTGTTTTATTTTGTACGCATCCACGAACAGGAATTAGATGCCAAAGCTAACCAGCCAAACCTTTTATTGGTTTACTTTTTCGGGTAATTACGGTAGCACTGCGCGTGCGCAAAACGCGACATCCGGAAATAATATTGTAGGCGAGAATTAAAACCTCTTGAGTTGAGAGGGGTGGTCTTGACTCGGCGAAACTGTGCAGCTGATAGCGCACAAACGCTCGTAAATCATGAACACGGATCTCTTTTTTTGACCTTCGACTATATTTAGGCCGTCATCTGGAGTGGAATTTCATCTTTTGAGGATTTGATTGGTGTGGTTGCGAGCTCAAAGATAGAGCAGATAGAGAAACAGGGTCCATTCCACTGGCTGTGCGCAAAGTTGGGTTACTTCGGATGACTGCCGTTGCCACAGTTGATGTCAGATTGTTATTACGCGCATTTAAATTAACTGTTGTCATTGTAAAGCAGATGCTTAAAAACATGACGTATAACTGGTGTTGATATATGGCGTAAAATAGTTTTGTTGGATGTAACTTTATTTGTGCGACTGAAAACTAGTAAAACCATGGCAGAATCGGTCAAGACGTTTCAAGTGCACCTGACTGCTGTCATGGACAGTTTGGTTCGCGCATCCGTGTGCGAGATCACCAAACTCTTCCAGGACACGGTGAACGACTACCTGGTGGAAATCTCGCTGAACAAAAAAGAGAACGAAGCGTTGAAATTGAGACTGAGGCTGACTGAGAATAAGCTGAGAAACGAACGCAAATATGGCATGGGCTGGGCGGCCAGTCGGCGCGCGGCTGGTCTTCTTGGCGCAGACGACACCGTGCGTAAAGCGCGCAGAACGGATCTCCAAAGTAAGCGCACTGGCCAACTCGCGCTCATTGTGTGATGCTGTTGTTTTATCGTGCATTTTTCGAGCCTTTATAGTGGGAAACCATAATGGCGACCTGCTCCTCAGTTCTCAGGTTTCTTTCTCCTTCCTCTCCTCTTCTTTTGCATTCCTCCCTCCCCCTCCTGTTCTCCTCTTTCCTCCCTCCCATCTTTCTCTCTCAGGAAGCAGGCAGAGGAAGGAGTGGAGTGATGATGCGTGGGAGGAGGGGACTGGAGGAGTGAGAGATGAGAGGAGGGACGTGTTCCGTGTCCATCAGTCAACTGGAGGAGGTGGGGAGGAGGAGGACGAGAGGATATGCGTCTCTGGGGAGAGGAAGGAGGTGGCTAGCATTAAAGAGGAGGTGAGTAGCCAATCAGATGTGAGGAAGCAGCTGCAGGGAGCAGAGGGGAAAGAGCAGATGCAAGAAGGCTACGGACAGAAGAAGGATCTGAACAGAAACCCCCCTTTCTGCAAATTCAAACCGATTTGAAAGTTTAGCTGAAAGTCGATATTGCAAGTGTAAAACTGCACCAAATATTACAACCCATGAATTATAGTAATTGTAATTCACTTTTTTATCGTCTTTCCCTCTATTTTCTTTCCCTCTATGTTATTTAAAGTGATTGTTCACCCAAAAATGGAAATTCTGTCTACTCGCCCTCAAGTTGTCCAAAACCTGTATGACTTTCTTTCTGCTGCTGAACACAGAAGATGATTTTGTGATGAATGTAGGTAACCAAACATTTGCTGGTAGCCATTGACTTCTGTAGTAGGGATAAAAATACTATGGAAGTCAATAGCTACTGTCAACTGTTTGGTTACCTATATTCTACAAAAAAATCTCATACTGTCACTCTGAAATAGACTATGCGCTGACTTTCTGAAAAGACCTACATGAATTGAGGCGCACAAACAAGGATCACAAAACCCAGACGGTCTTTAAGTGGAAGCCTGACAGTTAAAGTCCATATCTGATTTTATTGTTGTTTGTATTGTCATGTTACAGTATTTTACTTAATAAAAAATATATTTATTTTTGTCATTTTATATGCTCTGTTGGTAGGTGGGGTAGCATCACCTGGGGGGATATTTTTTGAGGACAGAATGACGACATAATTTATATTTTTGGTTGAACTATCCCTTTAAGAGGTCCTATTCCCAAAAGTATGCGTGAGCTTGACTACTAATAATAAGACTACATTTAGATTTTAACATCTGTATGGTGATCAGATCACAAGTGGACAGTGTTATTTACCAGTGTAAACAAGGTCAATGGATTTTATCATTTAGCTGCTCAAATCACAAGTCAGAATCACATATGATCACATCACTAAAGGACCACCAACTTACCTGTCAATACAAAATAAAACACCTTTATTGCACTAAAACAAGTTTAAATGTTAAAATAACAGCACATAAGTAACATAAGATCACTATCACATCAGCTCTGTCTGAAATGTTTATAATCTGTTTTAAAAGAAATGTTTTATTGTCAGCAAAGTGAATTTATTTCACACCTTATGTTCTTGTTCTTTCTGCTTCTGTGGGATGATGGATAAAGGTGGAAGGCTACAGATCAGACTCCTTGAGGCTGTTGCAAGAGGCTCTACAGATGAACCAAAGTGAAACCAGCCCTTCCTCCCCCAGTCCCACCCACGGTGAGCACTGCAATGCTTTGTTTGGGAAAACGGCTAATCATTTCTTTGTGATTGTGAGCATGAACGGGTAAAGGAACACAGTTCTGCCATTATCTACTCACCTTTGTGTTGTTGTTGTTGTTTTCAGGAAACACGAGGAGAAATTTTGAAAAATGTACACATTTTTTCATACATCAACAGTATATTGGGCCCATGACTGTTAAGTTCCAAAAGACTAGTTTTACGCAAAAGGAATAGTTCACACAAAAATGAAGCTTCTGTCATCATTTACTCACCATCACATCATTCCAAACCTGTATGACTTTGTTTTCTTCTGTGGAACATGTAAAAAGACATTGTGAAGAATATTGGTAACCAAACAGTTCTGAATACCATTCAATTCCATTTAATTTTTTGTCCATACATTAGAAGTCAGTGGGAACACCGATACATAAAAAACATTTTAAAAAAATTCATAAAAATCTCTTCAATGTTCGGCAGTAGAAAAATGCAACAGGTTTGGAAGGTTGAGTAAATTACGACAGAATTGTTATTTTAGGATGGACTGTCCGTTTAGTGACTTTTTTTATTTTATTTTGCATACAAAGCCATTGTATTGATACATTTAAGGTTTTTCAAATGTGCATATGTTTTTTGGAGCTTGACAGTGGTGGCTACTATGAACTGCTGGTGTATAAATAAGAACAGTGTAAATATAGCTATGCCATCACACTCAAATATTTTATTTTCAAATATTTTCAGGTAGAAAACTAATAATATTTCATTTTATTCATGTTTACTATATTTCTGAAGAAATAAATGCAGTATTAGAGATCATAAGAGACTTCTTTGAAAAGCATTCCTAGATTTTTAATTCTGAGGTTAAATTTTGTCCTTAACATGCTTATGTCTGATATATCTCACATCTGTCTTCAGGTGAAATGGGCCCTGCTTCTGCTGGCCCTGAATCTGCTGCTGCTGAAGTGTGGGAGGAGCAGCCGGCCTTGTCAGAGGCACCAGTGACCGGTGGAGATGAGTTCAGCAGACTGGAGACGGCCCTCAAGGCAGAGCGCGAACGCGAGGAGGCGGAGTCTGGCCTGGGTAGCCTGTCTCAGGAGATGTGTGGATCCGAAGGTGTGGCGTTCATCGGACTTGACGGTTTATGTAGCTCTCAGCAGGCAATGTCGTCCTCGTCACGTAGAGCAGACCCTGCTGAACTACAATTCCCATCAGCCCCTGCCAACAAAGAGGAAGTGGAGGCAGGAGGAGAGAGTGGGGACATGCTGCATTTCTGTGCACGGTGTGGCAGCGGCTTCAATTCCACGTCTGACCTCATGAAGCACACGTGCCCTGTGGCCGAGGAGCATCCCTATCAGTGCTCCGTGTGCGGGAGAGCGTTTGGCCATGCCTGGAGCCTTAAGAGCCATGAATGCATCCAGGCGGGAGAGCAGCTGCACCACTGTGAACTCTGCGGCAAACGCTTTACACACTCGCGGTCCCTCGAGCGTCATCAGCTGGTTCACACAGGTGAGCGGCCCCACAGGTGCCCGCAGTGCGGCCGCAGCTTCAGTCGTCTCGGCAACCTGGAGAGGCACCAGCGCATCCACACGGGTGAAAGACCGTATGAGTGTGGGACATGTGGGAAACGTTTCAGTCGAGTGGAATATCTAAAACGGCATCAGCACACCCACATTAGCGATGTTATGATGAAACTCCCACCTCTGCGAAACTCTCACCACTGTACTCAATGCAACCAAACATTCAGTGACACTGAGCAGTTCAAGCAGCATCAATGTCCGTACAACACATAATGTTATTCAGCATTCTTTAGAATCTATAAGACCTTAACTAGCAATCCACAGCACTCTGAAGACCTCGTTCTTCATAATTCTCTTCCTTTTTTTGTATCTTCTATGAGCATTTTATCACATGCTTCTACCTTTAATGACCCAAAAACATGATTTCATCACTGACTTGCACCCAAAACCTCAAAGCACAGCACATTTAACCTAGTACAATGAAATTAAGTGAAATTTCCTGTTTATTGTTATTATTTGAAAACGGTCTACTCATTATTCACAGTGCATATATATATATATATATATATATATATATAGCAACATAATATGCACCTCAGTTTCAATTCCAACAGCCTATAAACCCAGATAACTCTATTTTTATGTAAGATTTCTTTTAACAAGCTGTGATTTTTTTTTTTTTTTTGTGAACAAAGACATTTATAGAAGCTTGTTGCTTCTTATTAATAACGAATAGAATGATTATTCATGCATTCCTCATATTTTTGTTCCTCTTATAGGGCCTATGTGTTGTTTTTACTCAGATCAGAAGTGAAATATTTGTTGTGATGATAATAGCTTTTAGGTCTTGTATCTGAAAGGTTTTTTTTGTTTTGGTTTTAATATCTTTTTTTTCCACTTATTCTTGTTGTTTTCTATTTACTCAACAATTTCATACTGTATTGAAGAATGTGGGAAATGTTAATAAATCATGTATATACTGCTATAGCTTGTCTTTATAATTTGTATGTTTATTTGTTTGTTTATTAGAAACTGAGGCTTAAAATTACATGAATTTCTGGTAATTATCATAATATGGACTTTTAATTTGGAATACAGTTCTGAACAAAACTGTACGGAGCAAGTAGAAAGCTATGCATGTAGAGATAATGGAGTAGATGCAATAAGAATAAATGAAATTAAATACATACCGCTACTCTCACAGATAAAATATGAAAGGCGTTTGTAAATGATTATTTTATGTTAGTGGATTTTATGTTGTTAATTAGCTCTACCTATACTTTATAAAAACGAAGTATTGACGGCTCATTCCAGTGAATCGGTTGAACAGGTCTCTCTGGGTCTGCGTTTCCTAAAAGGCATGAACGATTTAATTCACTTAATCATTAATGTATTGAATCAATGCGAGCAGTTCACGCGGCAACCCGTTTTGAAACGATTCCTTGTAACGAATACTTCTAATTTGAATGAATTCCTATAAAAATAGCAATAATATAAATAAACACAAAATAAACAGATAAGTAGGCCAATCTAATACAAAATGTTTTTTTTTTATCTTATACTGAGATCATATATTCAAGTCATTTTAAAAAAGAAAACAGAGTTTACAGTTTGAAAATTGTCATTTGTGAATGTAAAATCAGCTCAGGAATATAATTTAAAACAGATTTATTTTGTGGGATCTAAAGGGTTAATACTTAATCCCTGACGTCAGACTCCAGAAGACGTCGCTGTGGTCGTGTAGGATCTCTTCTGCCGGTCTAATTTCACGTTGGGAAGGTTTGGATTATATTTACATAATTTATTTTTATTTTGTTTATTTATATGTGTAACGTTATACGTGTAGGCGAAGGAATGAACTGTGCTTCAGCGGGAACTGTAATGGGCAGTGTGTTGGTTTGTTTACCTCATCAGCTGTGTGTCAGCTAACGGCAGCAAGCAGCATTTTTTACGATAAAATGTGAAACTATTTTGCACTTTATTCTGCGTACTTTGACTTAGCCCATCCACAAAATGACGTAATACTTTCATATTACACAAGCTATACAACCACAGTGTACTGTAACTGTTACACTGCGCATGCTATGTAGTCTGTTATGTAGCGCCTAGCATTGCAGCATCAATAAAAAGACTCCACATTATAAGTTTATGACTGAAAGCCTCTTTGCAAACTCCCGGTCTGTGTTTGTTGTTTCCACCAGGCCTTGGGCTCATCCTGAAGTGTGTTCGCACGAGACGCAGCCCTGCATTTCAAAACAGAAGAAGAGTATTTCGCCATGAATTCTGAGATGGATGGTGAGACACTGGGTGGATTCAGCACGAGGATTCATCTTTAGTTTCTTTGCTTTATAGTGCAGCACACAGCAGTAGAGTTTCAGGATATTTTTATTTAATTATTAAATATTATTATTCAATTAATTTATTATTCAAAATGAATTAAGACAGTTGTTAATAAACAAGTATAGATTGATTAACAAATGCATTAACATACTATAACATTTGGAAAAAAACAAAAACTATACTGTATTGTAATGTATATCATTAAATTGTAAAGAATGTCTCCTAAATTTTCATCTAACAAATATCAATTATACAACATACACAAACAATATATGTGCATACTGTACATATTTATACACATACTTACAATCTACAAATGCATACAAAAATATAAAGGCACACATACATACATATCTACATAGTTCATATGTAAACTCTATATAAATACTTTAATTATAAATTGTATGTATCCTTTATATTAGAATATGTCATATTATGTTTTGTAATTTAGCTAATAACTCAAAACATTTTCTATCAAATAATGTTTAAAATATCTTTAAAATGCATATGAATTCAAATCTTAAATATCCTCGAATTTAATAATATATACCTTTCCAGCTAAAATAATACTTTGATAAGGATGTTGTTGATCACCCCCAAATTATTTTATTTGAATTCCAAGGTTATTTAATGCCAAGTATAGCTAACCATTTTGCTATGTTCGATCAAAAGGAAATACCAAAAAAATTCAATGTCTTCGTCCTCTTCCTTTTACAACTTTATTCATTTCATTCTTTTTTTATTAATAAGTGTTAAGGAACTTTCTAGTGACTCCCAAGTTTGCAAAGCATGTAATTCTGAATTCATCTTCCAGGTGACATAGAAAATCAGGTGGAGTTGGAGGAGAAGACCAGACTTATAAACCAGGTCCTTGAGTTGCAGAATACTCTTGAGGGTAAGTAACCAGCCCTGAATGGTTTGTCACATAGTATTACCTAATGCTGGGTTCTTTCATCTTTTTTATATTGTATAGCAAGCATTAAGTTCTGTCTTTCTCTTTCTTGTTTTGGTAGATCTCTCAGCTCGGGTGGATGCAGTAAAAGAAGAAAATCTGAAGTTAAAATCAGAGAATCAGGTTCTTGGGCAGTACATTGAGAATCTCATGTCGGCATCTAGCGTGTTTCAGACCACTGACTCCAAGAGCAAACGGAAGTAAGAGAGCATCCCTCTCCCAGAATCCCTCGTGTAGACGGCAGCCCCACGCAGATAAACCCTTACCACATCAGCTCATTTAAAGTTCCCATAGCATTCATTTGATCCTTATGCCACTAACATGGTAAATGTTTACATTCATCAGTATTTACGTTCGTTTACAATTCATCTTATTACATATTAAAATCATTTTATAAAGAAGTTAAGATTTTATATGTGTTATTTTGTAGTTGTTTTTTATGTTCAGACAGGTTATGATTATTTTATTTGTAATATTTTACTTTGTTTTTGTCTCGCTAAACAAATTGATAATGGTTTAAAAATGTAATATGTATTTTGTACTTCATTTCATACGTTTGCGTTGTAGATGAGGGTACAGCTGTGATGATGTGACAGTTGCTCTCTCCCGCTGAGCTGTTTGTCTGGATCAGTACTGATTGTACTCAAGTTGAGAGAAAACATTACTGGTCATTCTAATCAGGGAAAGAAATTTAGATCCTTTTCTTGGTGCTATCAACAGAAGGGAGTTCTCTGGCATGCATCACATCTGTGCCTCTGAATATATTAATGTATTTGTTGTGTTTGTATGTGTTGAATCTTACCATTGCGTGGCATTGCAAATGCCTGTTTTAATTAAAACAAATATAATTTGCTGTGCTGTGAGTGAGTCCTTCTGTTTAGGATTTTTAGGCCCCTGCGGTGGTTTGGTTCTCAGTCAGTCACCTCACTTCATCTGGGATTCAAGTCTACACATATTAGTCTTTGGTAGCCACCTGCTCTCATCAGAGGAGTGAGGAACTGAGTCTCATAGGGTAGCATTGCCTTCGTCTCCTCCACCCTCGCTTCAGATTGTGAATCTGCAACTGAATGTGTGTCTCCCTTTTTCACAGGGTTACCAAAGTTGTTCGGAAGGACAAATCAACTAGTGTTTAAATATGCATCAACCAGTACGTTGGAGTAAGCAAACCTAAGATTAAAGCTGAAATGTGTACATTTGTTATGTTTTTTTTTTCTTAGTCTAACTTGATTAATTTGCAAGTTGATGCTCTTAAAAAATGTGAGCATTATAGTGCAATCAAGTCTTATACAGTAGCCCTGGGTGGACATATCTGTTTGTTTAACCAATGGAAGATGGAAAGATACAATTTTTCTAAATAATTAAAATCAATTTTGCAATTTTACTTGGTGTTGCCAGTAATGAAGAAATAAAAAAAAAAAGATTATGACATGAGCAGAAAAGAACACAATGATGCCGTGACAGTTGAAACAGTTGGTATTGCTGCCATTTACTGTCAAAAAATATTTTAAATAATTCTGTATGATATAAAACATGGTCAAATCCTGCTTGTGTGGTCCCTATTTTGCAACACTAAACAATAAATAGAGTAATTTATACAAATCAATAAATCAAACAAAACCTTCACGGGCCACAATAAACAAATAATAATGTAAACAGGTTTTTCACTCAGCTGTCATTCAGAATTTCATTGCACCTCAAGATAGTACACATACAAGCACAGAGAGGTTCACTTCCAGACCAGCAGAATGCGCTGTTGTCCACAGCAGGAGGTATTACATGTTACCATGCAGATCAAATTTCTCCTTTCTCAACAGCTCAAACTTTAATAAAGATCTGTCAAAGAAAGAGATGTGACTTTTAAGCAGACCTTAGATACTGTGTCACAGCTGCAAACATGGCTATTGAAAACTATCAGTGGGTAACAGGAAGCACAGACTTCCTCAAAAAGGCCTTTTCTATTATAACCAAACAAAATAGAAAGAGCTTACAGGTAAAGTTACATAGAAATATCAATACAATGGTGACTGATAGTGACTAAAATGGGGAACACTGTGAGATACTCAAATACTGTGAATGCATTTACAAGAATTTTGCAAAACATATTAAAATTAGATATCTCTAATTATGCTCGGCTCTTTCATTTTTAAGAATTGTTGGGTTGATCTCCCAACTAAAAAAAAAAAAGGACAACTTCAAATTCTGTTGTAGGGGAAATCTTGAATATAGATGAATTGAATATATGTTCAAATTAACTATTGACATTTTGCACTGTTACTATTAATGATTTTTATAATACAAACTGTTAAATTAACAGATTAAATTAACAAAAAGATAATTTAGCATATACACTTTAGACTCTCTCTTCAAGCGTTAATTCAAGTTGCTGTGTTTATGTGAAGACAAGAAATGAAAGAACACAAAGAAATCTGTTGAAACTGAAAACTAACATCAAAATCAATCATCAAATGGTTAATAAAATAAAAGATTAAAGTTTTCTGAAAGAAAGGACAAATAAATAAATAAAAAAAACATAAGAGAATAACAACAAATGACGAATGCTACTCTAGCTTAGCATTATGTTGTATTGAAGGACCCAATAACCCCCCTAACAAGTCCAAAGAGTGCTTTCCTGCTCTTGTTTGTCATACAGATGCCTTATAACCTCTTCCTTACTTTCATTTGATTTAACTGTAAGAGTGAAACACCTCACATACCACTTTCCTTTCTGTATTTCCCCGGAGAGTCTTTTTATTTATTTATTTTTTTTAATTCTTAACTGCATTTCTGTGTGTTATGTATTACTCATGCCAGTACGGCTTTCTCAGAATTTAATGATGGTTAGGTAAGGCCTGTTTCTAAGGGTCATTTCTAGATGGTATGAATGTGGTTCACCTCACTGAGAAGGACCCAGACATCAGAATCAGAGTGAACCAGGAGTCGCATGGCCGCTGTTTCTCCTAACGCTCCATCCACTTCTCCCTCAGCCACTCCGTTCTTGAAGGAACCTAAGAAAACAGACATTTATGACATATCCCATCACAAAATAAAGAGAAACCACCTGACCTCTTTCAATCAACAGATTGCATGAGAGGTGCCACGTTTTGATGCTGGTTGGATGTGGATGCTCACATGCTTTCTGGCATGCTCACATACATTTGCATAACCACGTTTGATCTCACATTCCTTATTGTGCTTTATCCAAATATTTGAAAACAATCTAATGTGTATATTACAGACATGGACATGCATACTTGCTCATGGTTTCTGATCAGATAGAGTCTGAGAATGTTTTAGGAGTCTTTGATAAATATAAAGCATTTATTTGTCACTTTTGATCAATTCAATGCATTCTTGCTGAATAATAAAAAAAAAAAAACTTTCTAAAAACCTTTGAACAGTATTGCACACTTTGAAAGTTCTTTATTCATTTAAACATGAAAAAAGTAATGACTTGAGTTTCAGTGAGGGAGAACCACAATGATTTAGCAAATGAGAGAAACATTAGAACAATTTAAATTGAGTCGCAAGTCTTTGTGTCTCAGTTCAATAAGAAAATGAAAGCACACACACACGTCAGCTAACCTTCAGTTCAAGTATGCTGTCACAGTTTCACTACACTCTGTGCTCTTCAATAGTGGAAAATAAGCCAAATCAAAAACTGGTTATGAAACTGAACATCACAAAAATCATTTTAAATGAAAAAAAAAAAGTTCTTTATTAGTACAGGTTTTTGATACCCCCCCCCCCCCCCCCCCCCTTAATAACTACAGACCTCGCATGCCGAGTCTGGAGTTCCCTGTAATTATCATGATTATCATCACAGCTAGCTTTACAATACCTCTTATGTAAATATTTTAATCTTACAAATGAGTGACAGAAAAGGAAAGAAAAGAAGAAACAGGAAATCGAATATGGTTGAGTACCTATCTGAACAAAATCATCAGATGAGGGTTTACAGCAGGCTAATTCTCCTCTCGTCACCCTCTCTTTCACAGATTTCTGTAATACACAGACATACCTGTTAACACTTCATACTTCAATGCAAATGAAAAAAAAAGTCATATCAGGAAGTATTTTCAAAAATCCTTGTCTAACAGGTTTAAAGTAAAGCTTAAACTCAAACACAGACAGACTCAAACTCATTTGTTTTTGGGTGTGAGTTTTCAGTTGTCTTAGAGAAATGTTTACATGGCTCGCAAGCACAGGAGCAAGGCCCCATCACGACAAGCAAATGAATACAAACGTTCACTTAGAAAAAGGGTGTAGTCAAATACAAGCTATGACAATACCAATATACAGTATTTTACACAGACTGAAACCACCCATTTTCCGGGCAGCTTTGGATTTGTTAATTTCAAATTATTTAAGACGTTTATAGTACTCCAGGGATTTACAAAAAACGATTAAACAAAGAGTCACGAAGCAAACCCACCAACAACAAAAAAGTGGGCTTAAAAAAGACTGTTTATTATCTTTTGTGGGGGAATTAATTACAGACCCATAAATCATAACAAATGACATAATCAAATAAAAAATGTCAACACAATATAAAATTATTGGGACAAGTAGGGAGACTCTGGTTTACAATGTTTCATAGCAGAGGGTGGTTACTCACTGCTGAGCACTTTTTATTCTGATTTGTTGTGATTCTCTGATTGGTGGAGCCTTCTCTTCAGGTTTTATGGGTAGTGTAGTCATTCACCTGGAATTTAGCTGTTAATAGTGTTTTTTCTTTTTCTTTTTTACTGATCCTTCAACAGAACCTCATGGTCTGTCCTGACAGGTTTACGGTTCAAATGTTTAGAGTCAGTAAGATTTTCTTTTGCGTGTGGAATTTTTTGTTCAAGGATTCGATAAATTCATCATAAGTGAGAGTAAACAAGCATATCTCGGTATCCACAAAAAGAATAATCAGCACAACTGTCATAAACACTGATAACAATATTATGTTATGAAATGTTTGAGCACCAAATCAGCATATTAGAAAGATTTCTGAAGGATCATGTGACACTGAAGACTGAAAATTCAGCTTTCCATCAAAGGAATAAATTACAGTTTATAATATATTAAAACAGTTTTTTTATGTAATAAATATTTCACACTATTTCTGTTTTAACTGTATTTTTGATCAAATAAATGCAGACTTGGTGAGCATTAAAGGCTTCTTTCTATCAAAAACAATGATTCAAACCTTTGAATGCTAGTGTACACAGATCTTTTTTGGCATGATACTGTACTTACATTAGTAGGGAGCACCTCCACTGTAGTGTTGTAAAACCTGTCACCATTTGTCTCAATATTGCCAGATCGAAAAAGGTACCTGGAAGTGAGTGGAATAAAAATATACAAATATTAATCAGCAAGTAGAAGTTTCACTGTCAGTCCATTTGTCTAAATTGTCTGGAGTCTAAATGTTTCTCATGGCATAGATGTTGACGATAATTTAACTTAAACTGTATAAAATTAATAAGGGGTTTTGTAAGTTATGTATGTAGCTTAAACAAACCATTGTTTCTATAGCATTAGTGAAATTTGTTTAGCAAGTCAAAGAGACAGTCTGGTGCGTAAAAAACAAACAAAAAAAAAGTCACTCTCTGTCAAGTGACAGATTCACCCATTACCCACAAGTTCATGAAGATAGTACTGAAAATGATAGTACTGATTTTCTTTACAAGACTTTCCCCAAATGTCAACTTAGTTTTCAGCTCATTGTCAGTATAGAATATCCTGCTCAGAGGAAATGAAACAGAAGCCATTGGTTCATATTCTTTCAGCAGGGCAAACTCACTTTAATATAAGAGTGCACAGACAGACAGCAGGGTTCATTTACATTGCCACTGGGTTTTTACTTCTACTGATATATCCACGTTAAGAGATATTTACAATAAGCCATGGCTGCTGAAAGACAGACTCCCCTAAACATACTGACCCATATCAAGTTTTCTTTCACAGATAAAGGGATAGTTTACCCCAAAATGTACCTGTACAACTTTCTTTCTTCTGCAGAACACAAAAGATTTTGAACAACACTGGCCTTCACTGAATTTCATTGTATGAAGAAAAAAAAATGGCAATGATTTTCAAAATATCATTTTTTGCAAGAAAAAACTAAACAAAACAAACAAACAAAAAGACAGTTTTGGACTACACAAGGGTAAGTTAATGAAATAATTTTCTATTTCTCGTCACATGCAAACTTGATATAGGAACTGGAACTTTAGCAAGATTGCCTGTTCCCGTGTACACATTATATACTCATCATCAAATGAATGACCTGCACGGGTGTCTCACCCTTTGACAGCTTGGGGTGTGCTGAAAGTAATGAGGATGTAATCTCCTCTTTTGGGTGTGAGGCCCCAGAAGAAGTCCACTCCATTGTAAGCTCGCTCCAGAGTGTGAGACAGATATTTCTCCAGACTGCTCCTGAGTTCTGCTGGTGGGTTATTGTGACCTTTGAACAGCACCTGATTCCCAAAGTCTTTAACCTGTGCATCACATAAAATCACAGACATACAGAAAAGTGCTGTTCCGAAACCTAGTGAGCGGACATGCAGCATCCTAGCTGTAATAGAACTTAATAAGGGAGTGATTTGGAACACTCTACATAGGCATCATGAGAAGAGACCTTTCACTTCGGTTGGTCTGGCATTTGATTTGGTGACAAGATCCTGACACTCATATGTTGTATTGTCCTCTCTTGTCCTTGAACATGCGAGTTCAGGGATTTTTCTCTGAGTCCTGCATACTCTTGTGTAGGTATTGTATTTGGGGCTTGGTGTCTGGACTCCATATACTTTGGTTTCGATCCTAGGATCCTGACAGTCAGGCTCCGGGCACTATCTTGTATCATGTTGTCACCTGTTTCCTATAGACTAAAGTAGACGGCTTATGTTTATGTTAATTTGCTGCGTGCTCTTCTGTCTTGACATTGTGTCTGGTGGTTTTTGTGTTATTTTTTTTATTTTATTTTTTATTAATAAAGACCTTTTTAGTACATCTGGGATGTTCTGTGTTTTGGTTCTGTCGCAATTTCTGAGAAAACCATGCTCGCTTGTAATTATTATAATTTTTTTTGGACACATTTGGAACTTTGTATTTCTGCACTTTTAATGGAAATGTTTCTTTAAAGGTGAAGTGTGTAATTTCCTTTGAAGTTAAAATTCCTTCCCAGTTTATTTTTCAGAGAAAACAACATTACCCATTGGTTGGGCGATGTTCCAAAATAGATAACAAAATAAAATGATAAAATAATAAAAAGCAATTCCGATTGGTGCCAGTAGAACACTAGAATTAACACACTTCACCTTTAAGATGAATTGCATGAGTTGTGTTATTTCAAATTTGTAAGTCATTATGGAAATACAATATGCTAATATAAATAATGTAAATGCCCTCTTTGCAATGTAGATGAGCTGTTGTCTACCCCTACAGACTTATAGAACTATTTTACTACAAATGCTTCTTGCATTATAATATTATAGTTTTATTAATATTTTGAATAAGTTTTCTTTTTTTATATTTTCCATTTTCAATTTTTAGTTTTAAGTTTGTTGTGCATTTTGGTCATTTCTTCTTATTATTTTTTTATATTTATTTTTTTATGAATGTTTATTTTAGTTTTAATTTTGACTTGGCAACTACTTGAAATGAATTTTTTTTAAACTACCTGACATTTATTTATTTATTATTTTTATTCCAGTTCATATTTTTTTTTCATGTTACATTGCTTTTATGGTTTCAGTTTTAGTTTTCATTAAAAAAAAACTAAACCTTAGCATACATATATGTGAAAATCTTCATACAAGGAAGAGAAAGTTTGAATTACCTTTAGGTTTTGAATTTTACCGGGGAGTGAGGAATGCAAACCAACATGCTGAAACAGGGAGGGTTTGTAAGTTTTCTTCAGTCGGGCCTTCTCATTATCGCAGTGTTTCTAAGTGAAATGAATTATAACAATAAACAATGAAATGTCTTACACCAATCTCACAAATAAATAAATAAATAAACAATCAAACAAAAATAAGTGCATATTATATTCAAACTTACTGAGTCTTTCTCAGGATTACACACTTTAACCCACAGGATGTGATCGAGCAGCCAATCGATTGGCTTCTCTTTGTGAAACATCAGGAAGAACTCCACAATCATTGGTAGATCTGATGTGCGGAAAAGCTTCCCTAGAATATGAAAAATTTGTGATTTACTTAATTTCATGCTAGGACACAAATAGTATCATAGATCTGGTCATAGTAAACAGTATTTATGGGAGCTGTGAGACACTGACGATGTTCCTTGAAATCTGATGCTACTGTAAGAAAACCTTTAAATAATCAAGAAGATCTGAACTGAATTATTTTTAATTCAAATATGCAAATAAACAAATCCTTACAGAAAGTGTGTTTGAGTTTTAACAAAGAGGGCTCATATCATATAAGGACCATACATTTGGATTCACAACTGAGACTGCGCAACTAACAACTATTTATCAATGAACTACTGGTCCAGCTGTACAAATAACAAAACGGCAAACATATGAAACAACTGATCAAACAGAAATCGTGAGGATAGAAAGACAGGACATCAATGAACAGAGAGGACAAGGCACTGACCAATGAATCCCAGCTGGGAAAACTCCAGGAAAAGCCACTCCTCTGAAAGCACATGCGCTATATGTTTTTTCATGGACTCAAAGAATCCTTGTTTTGCTACAATATCATCCTCAAGCTGAAACACATGCACAGACTCAGACTGATAAAGGCAATGGAACATAGAGCTAACAATGAGCTGCATGACAGTGGCTTTGGTATTACCTGGACATAGTATGTGCCCTTAGACTGTGCATACAACATAAGGAAACTGTAGTCAAGGTTCTGCTTGGTCCTCCACCTATAATCAGTAAAACAGGTTTCACAATTAAGACACCAGAACAGCGCTCTCTTCCACCCTCAATATCCATAGCTGAAGTGCCCTTGAGCAAGGCACTGAACCTGCTCCTCGGGCGCTGGAGCAAATAGCTGCCCACTGCTCCGGGTGTGTGTTCACTGTGTGTGTTCCTATTCACTGCTGTGTGTGTGCACTTGCATGGGTTAAATGCAGAGCACCAATTCCGAGTATGGGTTAGCATACTTGGCAAATGTCACAACTTTTTTTTTCATATTTGCACAATAGGTGAATCGCTAACCTGACACGCTCCTTGGGATCTCCAAAAGTTTCCTTCAGGTTACTTAAGTCTGGGTAATAGTGAGGAGATGGAGAGATCACCTCTATCACTCCAGAACTGACAGCATCTGGGAGACTCCACAGAGTGAAATACACAGTTACTTGCACTGCCAGCTTAAAGAAACATGGAAACATCTCTTATGAAGCTGATGTGTAATTAAAAAAAACACTCACTTGGTCTGTACACTCTGGACAACAGCTTTCACAAATCTGGCATTTGTCTAAGAGAAGAATGAAAATACATATCAAGAAATAACAAAGTGCACTACCGTTCAAAAGTATGGGATCAGTAAGATTAATTTTTTTATAAATATTTTTTTTTCAGCAAGGATCCATTAAATTGATCACAAGTGACAGTAAAGGTATTTATGATGTTACAAAAATGTTACAAAAGATAATTGCTGTACTTTCTATTCATCAAAATATGTATTGAAATTTCCACAAAATTATTAAGCAGCACAAATAATTCTTGGGCAACAAAATCAGCATAGATCATGTGACACTGAAGACTGCAGTAATATCTGCTGAAAATTCAGCTTTGCCATCACAGGAAATACATTAACACATTAACAAATCGTAATGATTCCCAACTTTTGATCGGTAGTGTATATTGTAAACAACTTCTGCACACTGCTCCAAGATCAGTAAAAAGAAGAACATTTATGCATATCGTGAAACATTTTTAGCTCCAGCTAATTGTATTAAATGAGCCCACAAATTCACATTAGTTCAGATCAACCACAGTAAAGACTTTTGTAAACAAAACTTTTCTTTGTATACAAGTCCAGTCCTCACGTACCACTGCTCTGCATATTTTGCATGTCTCTCTTATTTAACACACCAGAGCTCCATGCTTGAACTCTCTTCCAATAAACAGGATCCCTACACAGTGTCCACTGAAGTTAACTTCGGAACATTCATTCACCGATTTGTGCACTGCCTGCAGTGTCTTCACAAACATACGAAACTTAGAGAAGTGACATAATATACCTCTGTAAATAGACACAATTTAAATTCATGTCTCGCACACTTTAATGTCCGGTCCCTTCGGACTACTGACGGACTATCCTGTGAAGTACACTTTGCAGGGCACTTACGGTCAAATAGAACACATTTCTGAAGTGATAACAAAAACATACAAAATGTACAAAGCAGTGGCACGTGGGGACTGGACTGGAAAACTCATAACATAAAGTGGCTTCATAGGAATGAATTGATATAACACCATAAAGTTTAATGCAACCTTACCAGAGGAACAAAACTGATAAAGCCAGGAGAGATATAAGAGAACAAAGAGCACAAGTAAAAGGTTACCTCGGCAATAAAGACTACAATGACAATATCTTTCCTCTCGGCAGTTGATAGGTCAAATAGGAGAGACTGGAGTGTGTTCACTAGATAACTCTGTTTCTGCCTGTGCACGGTGGGCACCCCTAACACCAGAGACACTGTGTAAACAGTTAAAACTGTGTGTCAGCTTGTCTTCCTATGGTGAGACTGCATTACAGTGATTATGTATGCGTAAAACTATTAGAAACGATAAAGCTGACAAAGTAAAAGAAACACTATGAAAGCATGGGTTCAAAAATAAATAAAACATCATAATACAACTTAGATTAGCAGGAAAATTAAAAGTGCTCATGTTTAAGTGAAGGGGTTTTAGGGGCTAATTAGGGTTTCAAATAAAATGTTGCAACTGTGATGCTTTGCTGCTTGAATGATACTCAGCAGGCAATTTAACAAAACATGGCTGGCAGTGTAACAGCAGAGATGCATGAAAGAAAAGAGCAACATTTATTATGCAAAAAGAAGGCCAGAATGTAGTATGCAAATATTACAATGATATCTTTGCTTGTGGTTACATTTTATAGATGGGAAATTGAGATCTTAGCTTCTTATGTAAAGCCACAGTTGGTCTTTTTTCCCTTAATAGAAGTTTAAAACATTAAGATGTTGATATTACCTATGCCAAGTATGTTTAAATCAAATTAAATTGCTACATTGCAAGCATTGTAACAATAAAAAATAGCAAAAATTGATCATGGGAACAGACCTCCAGTGCGTCGCTGCCCCAGGTGAACGATGGGTTTCAGACTGTCCTCATGCTCCTTCAGGTGAGGCAAGTAGATGTAGGCATTAGGCTGTGAAGGCAACAAGTGTCGAAGGACCCTCTCTTCTAATATAGCTAAAAATGCGGATAAAATACTGCATAACTGTATAGACACAAATATTACAGCAAGAAATGTTCTTGGACTCACCTGAGGAGTTGCTGATTGTGCGATTCAATGTAGCAATGCTGCGGTTTTGAAGTTGACCAAGCACTTTAGACAGTTCTTTTGATAAGACCTCCCCTTGTTTTTCTGCCCGCAGTAACCTCTCATAGACCGAATGTAGCTGAAATGGCAAGTTATCTGAAACACAGAAGTCATCTCATGATGTGAATTAAAAAAGATGTTTCGGGTTGAAAACAAGTTCATTAAACTTTATTAACAAGTTATATCAATCATCATGTTTAATTGCTGCCTATAGAAACTCAAAGCTGATTCATTTGGCTTTTTGCTAACTACAATTCTTCCCAACACAAGCTACCCCATATAACTTTAAGGAAGCGTTTAGTGTTTCAGGAAGTTTTGTACTGGTGAATATATGCTGCTATGCACGGTATACATTTATCTCTGTTGATGAGCTGCAAAAGTTCCTTTTTGCCTCGATGCACTTTGTTATTTGGCATATGATTTCATCTAATTCCTACACTGAAGCACAGGGCTTGTCAAAAAGTTTACTTATTATATTAAATTAAATTTGAGATATCAAATTGCAATTTTTGAGCACTTTGTTTTATTAAAAACTGCTCAAATTTCAAAACCAGAAATCACCTTTTTAACATGTTATCCATCTTTTGTATTATTGACATCATTTAATTTAATCAAAATGTAATTATGTCTCACATGAAAGAAACTTAAGTTCCTGCGATACCAGTTTGTCTGGCATACAGCAGTCTAGACAGCCACATTGACAACTGAAAAAAAAAAAAAAAACTTAATTTCTAAAAACAAAAATCTAAATTACGGCTTCTTTAGCATTGATATACAACTCCTTCAAGTCTAAAATGTCAGTTACAGAAATTGTCAAACAAACAAAACAAGAAAATTGTTGATAAATGCATATTCCGAATAACCAATCGGAATAGCTATTTTTGAGGCAGTCTTCACAGGATGATCATGCTCACCTGACTTTGATGTGTGCCAGGAGGTTAACAACATCAACGCATATAAAAAACAGGCGACAAAGAAAAGTTTTCCATACAAGGACCTCATCTCATTACACGAAAAACCAGAATACAACTCATAAAATGCTGCTTCTTTCCCGCGACGTCTGGATGATCCTTTTAAAATGCACCCTGCTCTCTCAGACCAGGCCCAGGTCAGCTACATTGTGGCGAAACGCGCTGTTAGTTGATGCCTTGGTTCCTCACGAAGCATTTAAAAAGATTCCGCTCACACCTCCTGAGCAGCAGCAGCAGCGCCATCCTCCACCTCTCCAGCTCATCAGTATTCATCCAGTCGATGCATATTAATGAGGACGCGGCTGATAGTAGTATACTGCCGTGTTCATTTTTACATATTGCGTTTAATCGTCTGTCAAACGTCTCCCCTGTTTGGTCATTTATAGGAATGATACGGAGCTTTCCGACTCAATGAAGGATTGTATGTGGAGAAAGTGACACCTAGGGGTGTAGTCTGACAACACTTAAGACGTGAACCTCTTTCTCAGGGGTCACCAAACTCTTTATATTTGTTACATGTTAAAAAAAGGCATAATATCTGTCTTTATTTCTTTTTAAATTCCTTTTTAAACCTCCATTGATTAAAATTAGGCCTTTGACTTGTCTTGTTAAATAGACAGGTAAGCTTAGCCCATTATTCTCCGTTCTCTATTTCACATGACAAGTCAAAAACTAATTTGTAAAAACGGTATAGGCCTATGCTATATTATCAAAGTTTTTTTTTTCTATGACTAATGTGTGTGTTAAATACTGGTCATATAGATATAAAGTTATATTTAAAGATAAAAAACGTATTTTACATGCCCTTATTTGTAAAGATGTATTATATTTGATTATATTATATTTTATATTTGACATACGAGTTACTGTCTGTATTCTATGTGTGTGCGTTAGTGCAGCAGCGCAGTAGATTAGAACGGCGATTAATTTACCTGTACAATAAACTGTTTAGAATGTGCATTCTCTTGTTAAATTTCGAGCATCCAGTAATATAATCACACATGTCTTGTGGAGCTTTCGGAGTATACATTTATTTATCATTTTAGCTGTAAATGTGGAAGTCCTTTAAATATTTATTATCGTGTTGTGCCCTCTATAGCATCAGCGACGAGTCGACGTCAAGCATTGAAGTCGATTAGTCTGTGCAACCCCTAATATGTAGGCTATGTGCTGTACATGTGGAAGAATTGACAATAAAGCAAACATGACTTGATATTTATCCATTTTTGTGGTAAATTTGGGGTAAATATATGTAAATTAGTGTTTTTGTTTCTCGAAGAAAATAAATGTTCCCTGATTACTCATGTAGTGTTAATTTACTATAAAAGAATACTTGCTCTAAAATATATCAATAATGCACTTAGACTTTTATTATCATCCTCCAGGGTTAGCAGTGTAATGAGCTCCTTACAGTCTGGCACAGATGCCAGATTCAAACTAGACAGGCCCAGAGCATTCAAAACAACTGACATAGATCATAGACATTATAGAACTACAGAAGAGGATTTCAGAAAATCATGCTGTGTGGATCAAGTACCCTAAATATACACAGTACTGTTTTTTTCTCTCTCCCTGAAGTGATGCAACAGGTTACTTCTGGTCAGATGAGTTGACCTTGACCACATGACAGAGTTCTGCAATAAGAAAAAATAAAATAAAAATAATACTAATGTGCAATTAATTCAGTCACTCTTAATTCTGATTTCTTTTGGATTTGTGGGTTAAATTATGATCTAAACATGTTCTAGATTTTGTGAGATTTACCTGTAACTTCTGTATCTGAAATCATGTTTTATACACATTTATAAAAGATATTGAATCTTAAATGACCAGGAGCTGTAGCTGCTCTACATCAGAACTAATAACTACAAACACTGAAACCCAAACTGACCTGTTACATCATCATAGGAGTACTGGGTTTCTCTTTTCAATCCAAGACATTCAGCTTGCTTCCAGTAGTTGTCCATGTCAGACTCGGTTCGGTTGCTCTCTCTCTCTGCAGGAACAAAGAAGAAATAACTGAATGCTTTTTCACTTCACAATTGTTCATGGAATACATAATTTTAATATGATGCAATGTGTCTACATCTATTCCTATGGATTTTGTGACTTACTGAATAAGTATAAAGAATATATGGTCTCATTTTTAACTTGGTTGTTGAAGTTTATGGTGAGACAGTCAGGACAGGATGGCAAGAACTTGCCCTCTGAAACTACTTCATTTCCTGTGCACCAAAAACACCAACATTACATGCATTAGTACTTAGAGCCAGTGAGTTTTACCTGAAATAAATAAGCCTGTGTTAACTTACCACTGGCATACAAAATACTATCATTAACAGTTGTGTTAATGGTGCAAAATCTACACTTTCCATTTCTGAGAGTGAGAGAGATATTTGTCACGATCGGTGTTACAGAAAACACAGGAGAAGGAACCAATCGCAGGTAAGTCATTTATTAAAGGGTAATCCAAAAGGGGAAAACAGTCCAGGCAGGGTCAAAACCAGAATATCCAAATCCAAACATAAACAAGACACAAAGACAAGGCAAGGCAAGGCAAGATGACGGACATGAATAAACTTTCAACATTAAACAAGGACTCCGTAACACAGACTCAGACAGACCGGGTATAAATAGACAGAAGGATAATGAGGGAACAGGAGACAGGTGGGGAACAATCAATTACTAACAAGGAGGAAGGTGACCAAATAAGGGAACAGGAAGTGATAAGGTGACAGACACCGTGAGAAAGGGGGACATCTAGTGGAAACCCAGGGACACAACCCAGACACTGTGACAGTACCCCCCCTCTACGGAGCGGCTCCCAGACGCTCCACGACAGACACAAAACAGAGACCAGGAGGGAGGCGGACAGGTGGAGGCTCAGGGGGAGGGACGGAGGGCCAGAAAAAAAATCATGGGGAACAGATACCAGAATTGTAGACACAAAACAGAGAGACCAGGAGGGAGGAGGACCGGAGGAGGTTCAGGGGGAGGGACGGAGGGCCAGGCTCACAGAGAGGAACAGGGACAGGAGTGAACACAAAAACAAAAAACAACATGAAGACCCTTCAGGGCGGGGCAGAAGACCACCACGTCCGTGTGGTGGAGACTGGAGTCCCCCAGGGCGGAGCAGAGGACCACCACAACCGTGTGGTCAGGCCGGAAGCCTCCCAGGGCGGAGCAGAAGACCACCACAGCCGTGTGGTCAGGACGGAAGCCCCCCAGGGCGGAGCAGAAGACCACCACAACTGTGTGGTCAGGACGGAAGCCCCCCAGGGCGGAGCAGAAGACCACCACAACCGTGTGGTCAGTACGGAAGCCCCCCAGGGCGGAGCAGAAGACCACCACGTCCTTGTGGACGAAGCCAGAGTCCTCCAGGGCGGAGCGGAAGACCCCCACAACCGTGTGGTCAGGGCGGAAGGCCCCCAGGGCGGAGCAGAAGACCACCACAGCCATGTGGTCAGGACCAGAGCCTCCCAAGGCGGAGCAGACCTCCGTGCGGCTGGATCAATGGGACAACGAAACTCTGGTAATCCCCTGGTGTCCTTACTGGACTCCAGAAGATTGGTGCTGGCCTGACACTGCTCATGAAGATCACTGGTGACTTGTATTTGCTCATGAAGATCAATGGTGACTTGCCTTTGTTCATGAAGATCAGAGGTGACTTGCCTTTGTTCATGAAGATCAGAGGTGACTTGACTCAGTCCTTGAAGATCAGAGGTGACTTGACTCAGTCCTTGAAGATCAGAGGTGACTTGACTCAGTCCTTGAAGATCAGAGGTGACTTGACTCAGTCCTTGAAGATCAGAGGTGACTAACCCTGACTCTGGAGGATCAGCGGTGACTAGCCCTGACTCTGGAGGATCAGCGGTGACTAGCCCTGACTCTGGAGGATCAGCGGTGACTAGCCCTGACTCTGGAGGATCAGCGGTGACTAGCCCTGACTCTGGAGGATCAGCGGTGACTAGCCCTGACTCTGGAGGATCAGCGGTGACTAGCCCTGACTCTGGAGGATCAGCGGTGACTAGCCCTGACTCTGGAGGATCAGCGGTGACTAGCCCTGACTCTGGAGGATCAGCGGTGACTAGCCCTGACTCTGGAGGATCAGCGGTGACTAGCCCTGACTCTGGAGGATCAGCGGTGACTAGCCCTGACTCTGGAGGATCAGCGGTGACTAGCCCTGACTCGGGAGAGTTCACTGGCACCTGACTCGACTCGGGAGAGTTCACTGGCACCTGACTCGACTCGGGAGAGTTCACTGGCACCTGACTCGACTCGGGAGAGTTCACTGGCACCTGACTCGACTCGGGAGAGTTCACTGGCACCTGACTCGACTCGGGAGAGTTCACTGGCACCTGACTCGACTCGGGAGAGTTCACTGGCACCTGACTCGACTCCGGAGAGTTCACTGGCACCTGACTAGGCTCCGGAGGTTCAACTGGAACCTGACTTGACTCCGGAGGGTAAACTGAGACTCATCCTGTGCAGCGGCGCTCGGCAAGCAGCCATCTTGGGCCATGACTCTGGACAGGCGGCCCTCTTGTACTGTGGTGCTGGGCTGGCGGCCATCTTGTACTGTGGCGCTGGACCGGTGGCCAATTTGGGCATTGGCACTGGGCTAGCGGCCATCTTGTGCTGTGGCGCTGGACTGACGGCCATCTTGTGCTGTGGCGCTGGACTAACGGCCATCTTGGGCTGTGGCGCTGAACTGGTGGCCAATTTGGGCATTGGCGCTGGGCTGGCGGCCATCTTGTACTGTGGCGCTGGACCGGTGGCCAATCTGGGCATTGGCGCTGGGTTAGCGGCAATCTTGTGCTGTGGCGCTGGACTGACGGCCATCTTGTGCTGTGGCGCTAGGCTGACGGCCATCTTGGGCTGTGGCGCTGAACCGGTGGCCAATTTGGGCATTGGTGCTGGGCTGGCGCCATCTTGGGCTGTGGCGCTGGAACGGTGGCCAATTTGGGCATTGGCGCTGGGTAAGCGGCCATCTTGTGCTGTGGCGCTTGGCTGATAGCCATCCTGGGCAGTGGTGCTGGACTGGCGGCCATCTTGGGTTGTGGCGCTTGGCTGGTAGCCATCCTGGGCAGTGGTGCTGGACTGGCGGCCATCTTAAGTTGTGGCGCTTGGCTGGTTGCCATCCTGGGCAGTGGTGCTGGGCTGACGACCACCCCACCGGAAGAGACAGAAGTGGCTGGGGCATCCCACCGAAGCCGATGCTGCAGGTAGCGCACGAATTCCCAGAATTCCAGTGTCTCTAACTGCGCCATCTTCTCCTGAGACACTGGATCATCCAGCCCGCCATTGAAATAGTCCTTGAGGGCCGCATCGTTGTAGCCCATGCCCTCGGCCAGGGACCAGAACACCTGAGCCAGGGCACCCACTTCATTGCCCTCTTGGCGGAGGGCGATCAACCGAAGGTACTTGGTTCGCCGCTCCGCCATCTTGGCTGGGGAACGGAAAAATGACATACCGCTGGTTCCTACTTTGACGGAGTCCTTCTGTCACGATCGGTGTTACAGAAAACACAGGAGAAGGAACCAATCGCAGGTAAGTCATTTATTAAAGGGTAATCCAAAAGGGGAAAACAGTCCAGGCAGGGTCAAAACCAGAATATCCAAATCCAAACATAAACAAGACACAAAGGCAAGGCAAGGCAAGGCAAGGCAAGGCAAGGCAAGGCAAGGCAAGGCAAGGCAAGGCAAGGCAAGGCAAGGCAAGGCAAGGCAAGGCAAGGCAAGATGACGGACATGAATAAACTTTCAACATTAAACAAGGACTCCGTAACACAGACTCAGACAGACCGGGTATAAATAGACAGAAGGATAATGAGGGAACAGGAGACAGGTGGGGAACAATCAATTACTAACAAGGAGGAAGGTGACCAAATAAGGGAACAGGAAGTGATAAGGTGACAGACACCGTGAGAAAGGGGGACATCTAGTGGAAACCCAGGGACACAACCCAGACACTGTGACAATATTAGATTCAGAATGCTGGTCATCATAATGATAAAACTCATTTAGTTTAGTTTAGGATTACAGGACAGCCTTACCGCATATCCCCTTGACTGAGCGTTAGAGTTTTTGCAAGAGTGCTTGGGCCAAACTCCATCCATGAGCTGTTCACAGTCTTCAAGATATCTGTAAATAAGTGGTGATCAGCTATGCCTTCAAGGAAGATCCATTTACCCATGATCTGTTTGGAAGAGAAAAGAAGATAAATAATCTCCCATAGTGTTAATTTGCTATAAAAGAGTACTTGCTCTTAAATATATTAATGCACTTACACTTTTATTGTCATCCTCCAGGGTTCGCGGTGTTATGAGCTCCTTACAGTCTGGCAGAGATGCCTGATTCAAATTAAACAGGCCAAGAAGAGCAGCCAAAACCACAGAAGTAGACATTATAGAACTTCAGTAGAGGATTCTTTAGAACATTACGCTGCACCACCTGGGGAACAAGTACTTTATATAGAACAGCTTATCACATATTGTCATCTGGATGTTCTGAAGTGATGCAATAGTTAGCTTTTTTTTTTGGTGATGCCAGTGCCAGTAATCTGAAACAATTTAAATGGGTCAAATTGTGGACTTTAGCGACCAGGAATGCAAAACATGCAAGTAATTGTGGAACAAAATAATTTTCTTATTTTTCTTTTTATTGGTACAGTCTTTAAGGTACATAAAAAAAAAGAAAATTGTCAAAGAAAAACAATATTTATAAAATATATTAATAATAACAGTATCCATAAAATATATTAAATCATCAAAATCATTGCATTTTCATTTTCATTTTATTATAATAGATTTAGTTCTGTAAATGACACTTTACTGATCTGACCTTATTTGACCGTCCTTCCCACAGTAGTACATTATTTTATAAAATGACATTGGTATTTCCATTAAATTTCCCAAGCACAGTCAATTTTCTATGCCCTTCATGATTCATGTAAATTCTCAAACTATTTTAATAAGGGGAATGTATGAATACATCACACTTTATGAAATTTATGGTCAAGTCATTTTAGGACATTTGCTCTCTACATCTTCAGAATCAAAATACTACATGTATATATTGTTAGATTTTTGAACTCTAGCACAATATTATTTGCCGTCACTCTTTAGTGAGCTGACAGACTCTGTGAACTGTAAATCATTAACGTTTAGTGATTCTTAGAAATCTTCTTACCAACTACTTTAGTCACTTGCTTTGGTCAGAGATTGAAAGTCAAGGAAAAAGTTATTGTGGAAATTATGGTTTAAGTGGAATAAATTAAATTGATGGATAACAAGTCCCAGTGATCAGAAATAAAATGGGCAGTAGTAAAATAGGACAACTTTGAGTCACTGCACTGTTTAGACATGGACAGTCCCAGCGATAAGGTTTATCTCTTTCGGTTTTGTCTATGTGCCTGATCTGGTCGATTATTCTTTGCCCTTTCTGCTCACGAAGCTCCTGTTGACTGTAGTGAGAGATCAAAGAGATATCATCGGGGCTGTAAGAGGATGGCTGAGGGCAGTCCAACCAATCAGTGGCCAGAAGCCGAGGGTATCCTTCTTCAGGGGTGGAGCCTGGGTGAGTAAATTTCCAGTAGGAACTGCCTTTGAAAAGGTAGGTTGGACCTGATTGATATAGAAAATAAAAAATATATAAATAAATCAGTAGCGCTCTTAAACACATACATTCCCATGCAATGCAGTAGTACTGATATATTTTAACTAATGGTTTTGAAGAAACCCACCCTTAAAGTCCCCAGTCCTTTCTCTCTCTTCGGCATTCTCCATGATGATTCCATTCACTCCTTCTTCAATGAGCTCTCTCCAGACTGCGCTTTCCTCACCTTGCCCTCCTTCCTCTCTCACAGACCCCCATACCACACCCTGCTTTGGGTCCCAGTGCAATCCTTGCCACCCTCCTTCTGAGTCCTCAGGAGCCAGAGTAGACAGAGGCTGAGGGAAACCCTCTTGGAGAGACAGATCCTTAAACAGCCAAACCTGGGAACCTGCACATATATGTTTAGTAGTTTACTTTAAGTAGAGTAGTGTCAAGTCATTGGTGTAACTGATGATCACTTGCACGTAAAAATAGCAAGGTTGTAGAAATGATCTGAAAATATGTTTTACGTAAAATTAAAAGGTATGTTTTTATAGCGTGTCTATTTACACTAAGTGCAAATAACTTGTTGGCAAAGGGTATTTACTCTAGCTCTGCCCACCAGACAACAACAACAACAACAAAAAACATCCGGTAACAGGAATAATGGGGTGGAGAGGAAGGATATATGTAGCCAGCATCCATATCACCCTGCAGCCCAAGACTGGTTGCCCACAGAAGCTAAGCAGGGTTGAGCCGGTCAGTACCTGGATGGGAAACCTCCTGGGAAAACGTACTCGGTTACTAACGTAACCTCGGTTCTCTCTAGAAGAGGGAACGAGTACTGCGTCTTAGCTAAGACGCTACGGGAAAAGTCTCTTTTCACGAAATACTGAAGCAAAAAATTATCCTTAATTTAGAATTTTTGTAAAGCGCATTTGCAGCAGCACACAGCCATAGGCGAGACGGCTCGCTCGCTCATTGGCTGCTCTGCGGCAACTGCACAGCCTATCGAGCGCAGGCTGATGCAACATCAGACCCTTCGCGCCCTTCATGCCACTTCCCGCCGAAACGGGTGTGGCCCAACCCTATAAAAGGAGCTCGAAAAGGCTGACTCACCTGATTTATTTCATCGCCGAAGCGAACCAGAGTGAATCGTACGCACGGCAGAGAACGCAGTACTCGTTCCCTCTTCTAGAGAGAACCGAGGTTACGTCAGTAACCGAGTACGTTCTCTTACGAGAGTTCTCTCGTACTGCGTCTTAGCTAAGACGCTACGGGAACCCCATGTAAAGCGCCGTGCGCGCAGGGATCACACACCAATAAACCTGGAAGCAACGCCCAGGATTTACAGTGCACAGTCACCCGAGGGACTCACAGAGAGTCCAGGACAGGAGGGCGGGGGGGACCCTCTGCCCCATATCTAGCAGCACCCGTAGATGCGGCAATATGACATCACACAGTCGAGGCAAGGCCTGACCAATGTGGCAATGCGGGTCTTACGCAATACTGCCCATATAACAGTCGGCAGCGCATAACGCTCGCGATCTCAGAGTTCCAATCAGGGCCCTGACTCGACTATACCGACAGCAGCCTTGCTTGCAAGGCGGGAACCTCCAGGTTATAGAACCTGATAAATGTAGACGGCGAGGCCCAACCTGCCGCCATACATACATCCTTCAAGGAGATCCCTGTAGACCACGCCCATGACGAGGCGACGCCCCTTGTGGAGTGTGTTCTGACGCCCAGTGGGCAATGAAGGCCCCTGGAAGCGTAAGCTAATGCTATGGTGTCAACTATCCATCTGGATAGAGTCTGTCTCAAAACAGCCATTCCCTTGGAACGTCCACTGAACGAGACAAACAGCTGCTCAGTCTGTCTAAAGACAGCGGAGCGAGACACATAAGCTCTTAAAGCCCTAACAGGGCAAAGAAGACTCGAGCCTCCATCCTCTCCTGACACCGACAGGGCAGACAGGGCAATAACCTGAGCCCGAAACGGCGTGTTGAGGGATTTCGGCACATAACCGTGCCTAGGTTTGAGTATGACCCTTGAGTCATTAGGCCCAAACTCCAAGCACGACTGGCTCAACGAGAGCGCGTGCAGGTCACCCACACGCTTCACTGAAGCCAGAGCCAACAAGAACACTGTCTTGAACGACAGATGCTGGAGGCTAATCGTTTGGATAGGCTCAAAAGGGGGACCCTTCATGGCCTCCAAAACCGCCGCGAGGTCCCATATAGGGACTGACGGGGGTCTGGGAGGATTCAGCCTCCTAGCTCCTCCAAGGAAGCGGATGACTAAATCGTTCCTTCCTATTGACTGAGCGAGCGCTGTCTCAGAAAACGCTGCGATGGCCGCCACATAAACTTTGAGCGTGGATGGGGCTCTGCCCTCATCCAACAGCTCCTGTAGGAAGGAGAGAACCTCCGTCACCTCACAACTAAGGGGTGAACATCCCCGAGCGGTGCACCAGCTGGAGAACACTGACCACTTCGAGGCATACAGCCGTTGTGTCGACGGAGCTCTAGCCGGAGTGATGGTATTTAGCACTCCCACTGAGAGATCAGTGGGTAACCGTTGAGCGCCCACACATGGAGGGACCACAACTCCGGTTGAGGGTGCCAAATCGAGCCCCTGGCCTGCGAGAGGAGGTCCCTCCTCAACGACACTGACCACGGGGCGGTGTCTGCTAACTGCATTAAATCTGGGAACCATGGTTGGTTCTTCCAAAATGGTGCTACAAGCAGTATTGAATATCTCGTTTCTCTCACCCGTTCTATCACCTGCGGAAGGAGGGAGACGGGGGGGAAAGCATAAAGCGGGCAGCACGGCCATCTCCGTGACAGCGCGCTTTCGTTCTTGGAAAAGAACGCGGGGGAGTGAGCGTTTTCGTGGGACGCGAAGAGGTCCACCTCCGCCCTGCCAAATCTCTCCCACAACAGCCGGACTGTTTGCGGGTGTAGAGACCATTCGCCCGTGGGAATGTTGTTTCTGGACAGCCTGTCTGGACCCAGATTCTGTAGCCCAGGTACATGAACTGCCCTCAGCGAGCGCAAGTTACGCTGAGCCCAAACCAGGAGGCGTTCCGCCAACCTGCACAGGTTTCGGGACCCGAGACCGCCCTGGCGATTTATGTAGGACACCACAGACATGTTGTCCGAACGGACTAAGACGTGGTGGCCCTTGATTCGGGGACAAAAGCGCGTCAGTGCGTTCTCCACTGCCAGCATTTCCAGACAGTTGATATGTTGGAGCTTTTCCCGTTCTGACCACAGGCCAAAGGACGGTCTGCCCTCGAGCAGCGCTCCCCATCCCGAAGTGGAGGCGTCCGTCGACACCATCTTCACTTTCGAGGAAGTCCCCAGGCCTACACCTGATTGGTACCAGTCGTTCGCTGTCCAGGGTTTCAGGGCTGTAACGCCGATCAGATACCCACGCTCCGCGCGGTACCCACGCTTTCAGCCAGAACTGCAGGGGGCGCATGCGGAGCAGGCCAACTGAAGAACTGGAGATGCTGAGGCCATGAGACCCAGCATCCTCTGAAATTCTCTGACCGAAACGGTCGCGCTGCAGTGGAGAGAACTCGCTGCGCGCTGAATGCCCAACACGCGCTGTGGTGACAGCCGCGCCGTCATGGAACGTGAGTCCAAAGCTATACCCAAAAACAGTATAGTCTGACTGGGGTTCAGCGAACTCTTCGTCCAGTTGACACTGAGATCGAGGTGATCGAGTAAAATGGCCCCGTGTTCCACGAGCTCCGCTCGTGATTGAGCCAGAATCAGCCAGTCGTCCAAATAGTTCAGCACTCGCATGCCTCTGAGTCTGAGAGGAGCGAGCGCTGCGTCCATGCACCTCGTAAACGTACGAGGAGCTACGGACAAGCCGAACGGCAGGACTGTAAACTGGTATGCCTGGCCCTTGAAGGCGAATCTCAAATATCGCCTGTGACTTGACGCTATCTGTATTTGAAAATACGCGTCCTTCAGATCTATTGACATGAACCAGTCTCCTCTGCGAATATGCGCGAGGAGTTTCCTGGTCGTAAGCATTCTGAAACTGTGTTTCACTAATGCCTTGTTCAGCTGTCTTAGATCCAGTATGGGCCTGAGACCCCCGTCTTTCTTGGGCACTAGAAAGTATCTGCTGTACAGCCCCCCCTCGCTTTGAGCTTGAGACACAGGCTCTACAGCCCCTTTGCTCAACAGTTTTGATATTTCGGCCCGAAGTATGTGTGCTACTTCTGTTTTGACCGCAGATTCGACGTGCACTAAAAAGCGCGGAGGGCGTCGAAAAAACTGTAGCGAGTAGCCTCTCTTTATAATGTCTAGCGCCCAATCCGGAACCCCTGGAAGCGCTGACCATGCGTCTGCATGAACGGCTAGGGGTTGGATGCGAAGCGCGCTCTGTTGCTGGGCAATGGCAGCGCTTCGATGCGCTCTAACACGGGCGTTAAGCCTGTGACATTTGAGGCGGTGAGCGCGCTGATCACAGCGAGCAGATCGCTCGTCCTCGCCCCCCCCCCCCCCCCACGGTGCTTAACCGAGTGAGGGAGGGCTGAGCGGGTCCCGTGGCACTTGTGCTGTCTGTGAGTAATTGTGGGCTGTAAGCGTGCACATTTACTGCTTTAGACTCGCTGTCTGCCTGGGCAGAACGAACGTGCACGAGTTTCGTTTTTACAGAAACCACATGACGCGTGTGACATAGTGTTTGTGGGCACTGAGGAGTGGGCACGTTTACTATGCGGTGCGTGCGATCGACTTGACTCGCTTTTATGGGCGCGAGCCCTGTGTAAAGGGCTGTGCTTATATGTGGAGATGGGCACTGAGCAGTGGGCATCGTCACTACATTTATAGCACCATCGGCCGTGGCCGGGACACCAGAAATTACACCCTTTTCGGGAAATATCTGGGTAGCCGTGATAACGGTTTTTGTGTGCAGGCAAGCGGGCAACCCTACAGGCTTGCACATTGCAAAAGAAGCTGAAACAGTTACAATCCCTGGAACTGAAACAGCGACGCGCTTGGGTGGAAGTGACTGGTAGTTCCTGTTTTTAGCATCATCCAGTGCGGAGAATGCTAGTGAGACAGACGAACGAGTTCGCGCTGAATATGGAGCATTCCAAGCCTTTGCCACCTCTTCGTGAAGCTCAGGAAGAAATGAGGCGGGCTTTGAGAAGTACGCGGCGGCAGACAGCGGGCGCTGCCCATCGGGAAGCGATGCAGGGGAGGCCGGTGAAGCAGGGCGAACCGGCGAACTCGGTTGAGCTGGAGGCGGTTCCGGTAAACGCTGGGAGCGGCGCTTTTTACGGCGCTGCGGCGCTGCGGCACAGCGGAGGATGCAGGCTCGGAGAAGAATGCCAGGCGAGTCCTCAGAGTCACCATTGGCAACAGCTCGCAGTGAGGGCATCCGCCGTCAGCGAGCGCGAGCGCTGCATGATCCTCACCCAGGCAGGAGACACAGATGACGTACTGGTCTCCCTCGCTGAGTGGGACTCTGACGAGCCGCAGGAAGGCATCTTAAAAAAGACGCAAGCTCTTTTACGAGTGTGTGTCGCAGGGCGAACACACACAAGGATATAAAAGGATATAGGCGCTGGAGAGCGCAGCAGGAACGGCAGTGGAAGGCGGCGAAGGCCAGCAGCTTCAGAAGTGGCTCGTCCCGCTGAGATGCTTATCAGACGTCGCTTGCTTCCTTCGTGATCCAACGATGCGTGAGCTTCGCTGAAGAGATGAAAAATCAGGTGAGTCAACCTTTTCGAGCTCCTTTTATAGGGTTGGGCCACACCTGTTTCGGCGGGAAGTGGCATGAAGGGCGCGAAGCATCAGCCTGCGCTCGATAGGCTGTGCAGTTGCCGCAGAGCAGCCAATGAGCGAGCGAGCCGTCTCGCCTATGGCTGTGTGCTGCTGCAAATGCACTTTACAAAAATTCAAAATTAAGGATAATTTTTTGCTTCAGTATTTCGTGAAAAGAGACTTTTCCCTTAACGTCTTAGCTAAGACGCAGTACGAGAGAACTCTCGTAAGAGATTTAGGTTGCTGCTGGAAGAGGTGTTAGTGAGACCAGCAGGGGGTGCTCACCCTCTAGGGTGTCTTTTGAAAAGAGCAGAGGAGTAACCTCGGCATCCTGGCCAAAATCACCCATTGGCCTGCTCTGACCATCATGGCCTCCTAACAATCCCCATATCTACTGATTGGCTTCATCACTCTGTCAATGTCTGACAATAAGCTGGTGTGTGGTGGGTGTTCTGGTGCACTATGGCTGCCGTCACATCATCCAGGTGGATGCTGCACTCTGGTGCAGGATGAGGAGATACCCCCTCAAAATGTAGAGCGCTTTGAGTGCTATATAAGTGTAATTAATTATTATTATTATATAACAAAATTACTAAAGGTCTCAGATTATAATAAATATAAATATATTCACTGAATATGTTGAATGAGTATACTGCATGCTGTTTTTATAAATGTACTACAATACATTATGATGCAAATAGCATCTGCCTATAAGCATTAATAGCATTCAATACACTAAGTGAAAATAACATCTTACTACTATTTAGGAAGTCTGTATTTTACTACTATTAAACAGAGGTGTAAAGTATTTGAGTAAATGTAATTAATTAATGTATTTGATTAACTTTTTTATAATACTCTGTAGTTTTACTGAGTATCAAAGATATTAGCAACTTTTACTTTCTATTTCACTACATTTTTGAATAAGCTTCTGTACTCTTTACTCCACTACATTTGTAATGAGTGTTGCAATTACACATTTCGCTTTGCATGACACCTAGCTTTTTCTGCAGCAGTTTATTTCTGCTACAAAAGAAGTGATGCTTCTCAACATTTTCTTGTTTTTCACTGGCATGTCTCTTTGACTAGTGCATCTATGAGCCTATATTTAATATAAGTAAAATACTTAAGTACTGTTAAAATCAGACTTTTACTAAAATTGCTTTGGCATTGGTGACTTGTAACTTAATTTATTATTTGCATTATGGCCGAGTCAAATAAATCTCTTTGTATTACATAAATCAACTCTTAAAAGTGTGGTGCACAGTTGGAATTCAGCATGAATGTGGGTTTGTGAAGTGATTGTGCTGGGAAACTGACCACTGATAAATATGATGGCATGATCTGTGTGTCTTTCCATAACCGCTCGCAGTGGAGGCAGTGAAGAAGGAAGAGCTGACCAAAGCCTCTGTACAGGAACAGCCCTGACTGACACCAGACCACCTCTGCTCACTCTCCACATGTTCTGCCCTGCAAAATGCATGAGGAAAGGTAAGAGAGACATAAAAGGTAGGAGAAATATAAATAGTTTGTACTGCGGTGACACTGCCTGGATGGATACAGAGTGTTGTATACCAATAACAGCAGGGGCGAGCATGATTTCACCAAGTACAACATGTTCCTGGATCAACATCCTTGTTGATCCTGGACCAACATTCCAATCAACCAATCAGAACTGAGATATAACTTTTCAGAAAATATCTATTTTAGGTTTACAATCAGAGTTAGGTGCTTCCACACCCTTGTTAATCAGCTATTATTTCCTACTGATTTTAGGAATAAATTATGGGTAGGGTTAGGTTTAGGGGTATAGGGATTGGGTTAAGTCTATATTTTTGGACAATAATGTTGACCCAGGATCATCAGAAGATGTTGATCCAGGAACATGTCTTACTTGGAAAAATCACAGCGACCTAACAGGAGGACTAAGAAGATGACAACAATACAAGTGGAGGAAGTGTTTTTGTTAATATATGAAATAACTCCTTAAATCAGATCAAGCTACAGCTATCTACCTTTGAAGAAGAAGATCTCTCCTCGAATCTTGGCAACTGCATCAAAACTGGTGTTACAGCGATCCACAGAACTTGAGACGAGAGAGAAAAAAACATTTCATTTCATTTTCATTTCATTCAGGACATTTCAAATGATATTTCTCTTAATTAAAATACATTGAAAATTTTAACAAACTTCTATAATATATAATAATAAAAAATAAAACAACTAAGAAACATGACTTTGAATATTTAAAGGTATAGTTTACCTTTACCTTTTATAGAGTTAAACATAAAATGAGATATTTAGAAGAATATCAGTAACCAAACATTTGCCGGTAGCCATTGACTTCCATTGTATGGAAAAAGTACTTTGGAGGTCAATGGCTTTCGGCAACTGTTTGATTACCAGCATTCTTCAAAATAATGACAGAATTTTCATTTTCGGGTGAACTTTCCCTTTAAACATCTTTAGTCAGCCTGAATACAAAGATTTTGTATTTGTCATGCGCCACCTATCAATCAGGCTCATGTTTCTGCTTGAGTTTCACACTATTTGAAAGTCTGTTAATGTGTAACCCTTGGACATTTGATGTTCAGTTTTTCTCCAGTTACTCCTAGTGTTTAAAAATATGTTTATATGTAATGCACTATTAGTGCAGAAGTAGTGTATATAATCGCGGTTTTTATTTGATGTTCAATTCAAAATCTTTAACTGATTCTTTCTTACCTATCCAAATGGCTGCGAGCATTATGTCTGTATATGTGTGTGAGCCTGTTTATTCTTCCATGTCGGTGACGTGATTGAGCTTCCGTCACAATAAGAGGTCTGTCCGTTGGAACATGGTTACCCCTCTTACCTGGATTCATAAACAGACACACATGCAGAAAAGATTATTTGATTATTTCTTCATGAGCTATAATTGACAAACAGAGATGCCAAATAAGGCATTTAATGACAGTTACCATAAAGGGCTGTGATGTGTTGAAGGTCATGATGTCCAAGGCTGAAGTGTAACGGGTCTCCTAGGGGCCCCTGGTAGTATGGACGCATTACAGATTGGCGTGCTGATGAATGGGTCAGTCCGAGAGCATGACCAAGCTCATGCACCAATACCGTGAACAGATCTGTGCCCTCCGTTGCTGTGTGTACATATGCGCACGTTGAATTAAGTTATCAATATAAGCTGATACTGAATACTTAACCTTATTAGCTCCTTATTAACCTTATAAAGCTCTACTGTATTAATTTGATAAGTAAATAGCTGAGGCCCCGAAATTATCAACATAGTCAAAATTTTGCTGAAAAATATGTTATCTTCTGTCATCTGATTGATAATTTGAAAATCAGCTTTTCAGTAACATCTACCTTAAAATTTTGGTAAATGTGTCTTTTTTATTTATTTTGTCTGAAGCTTCAATAAACTATTATAAATTTTAGGACCATAATTTCATATTTTACAATAAGATTAAGTAAGCGTTAGATGATGGGAAATCTAATCTTTTAAAATAAAAATGATTTAATAATTGTAATCTTTAGCAAATCTCAAACTGAATATTTTTCTTTCATACTGTACAGTACATTATAATTTTGTAAAACTTAAATTAACTTGCAAAAAAAAATAATGTTTTTATTTCTTGTCCATAAGATGAAAATGATTGGCCTGTACTGTCCTGTTGGCTTTTACTTTGACTTTGTGTATTATTCCTTACCTTTGCTTGTTTTGCAGAATTACCTGGTTGTCTGAAGGTCCATTCCTCCTCTGCATCCAAGTGAACTCCACCTGCCCTTCCTGGATCTGATGGAAAGAAGGCATGGCCAACAGATCCACCTGCTCCATCAAAGGGATATCCGTCTCCATGGGGACCATGCAAAAAATCTATTTGGAGATCTGCCCCCTCTGGTCCTCGCACCTATTTGAAATAGTTTAACACATAGTCTGTGAATTTAAATGAAGACAGATGTATTCAGATTTTTAAAAAGTAACCACAACCTCATGGAACTCAAGTAATGTTGGATCAGCCCACACTCTGAGTGCATAGTACACAAGGGAGCGAATCATTTCACGGGACAGTTTAGAGGACGCCGGGTAAGAGCGCAGTCTGAGAAAAAACAAAGAATAATAGACTAAGATACATTTATTGAGGTGTATTTATATATATATATATATATATATATATATATATTTTACTTTCCTGTGATGCTGTACACCAAGTAGATGAAAGCAGGAAGAAAAACACAACTGGTAAAATAATCAGGCTAACCTCCAGTTGATATTTCTTCTTGTCCAGGTAGAAACTGCTCTTTTCATCCTTTGATTTTGGATCTCACTGTGTAGTGCCGATGTCTGAATGGTTTGGTCATCATCGTCCGGAAGTGAACACCGCGGTGTCTGCATCAGCTGAACTGTCTCTTCATCTGTGAGAGGAAGGCGAGGGTAATGATGAAGGCACAATAGAGAAGTTATGAAATAATACTGTCTGTTTATCATACCTAACACTCCTGTATCATCCAAACCAGCAAACCTCTGCATTTTCTTCACTGCTTGAGTGACAGCTGTCCAGGCCTGTAACTGACCTGTAGAGGGATCAGGTGGCGGGAGATAGCCATACTTTGTGAGCCAATCCTGCCAAACAGAACAATATGAACTGTCAACCATAAATATTCAAATACACCACCACGGAAATTTATAAAAAAGAAATTAATACTTTATTAAGCAAGGATGCATTTGACTGATCAAGAGTAACAGTATTAAAAAACGTATATGTTCAATATGCTCGATTAGAAGACAGTTATTTTAAAATGTAATAATATTTCACAATATTACTGATTTATTTTTTTTATCAAATAAATGCATCCTTGGTAAGCATGAGAAACTTTTTCTCAAAAACATACAAAATTGTTTAGCATTTCTTATCATTTATGATAATTGTTTTAAATTATGTAATGCATTTGTAAATGATAAAAAAAGTAAATGTCTATAAAATGCTTTTTAAATGTATATCAACCATGAAAGCAATATAAAAATGCCATTGCAACTCCATTTAGTTCTATAACATGCATAGAAACAATAAATTAGTGATGGAGAATGTGATGTTCTTAAAGTTCAATTTAGGGGCAGAACAGATAAAAAAAAAAACTCTTACAAATTATGAAAAACTAAATAATGTGGAAAGAATGTGCACAAATGAATTATACACAATCAGAAGCATACAGGGTTGATTTAATGTTGACTTTTAATAGAAGACTACAACAATAAAAAATCTTTTACAACTGCAGGTGAAACAGTAAATCATAAAACTTCCAAAACATTCTCACCACAAGTTTGATGCTCTCATCTTCTGTGGGCAACACAGTGGGTAAGGCAGTAGACATAACCTTGCTCACCAAAGTGGTTGGGAGGGAATCTTTATCAGCATTTCCATAAACTTCCATTATATGTCCACACATGTAGAAGACAACTACTGTCCAAAACATCGCCATCATACTGAGAGTGTATAGTAGAACTAGTAGAACTATGAAAAGAGATATGCAAATCTCTGTCCTACTTAGTAAACTGATTTCAATGATGTCATCTTTGCTGAATCAGAGATGGTGGCCTCTTGTGTTGAGGAATTGATGCCAGCACTGTAAATGCAGAGTTTGGGGGTCATTTAATGGTAATTATACAAGATTGTATTCTATAGTATTTTAAACAACTTTGTATAAGATGTTAAATGAAATCTGTAGTGCAGTCTAATCAAAAGTAAGCACTTCTTTCTGTCTTAAAATAATTTACTCCACTACACTGCTGACTGCTTTGATTGTAATGCTGCATGATTGAATTGCACACGCTAGTATCAAAGAGAAAAGGAGGAAAAGGCTGCAGAGGTTTTATGTGTTACATTTTAAAGGAAAAGGGGAAAAGGACAATGGATGTGACTAGGAGGTGAGATTTTAATTAAATTAGCATGTGTCATTTCATTAAAGAAATGTGGGAGACAGCGGGTTGTAAGAGTAGAGGAGGAATGGGGGAATGGGGAGTTAAGAAATAATGGAATTAAAGGAAAACACTGCCAGTATCAGAGGACAAAGACAGAGGACAGTGTACGAAAAGGGAGGGAGACTGACGGGAAAAAGGGGAAGAGACACATGTATGCATGCAAATATGTTATGGATTTATTACCATCTGAGAGATGAGACATTGACCCAATTACAGGAAGACAGTAGGGGAGAACTTGCATAAATGTGACAATCGATAAATGTAATAACCTAATGCATCGGTATGTCATTTATGATATGCAATTCAGTCTCTCAACCTAACCTCCCAAAATGTTCCAGATGTGTGGAATTTATGTCAAACACACAGCAAAATAAATTCAAAACCAATTTATTTTTATTTAGTTTTAATAACAGTATATTAAATAAACTGCTTTGGGTGTAAAAATGTAAGTAAGTAAAGTAAATGTGTTGTCCTTAAGTAACGTTGTGGTTTAGCGCCATCATTTAATTTCATATGTTTTTTTTAATATCAACTTGTTTGTCTTGCTCTGTTTACATGTCCTCTGAAGTCATGCACTCAACAGTTTCAGACTTTTTCAAATTTAATTGATGTAGGTAACGACCGTTAACATGTCAAAAATGTTTAAAGCTACATTTCAAAGCTTAAAGCTAAACATTTTCCAAAAACATGAGCAAAATTGAAAAAAGTGTTGCACTGATACATGCTTTTCTACAAACCGCTGGGAAATCTGTTGATATGGGGATCAAGGTATGGTAATACAGTCTCAGACTGAGTTTTAGCTTCACTTAATCCCTGATGGAGTGCATTTCTTATCCATTCATTTAAACCTGTAATTTACACCACAGCAATGGGCGAATTTTTTTATCAAGGCAATTTATTAGACATAACAAAGGATCCAGATTAATTTTAATCTTCTCCAACACTAATAATAATAAGTTCAAGATAGTCAGACAACAACAAAGAAAACTTTACAAAAAAGTTACAGTTTTATGCAAAGATGAAGTTAACGCAATGAATGATCTTATTCACAACAGAAAGAAATGGGGCATGCTTACCTTCACAACTTATTTTCTTCTTTCCTCCTTTGCACTCGCCTGTTCTGTCCAGTTGCCCTCCTTCTCTGTTCATGAACAGATGTGTTTCTCTCATCTCCTCATCCAGATGCCCCCCCCCCCCCCCGCCCCTTTCTGCCTCTGCACTCTCACAATGGACTCCTAATACCCCCTCAATAATGTACCCACCCACCCTTGCTAAGTGCATCGGACATTTGCTAACTCTCTCTCTCTGTGCTTGGAAAATACCAGTGTGAAAAAGCCTCTTTATATCCAGCGAGGAGATTTAGATACATGCTTAGTTTTTTACATGTCCATCCACTCTCAATCAAATTTCCTATATTTCATATTCAAATGACTCAAATGTCTCATTTAAATAACGGATGAAACAATAAAGTGATTCTACACATGGTATAAGAACATTTACATATTTATATACAGTATGCATCATTTAATGGGAGATCATCTCAGTCAACTGCCGGATTAGAGTTTCACTTTATCTTTGGGCTTGTGTGTAGTTGTGGATATGTTGGGAATTGTAAATCCTCTTAACGAAAGGATTAAAAATAAAACACGAAGATTTGAACAGATCTAGCTAAATGCATTGTTGCTATTTGGTCTACTATGACATAGCAAATTTAGATAACTTTGTGACAATTTCTGTATAATTTTTTTTTTTTAAGTTTGTTGGCACATATACAATTAATTAAATCCTGTGATTTCTGTGCAGGGGTTCATTTGTTCAAACTTACTATATCATGAGCAAAAAAAAAAAAAAAAGCTAGAGAGAAAGCACATTTCCAGATGGGCTATCTGTCTTTTTTGCTGGATAATACTGTGGGGAGTCCCAATGGAATAGCCGGATTGGAAAAGCATACTTACAAGGGCAACTGAGGCGTGTGCTGAATGTTTATAGTGTAACTTGACCTCCTGATCTGGTAAAGATCTTAGAGTATAACCTGTCTAAGAGAACTGCAAACTTTGTAACTTTCCAAAGAGAGAGAGAGAGAGAGAGAGAGAGAGAGAGAGAGAGAGAGAGAGAGAGAGAGAGAGAGAGAGAGAGAGAGAGAGAGAGAGAGAGAGAGAGAGTATGAGCAAAGGATACATTATTGCCTTGTTGTGCTGCTAATGATTTTGACCCGCAGGTCAAAGTGTGCAGCCTAGAGGGGCAGATGTGTTCAATGTATTTTTAGAAAGATGCACAAGGCAGGAAGTTTATAAGTGAATGGAAGTGTGTGTTCAAAAAGAGATGGATTAAGAGCCACAAAAGACCAAGTTGTCTCCAAGACAACCAAGATGCCTTAAGAAGAACTCCGCAATACAGATATTCATTGTGCACCCAAGACATGGGCCTCAACTTTGTTCTCACAAGGGACGGCACTGGAATGTCTTACTATGGTCACCTCTGACTACCACAAAAGATGTCCTTCTGTTTAGAGAAAAGAATTGTATTTTACTGTTTAAAAGTATGGGATCAGTAATACTTGTTTTTAAAAGAAATTAATATTCCACAGACACAGTTACTTAATCATAAGTGACATTAAGAACATACTGTTCATTTGAACATTCTATTCATCAAAGATTCCTGAAAAAAAAAAAACAATTCTCCCCCCAAAAATAAATAAAATTGAGCATCACAAGTTTTCAACATAATAATAATAGATAATCTGTGGATCTAATAATAATAATAATAAAACAATTTTATCAACACTAAATCCATAACTTTTTGTCAGCATGGTCTGAAGATGATATGATTTGATTTTGGTGAAAATCGGACCAACGGTCTAAGAGGAGTACACAAAAGTATGTTTTTAAAGAAAATCTTAATGGCGGAGAGGAATTTTGTCTGACTTTGGTAATATTGGTATCACTGTTCTCAGTCAGCATGGCCAAGGGAATATATTAATACCAGTCTTATTAAAATAGACAAAATTCACAGACAGCTATTAGCATTTAATTGAAATTTCATTATAAATTTTGATCACAAGGTGACACTATCTCAAAACATTATGCATACTTTCAGGTCATGGTCTTTTTTTTTTTTTTTTTTTTTAATTTAGTCAGTTCAAGTACAAAAACATTTCAGTACAATACAAAAAAAAAAGAAAGGTTACAAAGTATTAACAATACAGCTCAAAATATTTTACCAGAAAAACAAAAAAAATAAAAAAATAAACATAAACATAAGAGCAATTACAAAAATATAAGTATAACATATCAGGGCAGTTATATGTATTTGAAAAGCTTTAATATTTGTATTGTTTTTATAAGCTTTTTATTTTGTGATCTCATGTTTAAGAGAGTTTCAAAATATATTGTTAGATCAGTGTTATAGAAGGCAATATAGGAGGGTTTCTTTTGAATTATTTTTGTCTTATGAATATAAAATTTCGCCAAAATGATAAAAAGATTAATTATATAATTTTGTTTTTCAGAAAAAGATGGGTTTTGGAAACAAAGTAAAATGTCATGAGGGTCTAAATTAAGACATTTGTTAAATTTTTTTGTCATATCCATTTTAAAGTCAGTCCAAAAAGAAATAGAAAAAGGGCAATATAAAAATAAATGTTCAATGTCTTCAAGTGATGTATTACAAAAAGTGCACTTATCACAAACAGCGTGAATATATCTACTAATGGTTGCATTTACAGGATAGCATCTATGAATAATTTTGTACATTACTTCTTTGACTTTATTAGAAATAATAAACTTATAGGGCATAGTCCAAATGTTGCGCCAAGATATACAATAAGGTTTAAGCCACTTTGATTTACATGGAGGACTGGATCCAACATTAAAGGAGTTTCTTATAAAGTTGTTATTAAAACCTTTATCAAATAAAGAGAGACCATTTACAAAGAGTTGAGGATTTTGTAAAGATGTATTATTGATATCTACATCTGAAAATTTGTTTAATATTAGTATGCCATTAGGAATAGCCTTAATTACTTTGTTAAATTCTTTTTCATTTACAAATAAACCATATTTTGAAATAAAATTAGGGTAGGAGTAAAATTGCCCATTTTTGTCAATTAGTTGGCTAACAATTAAAATGTTGTGTTGGACCCAATTCTCCATGTACAAAGATTTTTTATTATGAATGATATTACTATTGTTCCATATAAAACACCTACTGGGAGAAAAATTGTGTTTGTACAAAATGGACCAGAAAAGTAATGTTTGTTTATGATAGTTAGCTAAAGCAATTGGAAGTTTACCGGTCATATAAGGACACTGCAACAAAAAGTTTAATCCCCCAAGTCTCTTGAACAAAAAATAAGGGACTATATTAAATATACTTGTTTGATTTTTTAAAAAGTTTTTAAGCCAATTTATTTTTAGAATTTGGTTAAAGATAGTAAAATTAAGAACGTTTAATCCACCATCAGATAGTTTATTAACAAGAACGCTCTTCTTAATTTTATGAGGTTTGTTTTTCCAGATGAAATTGAAGAGTAATTTATCCATTTGTGAGCATATATCCTTTGGGGCACTAAGTGAAGAGAAAAGATATGCTGCTCTTGAAAGACCTTCTGCCTTACTCAATAGAATTCTCCCTTGAATAGAAAGATCTCTTGCTAACCATGAGTTATATTTCATGGTCATGGTCTTGATGGCACATAAAACGTTTCGTAATGGTACACCAATGCATTCATAAAATATAGCATTTTATATCGTAATAATCTATTGGAGTCAATAGCAATTTCATGTTTTGTTCAATTATAGCACCACCAAGAGGCACAATCCCAGACATTTTTTATGTGTCCTTAGAGTGTGCCCATACATATATGTGTGTCAAATTTGGTGAAAATATATCATTTTGTTAGGGAGTTTTTTAAGTGCTAAAATGCAATGTTGCACAAACCACTTACATTACTTACATTTCACTGCTGATCATATGCTCTCCGAATAACCATGTACGTGACAAATAAAAAATCTTGAATCTTGAAACCATTAAGCAAAACCTGGCATGTTGAAAATTTTATTTTACCACTAGGTGGCGCTGGCTCAAAACTTCTCAGGGTCCTTCAGGGCATCATGCTGATGACCCATACTAAATTCTGTAATGATACATCTATGTGTTCATTCAACTCAACAGCATGATGCACCAAATCCAAAGAGACCAGTTTTGTTCACTGCAGGTAGTCTCAGTTCATGCTTGTTATAACACACACCAACCCTGTGTATATTCAGAAGGGCTCACCCTAATGCCCTAATTCCTTTAAAAGGGTTTACCCTCCAGAGTGAGAGCTTTGAAGGGTTGTAGGGTGTAGGGGACCAAACAACTGTTTCTTGAAGTGCCCTTCTGCATCATCATCACATGCCCACACTGAGGCACCATCATCATGCAGAGAATCTACACAAAGGATCATTGGAGCCCAAAGTGTACCTTTGAAATTCTTAATTCCGAAGGGCACTATGAAGTAGCCAGTTTTGAGCACTTCGGTTTGGAATGAGCCTTCAATATGGCGGCCATGATTGTTTTCACTCTGAAGGGCCTTACTGAATCCATTTGGAACAAACCACAAGTTAAGTTTTTTAAGGGACATGATATACAACCAAGTATGGTGATCCATACTTAGAATTCATGCTCTGCATTTAACCTATCCAAAGTGTACACACACAGCAGTGAACACACACCCACACTGTGAACACACACCCGGAGCAGTGGGCAGCCATGTATGCTGCGGTGCCCGGGGAGCAGTTGGGGGTTCAGTGCCTTGCTCAAGAGCACCTCAGTCATGGTATTACCGGCCCGAGACTCGAACCCACAACCTTTGGGTTAGGAGTCAAACTCTCTAACCACGAAGACACAACTTCCCCGTTTGGTTTCAATATGCCATACTATTGCGGACATATCATCTCACAGAAGAAGCTGAAAACTCAGAACTGAAAGGAAGAAAATATATTTTAAAAAATATATAAAAATAGAAGAATTATTTAAAGCTGTATTATTTCACAGTATTTTAATACTATTTTTTAACAAACAACCTTGGTAAACTATACACAAACACACTAATTTGGCCGTCCTTTAAATGTTGTTGGCTCTTAAAGAAAATAAATAGCTTGTGATGTTTTGTTTTTGGATAAATCTTTTGATAAATATGTAAATGTTAATCGACAGAATTATATAGACATCTACGTGATCTTCGACAACAGCCTGTCATATAACAAACAAACTATAACGTGTAAGAAAAATGGAAATGTCGGAGATTGAACCCGGGGCCTCACAAAAGCCTATGCAAAGCATGCTCTGCCACTGAGCTACATCCCCGTAAGCTATCTGGAGGTAAATCAGTAAGCGTCCTTAACGAGACAAAACCAATATATATTGGCCAGACCGACCTACAACATGGCACTGAGTTCGAAGCCCATAAACAGATGTAATGTTGACTTAACGGGAATCTAGGCGGCGTGCAGCGTATATAAATCTTTCTGACGCAAACAAGGCATAAACGCATAGCTCTGAATCATAAATCCACTAATCCAACACACTTCCGCATAAACCGACAACATTTCACTTGCGGAAGTTCCTTCATCAAATCCTACAATAGTGAAACCAAAACTTTTCCACCTATGTGACACTAGTATTGATATTTACATCCGTGCTTATTTGTTTTCATAGAGGATTTCTTGAAAGAAATAGCTAAACAACAACGTCACGATTGATGTTCTCCTGGACAAACTTTTTTGTTGTTGTTGCTCAAGACTGTGCTCTGTCAGCACAAACATGATTAATATATGGACAGGGTGAGGCAGGATTATGGAGGATATTATTTGTGTCAGCTCGGGCAGCGACGACGACTCCGATTTAGAGGTTATAAGCATTTATAATGATGACAAAGAAGACCCAGTTCCGTTCATTCGAGAACAATGGCTCTCAGTCACACCTGTAAGTTTATTCAACTTTTTTTTGCATTTTTTCTGTACCACACTCACAAATTCTGCTTTTTTTTTTAGCTGCTTGAACTTTTATCAGTTTCTATGCAGGGCATTACTTTCACGTGGTTTCCATATGCAAAAAGGCATATTTGTTTAGAGTGATGCGTAATCTTATTCTTGTTTCTACACGTGGTTTTTGCTTTTTATACGTGACGCGCGGACCATAGCTGCAGGAGACGGTGGCACGCGCACAGGTGACGTTATTTCTAGTTATTTATACATTTAAAAAAAAAGGACATTTCCGTCAGTTTGCGGAAAACCGCAACCTTTAAGAACAAAACTAAAAATTAAATAAATTTAATTTAAATATTTAAATAAAACAAAAATATTTTTTGTAGGCTATGATACATTAATGTTTTGTTTATCGTATTTCATTTTAGATTTCATTTTAATTAT